>NC_134398.1:225094276-225694276 GCF_050003625.1 Haematobia irritans | reverse complement strand
ATCTAGAGAATTTTTTTTCAAAATATTATTTCTATAGAAAATTTTGTCAAAATTTTATATGTATATAATTTTTTTTCAAAATATTATTTCTATAGAAATTTCAAAATTTCATTTGTATAAAAATTTTTTTGTATACAAAATTTTATAGAAAATTGTGTCAAATTATTACTTCTATAGAAAATTTTGTCAATATTTTATTTCTATAGAAAATTTTGTCAAAATCTTATTTCTATAGAAAATTTTGTCAAAATTTTATTTCTATAGAAAATTTTCTTAATTTTTATTTCTATAGAAAATTTTCTCAATTTTTTTTTTATTTCTATAGAAAATTTTGTCAAAATTTTATATGTATAGAATTTTTTCAAAATATTATTTCTATAGAAACTTTTTGTCAAAATTTCATTTGTATAAAAAATTTTGTCTAAATTTTATTTTTATTTTTATTGAAAATTTTGACAAAATTTTATTTCTATAGAAAATGTTTTCAAAATGTTATTTCTATAGAAAATTTTGTCAAAATTTTATTTCTATAGATATTTTTGTCAAAATGTTATTTCTATAGAAAATTATGTCAAAATTTTATTTCTACAGAAAATTTTTTTCAAATCTTTATTTATATAAAAAATTTTGTCAAAAATTTTATTTCTATAGAAAATTTTGTCAAAATTTCATTTCTATAGAAAATTTTGTCAGAATTTTATTTCTATAGAAAATTTTGTCAAAATTCTATTTCTATAGAAAATTTTGTCAAAATTTTATTTGTATAGAAAATTTTATCAAAATTTTATTCATATAGAAAATTTGTCAAAATTTTATTTCTATAGAAAATTTGTCAAAATTTTATTTCTATAGAAAATTTTGTCAAAATTTTATATCTATAGAATTTTTTTTTTTTTAATATTATTTCTATAGAAAATTTTGCCAAATTTCATTTCTATAGAAATTTTTTTCAAAATTTTATATATATAGATTTTTTTTCAAAATATTATTTCTATAGAAAATTTTGGCAAAATTTTATATGTATAGAATTTTTTTCAAAATTATATTTCTATAGAAAATTTTGTCAAAATTTCATTTGTATAAAAAATTTTTTTAAATTTTATTTTTATAGAAAATTTTGTCAAAATATTACTGCTATACAAAGTTTTGTCAATATATTATTTTTATAGAAAATTTTGTCAAAATTTTATTTCTATAGAAAATTTTCTCAAATTTTATTTCTACAGAAAATTTTCTCAATTTTTTTTTATTTCTATAGGAAATTTTGGCAAAACTTTATATGTATAGAATTTTTTTCCAAAATATTATTTCTATAGAAAATTTTGTCAAAATTTCATTTGTATAAAAAATTTTGTCTAAATTTTATTTTTATAGAAAATTTTGATAAAATTTTATTTCTATAGAAAACGTTTTCAAAATTTTATTTCTTTAGAAAATTTTGTCAAAATTTTATTTCTATAGAAAATTTTGTCAAAATTTTATTTCTATAGAAAATTTTCTTAAATTTTATTTCTATGGAAAATTTTGTCAAAATTTTATATGTTTAGAATTTTTTTTTTCAAAGTATTATTTCTCTAGAAAATTTTGCCAAAATTTTATTTCTATAGAAAATTTTGTCAAAATTTTATTTCTATAGAAAATTTTATCAAAATTTTATTTCTATAGAAAATTTTGTAAAATTTTATTTCGGTAGAAATCTTTGTCAAAATTTTTTTTCTATAGAAAATTTTGTCAAAATGTTATTTCTTTAGAAAATTTTTCCAAAAATTTTGCCAAAAATTTACTTTATAGAAAATTTTTCTAAAAAAAATATTTCTATATCCAATTTGGAAAAATTTGTATTTCGATAGAAAAGTTTGCCAAATTTTTATTTTGAATAGAAAATTTGTGAAGTACCTCTTAATTGAAAAGGAATATTTTGAAAATTCGACCAAACCAATCTACACTGAAAAAACAGTGAACCAGGAAGAAAACGTTTGCTTAATTTTAGAAAATTTTTAATATTTTTAGAAAATTTTAACTAAACAGTATTACAAACGCTATCATCACGCCGACAAATTCAAGAAAATTTATTAGACATGATTAATTTTTTTTTCACTTGTTAAAGAAAATTTTGTAGTTTGAAGAAAAAAATTGGAGTTCAAAATTTCAAGAATGTCTTTAGTGACATACGAAGTTCATGATGAACGCATTTGTAGTTAAAGTTACAAATTTAAAGAAATAATGAACTATTTTGAGAGAAATACGAATTTAGTAAATCTTTATGTTTAATTTGTGTATAATTTTTTCCCATTTTTTTTTTGTTAATTTAACTAATGTATGCAAAAACTTATTAGAGTAAAGGAAACTTTCTCCAACATAATAATTCCATGAATCAAAATAAAATTAAATTGGCTTTAGTGAAATAGAGAGTTAACTTTTTTTGAGTGTATCAAACAATATAAAATCTACCATTTTTGGTAGAATTCTATCAACGGTGGCCACTGTGCAAGGGACCTCCTGCTTCTAGCGAAGTCCAAACGGCGTTTCGCATTACGGTGAATCCACTTGGAAAAGCTTAGAAACACCCAGCAATGTTATCAGAAGGGGGTTTAAACTTATGGCCGGGGGGAATTGAACCTATGCTTTGTATACAAGGCGGACTTGCTATCCATTGCACCGCTGTGACTCCCAAAAAAATGTTTAACGCTTCACGATTTTGCTAGTAATTCTTTCATCCTGTTCAGCTCCCGAGCAAGTTTCTACCACTGCAGTGATAAAATCTGGCCTTCAGTTTTCGGATCATTTCTGACATTGTCAATGTTTTTTTTCTGTACGCGAGGTGTATGCGATGCAATACTGCCAGTATCAGAATAATGAAAAATGGTACGAGAAACCAAAGATTTATTCACTTTTAAATGGATGAAGGACTCGAACGATAGCTACTTGTGGTTTTCGAGCGATATATAAAGCTAGTACGCTTAAAATCCATCATGAATAATTTTAATGCAAAAGTTCAAATTGCTGTTATATGCTTGTAAACAATAAAATGAATTGTTTCTGGCATAATGGAGCGGTTTTGATATGAATGATAGCCACCTGAAGTTGCCTGCAATATGTATCAGTCACACTGTATATCCTCTATATCAATGAGTGCGATTATAGGTACTCTCATAGCAATATATAGGTATACTCTCATAGCAATAAGTGCTCTCCGATTCTATTATTCTCTCATATCAATAAGTGCAGTCATATCATCGTTGTCTCCTCCAATTTAGTGGACTATAGACGGGGCTAATCTTAATTTCATTTCTTTCATCAAGCCAATCTGGTCTTGTTAATTTTTAAGCTCTTCATATGGTCGACCTTCACCGAAAAATTATCACATCTCAAATACAGCCAATGACTCTGTCCTCTTCATCTGGATGCTGTCTTTCCCCACCCCATTAATTATGCAGTGCACGTGCATTTGGAGAATCACAAAACTTTGTAAACTTTTGTCATCACACCATATCGGTGAGACAATTTCCCATGAAGTCATTTTAACGCATGACGATCATCCTTCAACGAATGTTTCTGCAGACACGAGCAGGCATTGCTCCATGTAACTGGGCATCAGGTTGAATTTGTTGGGGGGGAATAGAGCTATAAACATAAAAGGAGAATAATTGAATTTTAGAACTTTGGAAATATGCGGAAGTTTATATGTGGCTTAATATTGTAGTGGCCGTTTATATGGTTATAGGGAAATTTTGGAGATGGTGGCAAATAGGCAAACAGTTGAGTTGAAGGAATCCATACGTTTTTGGTTTACATTAAACACCTTTTTTGGCCATATACATAAGTTATAAAGTGACAAAGCATAGGTCTCTTCCTATTTCCCATAACAGAATGACTTTTATAAATTTAAAATATTCTGATTATCCATAGCAACAATTCTTTAAAAAAATCGGGTTTTACATAAAATTTGGTCAAATAGCATAAATACTTTCTTATTCTGTTGGTATTTATGGCTTTTTGAAATGTTTACATTGCTACTTTGATTTCAGCCTAAAACCAAATCACCTAAAATAAAGTACGCAAAGTTGTAAGTACAGTATTCAACGCTATGTGTAAGTAAGTTCTTCGTTTATAGCCGGCGATGCACCTAATAGTTTTTTTTGTAGAACGCCCGATAAAAATTAGTTAAAATATAGAAGTGCTGAAATTAGCGCAATTTCGTTGTACTAGTGTAAGCGGGTGCATCTTCCATCGTTTACCAAGTTGCACTTCTGTAAGAACTGGGCAACTATTCAGTCACAATGGACTGAATAGTCTAAGTGAACTGAATCTTAATCGGACTGCCACTTTAACTTTAAGAACTGGGCCTATATAGTATCATTACAAACAAGTATATTCGGCCGTAAGTTCGGCCAGGCCGAAGCCACTAAACACTGCCATCCACAATCGAATTACTTAAAGTGCGGTAACGCTTGCCGAAGGCAAGGTATCTTAAAGCCTCCTAACACCGTCTTCTAAATTGTAAGTAATTCCATACATGGTATATATTAAATCAAAGAAGATCAATTAAATACGTATATAATTCAGTTTGACAAAATTTTCTATACACGCAGAGAAGGAATATGATCACCTCAACCATGTTTCGAGAGCAAAATGTTATTTTTGGACGGAGAACATGTAACATGTTTGCGTCAACCATGTTATTTTCTCAAAAGGCCTATATCTGACTTCAGCAACCATGTATATGTTTGCCGCGAAAACAAAATTTTTGCGACAAAAAAGCTCCATGGTCACCGTCCAAAAATAACATTTTGCTCTCCAAACATGGTTGAGGTGATCATATTCCTTCTCTGCGTGTAGAAATAAAATTTTGACAAAATTTTCTATAGAAATAAAATGTTCACAAAATTTTCTGTAGAAATAAAATTTTGACAAAATTTTCTATAGAAAAGAAAATTTTACCAAAATTATCTATAGAAATAAAATGTTAACAAAATTTTCTATAGAAATAAAATTTTGACAAAATTTTCTATAGAAATAAAATTTTGGTAGATTATTTTGGCTCGAGTGGTAACCATGATTATGAACCGATATGGACCAATTTTTGTGTGATTGGATATCGGCTATATATAACTATAGACCGATATGGACCAATTTTTGTATGGTTGTTAGCGGCCATATACTAACACCACGTTCCAAATTTGAACCGGATCGGATGTATTTTGCTCCTCCAAGAGGCTCCGGAGGTCAAATCTGGAGAACGGTTTATATGGGGGCTATACATAATTATGTACCGATATGGCCCAATTCTGGCACGGTTGTTAGAGACCATATACTAACACCATGTTACAAATTTCAACCGGATCGGATGAAATATGCTTCTCTTAGAGGCTCCGCAAGCCAAATCTGGGGATCAGTTTATATGGGGGCTATATGTAACTATGAACCGATGTGGAGCATTTAGCATGGTTTTTAGAGACCATATACCAACACCATGTACCAAATTTCAGCAAGATCGGATGAAATTTGCTCTACCAAGAGGCTCCGGAGGTCAAATCTGGGGATCGGTTTACATGGGGGCTATATATAATCATGGACCGATATGGACCAATTTTTTTAATGGTTGTTACAGATGATATACTAACACCTCGTACCAAATTTCAATCGGATCGGATGAATTTTGCATCTCCAAGAGGCCCTGCAAGCCAAATCTGAGGGTCCGTTTATATGGGGGCTATACGTAAAAGTGGACGAATATGGCCCATTTGCAATACCATCCGACCTACATCAATAGCAACTACTTGCGCCAAGTTTCAAGTTGATAGCTTGTTTCGTTCGGAAGTTAGCGTGACTTCAACAGACGGACGGACATGTTTAGATCGACTCACCACGACCGAGAATATATATACTTTATGGGGTCTTAGAGCAATATTTTGATGTGTTACAAATGGAATGACAAAGTTAATATACCCCCCATCCTATGGTGGATGGTATAAAAAAAGAAGACTCTTTATAAGTGTTGATTTCATATTTTTTGAGGCAGTATTTTACCTCTTTCTGGTAGTACTTTAACGCTATTATGGATCCAATATTCAAAATTATTAGGTGAATTTTTAAGCGCACTAAGGTTGCAAAAAAATCCTCATGTAAATTTGCGCTCAAATTCATACAAAGAAGAAGCGCATTCAAGTGGGAAATTTCCTTATAAAATCATCAGTGAATTCCTCGCAGAGGTAATCCCTGATTGACTTTGACTTCCCTTACAAATCTGTTGAAAATTCTGCAGGTTTTTTTGCTGGGAGTTTAACAATTTGCAGAGGAAAATTATGTTTCTCAAATTGATTAGGACAAAACCTTTTATACTGCGAAACGATTAAATGGGCGATCGTTTCTAAACACTAAGAGACATGTTGGGCCAGGTAGCAGTATAGTGCAAACAGCTTCGAAAAATATCCTGTTTTTAGAGGAAATAAATAAAAGATTTTAACAAATTTCAATACCTTTCAAAAACTGTATTATTTTCATTTAATGATATGGGCTTTTATCCACGTTCTTTTCTCTACATTTGCAATTGCTGTCATTTTATGATGATATCAATGTGTTCTAGAATATTACATAGATAGAAACTGGAGAGCAAAAATGAACATTACACAATCCACCCAATATCTTGGCGAGGTAGCCCACACATGGTCAAATCCATAGGATTAGATGGCATGCTGGTCGGCTGTCGTCGATTACAACTAGAACTCCACTACATTCCTGATATTAAATATCCTTTGTTTACAACATAATTAATAAAATACAACAAATATTGTGGTGTTCCACTCTTGCAATTCTATACACAGAGAAAACGCTTATATGGACATGGTTTGAACAGCCTCTTAATGTTTATTTAGAGGATTTTACGATGACGAGGGGTAAATATCTAGCTTGTAGCATTATCTTTTTCGCAAATTGTTGTCATATTTTGTTTACAGTTGGGGTTATGGGGGGATTAGTGACGGCAACTGTTGTTAGAGAGCGAGAAAAGTGGACACCAATTCCTGGAGTAGAGTACGTGTGGACTGTATAACAGATTATGCACCCAGAGAAGGAATATGATCACCACAACCATGTTTCGAGAGCAACATGTTATTTTTGGACGGAGAACATGTAACATGTTTGCGGCAACCATGTTATTTTCTCAAAAACCATATGTCTGACTTCGGCAACCATGTATATGTTTGCCGAGAAAACACAATTTTTGCGATAAAATGTTCCATGGTCACCGTCCAAAAATAACATTTTGCTCTCGAAACATGGTTGACGTGATCATATTCTTTCTCTGCGTATAGAGGAGGCACTGGGAGAATTGTGGTAGATCAGTTTGTGGTATAAATTCTCAGTGGATGAGAAAAGATACCATCAAGTTTAGCAACGCAGAGATAGGGAAAGATTTGGAAGTAAAAGATAGGAGTTACAATTGTTACAATTACAAATTCACTAAATAAATATAAGTCTAAACATTGGTTTAGACATATTTGATTCACGTTTCATCTTCTGTTCAGAAATGGTTCCTATTCATTTCTTTTCTGAAAAAAATGTTATTTCGTCTCAATAAATTATTCGCAGACAATCCATATGGTATCCTAACATTGATGTTCTTTTTGTAGAAAGCATTATTTTAATGCTTCAATGCAGTTTGATGAAGAATTCAATTTGGGTATTATAAGTTTGTATTTTATGGAAATTACAAACAAGAATTATTCCTCCCAAATGAAACCATTTTTCACTACCACTGTGCATCATTTTTTCATATATTTAACTACAATGTATAGAGTGTTGAAAAATGATTAAATTGGGGAGGAATAATTCTCGTTTGTAATTTCCATAAGAAATTAACTTATCTTATAGGACCCAAAATGAATCGTTTCACTCCACTAGATCTACACTAAAGACTTAGCCAGCGATGATACAAGTGTATAGTCAAGCTTGTGGAGATTGGTATCTTGCTATTTCTTCTTAAAATTTTAATAATGCCAATTCCTTAATCTTCATATCCAATAAGCATGTATTAAAAATTATGTAGTAATATGCAAATTTTTGGAACATGGAAAAAGCCTTTCCATCGAAGACATTTTTATACCCTCCACCATAGAATGGGGGGTATATTAACTTTGTCATTCCGTTTGTAACACATCGAAATATTGCTCTAAGACCCCATAAAGTATATATATTCTGGGTCGTGGTGAAATTATGAGTCGATCTGAGCATGTCCGTCCGTCCATCTGTTGAAATTACGCTAACTTCCGAACGATACAAGCTATCGACTTGAAACTTGGCACAAGTAGTTGTTATTGATGTAGGTAGGACGGTATTGCAAATGGGTCACATCGGTCCACTTTTACGTATAGCCCCCATATAAACGGACCCCCAAATTTGGCTTGCTGACCCTCTAAGAGAAGCAAATTTCATCCGATCCGGCTGATATTTGGTACATGGTGATAGTATATGGTCCCTAACAACCGTGTAAAAATTGGTCTACATCGGTCCACAATTATATATAGCCCCCATATAAACCGATCCCCAGATTTGGCTTGCGGAGCCTCTAAGAGAAGAAAGTTTCGTCCGATCCGGCTGAAATTTGGTACATGGTGTTAGTATATGGTCTCTAATAACTATGCAAAAATTGGTCCACATCGGTCAAAAATTATATATCGCCCCCATATAAACCGATCCCCCGATTTGGCTTGCGGAGCCTCTAAGAGAAGCAATTTTCATCCGATCCGGCTGAAATTTGGTACATGGTGTAAGTATACGGTCTCTAATGGCCATGCGAAAATTGGTCGAAATAGGTCCATAATTATATATAGCCCCCATATAAACCGATCCCCAGATTTGACCTCCGGAGCCCCTTCGAAGAGCAAAATTCATCCGATTCGGTTGAAATTTGGTACGTGATATTAGTATATGGTATCCAACAACCATGCAGGAATTGGTTCATATCAGTTCATAATTATATATAGCACCCATATAAACCGATCCCCCGATTTGGCTTTCGGAGCCTCTAAGAGAAGCAAATTTCATCCGATCCAGCTGAAATTTGGTACATGGTGATAGTATATGGTCCCTAACAACCGTGTAAAAATTGGTCCACATCGGTCCATAAGTATATATAGCCCCCATATAAACCGATCCCCCGATTTGGCTTTCGGAGCCTCTAAGAGAAGGAAATTTCATCCGATCCGGCTGAAATTTGGTACATGTTGTTAGTATATGGTCTCTAACAACTATGCAAAAATTGGTCCACATCGGTCAATAATTATATATCGCCCCCATATAAACCGATCCACCGATTTGGCTTGCGGAGCCTCTACGAGAAGCAATTTTCATCCGATCCGGCTGAAATTTGGTACATGGTGTAAGTATACGGTCTCTAATGGCCATGCGAAAATTGGTCGAAATAGGTCCATAATTATATATAGCCCCCATATAAACCGATCCCCAGATTTGACCTCCGGAGCCCCTTCGAAGAGCAAAATTCATCCGATTCGGTTGAAATTTGGTACGTGGTATTAGTATATGGTATCCAACAACCATGCAGGAATTGGTTCATATCAGTTCATAATTATATATAGCACCCATATAAACCGATCCCCAGATTTGACCTCCGGTGCCTTTTGGAGAAGCAAAATTCATCCGATCTGGTTGAAATTTGGTACGTGGTGATAGTATAACATATGATATTTAACAAACATGCCAAAAGTGGTCCATATCAGTCAATAATCATATATAGCCCCCACATAAACCGATCCCGAGATTTGGTTTTGGAGCCACTTGGAGGAGCAAATTTCATCCGAGTCAGTGGAAATTTGGTACATTGTGCTAGTATATGGCCGTTAACAACCACGCCTAACTAGGTCCATATCGGTCTATAGTTATATATAGCCCTCAGATAAATCGATCCCCAATCACACAAAAATTAGTCCATATCAATAATTGTATATAGCCCCCATATAAGCGACCCCCATATTTCAATTCTGGCTCCCTACGTACCGTGCAAAAGTCCATATCGATTCGTAATAATTGTAAACTTACCTACACATACCTTTTTGTCTAATATATACCACGTATGGACCAACTCACAATTTAGAAAAAGATTTAAGATACCACAACCCAATTAATTCGATTGTGGATGACAGTCTTTCGTAGAAGTTTCTACGCAATCCATGGTGGAGGGTACATAAGATTCGGCCTGGCCGAACTTACGGCCGCTTATACTTGTTATATATATATCCCTTAATATGCATATCTAACAAAATTTCAAAAGTTGTCAATTTTATTTTGGTGCAACAAGGACAAAAAAGGGAGATGTTACCATGATGCTACCATATTTGTATCAACTGAGAGCGTAACTTATATACGCGTAGTACCGAAATTTAAGATTTCTTGATGATAATGAATAAATAGTGCGATAATTTTTTTGTCTATGATTAAGAAACTATCGAGAAACGAAGTAAGTAAGAGATGAACATGAGCCACGAAGGGAAGCATCGCGAAGTAAAGCGGAATGTATACCTCGACGTAAAGCTCAATGGGTTTCTAGCCAGTGATATAGTCTGGCACATGGCAAGAGGACGCACTATCGGCTGTATAAAGCATTTTCCACATCCTTGCCCGCAAAAAACTAAAAACAATATTATTCCCATTTATATATTTTTTCTCTAGGTGTATGGCAAACTACATAATCTGGCTAGTTTCTAGTCTATCCTAACCATTGAACCAATTGGTCATTTGGCTTACCTTACTGGAGTCCATACCAAAATGTTTGCACTCGGTATGCATGACTCGCAGAGAGGACAAAGCATAACGAACATAACCATGTAGAATTCAGCATGGATTGGAACACAAAACGCAAGAACATGGGGAACTATGAGTTTGTGAGTTAATAAACTCAACTTTAATAAAATCATTTGTCAACTTTCATAAAAGTCAATTCGGATACACATGCGAACGATGAATGAAGTCGTCCATATTCTATAACTAACGGAGGTAACTAACTGATGGTGGTGTTGTTCTTACTTCCTTTTGGGCTACACAGACTAGAGAATCGCGTGACTAATACTTGAGTAGACTTAACCAACGAAAAAAAAACCGAATGTTACCAATAAATGGTCAGTTTAAGACCAAGTCATAGACACCGCCGCCAAACTTAAAGAATCCAACATCATCGTCATCATGATCGTTTTTGTGGTGACATGAAAAGATGCAGGCCATGGGGTAGAAGTAAACTCCCTACTATTCCTGATTTGTTGTTGCACATTTTGCTCCCAATAAAAAGGGAAAAACCAAAACGGAAGACTAATCGCCACAGATGATGATCACAAAAACAAGACATGCAGAGGTCAACAAATTGAAACCAAATACTTGCGTCCAAGTTATGTTGCAACATCCTGATGATGATAACTTCATGTTAGCTGATGATGTGGTTAATCGCTGATTGGAGACAAAATGCAATGGTTAATTTTGAGCACAGTAGAAAATGTTTGATAAAATTTTCTATAGAAATAAAATTTTACAAAAATTTTTTATAGAAATAAAATTTTGCAACAATTTTCTATAGAAATAAAATTTTACAAAAATTTTCTATTGAAATAAAATTTTTGAAAAAAACATTATTTATAGAGATAAAATTTGCAATAGAGATAAAATTTTTAAAAAAAATTCTATAGAGATAAGATTTTGACAAAATTTTCTACAGATATAAAATTATGACAAAATTTTCTATAGAGCTAAAATTTCGGCAAAACTTTCTATAGAAACAAAATCTAAGATTTTATAGAAATAAAATTTTGACAAATTAAAAGAAAGCTTTGGCAAAATTTTCTATAGAGATAAAATTGTGACAACATTTTCTATACAAATAAAATTTTTACAAATTTTTCTATACAAATAAAATTTTTACAAAATTTTCTATAGAAATAAGATTTTGACAAAATTTTCTATAGAGATAAAATTTTGACAAAATTTTCTATACATATAAAATGTTGGCAAATTTTTCCATAGAGATAAAATGTTGACAAAATTTTCTATAGAGATAAAATTTTGACAACAGTTCTAAAGAGATAAAATTTTGACAATATTTTCTATAGAAATAAAATTATGACAAAATTTTCTATAGAGATAAAATTTTGACAAATTTTCTATAGAAATAAAATTTTAACCAAATTTTCTATAGAGATAAAATTTTGGCAAAATTTGCTATAGTGATAAAATTTAGACAAAATTTTCTGTAGATATAAAATGTTGACAAAATTTTCTATATACATAAAATTTTGACAAAATTTTCTATAGATATAAAATTTTAATAAATTTTTTATAGAGATACAATTTTGGCAAAATTTTCTGTAGAGATAAAATTTCGACAAAATTTGCTATAGAGATAAAATTTTGACAAAATTTTCTATAGACATAAAATTTTGACAAAATTTTATATACACATAAAATTTTGACAAAATTTTCTATAGAGATAAAATTTTGACAAATTTTTCTATAGAAATAAAATTATGACAAAACTTTCTATAATCGTAGAAATAAAATTTTGATAAAATTTTCTATAGAGATAAAATTTTACAAAATTTTCTATAGAGATATAATTTTGACAAAATTTTCTATAGAGATAAAATTTTGACAAATTTTTCTGTAGAAATAAAATTATGACAAAATTTTCTTTAGAGATAAAATGTTGGCAAAATGTTCTATAGACACACTATTTTGACAAAATTTTCTATAGAGATAAAATTTTGACAAAATTTTCTATAGAGATAAAATTTTGACAAAATCTTCTTTAGAGACAAAATTTTCTATGGACATAAAACTTCGACAAAATTTTCTGTAGAGATAAAATTTTCTATAGATACAAAATTTTGACAAATTTTCGATAGAGATAAAATTTTGACAAATTTTCTATAGAGATAAAATTTTGACAAAATTTTCTATAGAGATAAAATTTTTATAACATTCTCTATAGACATAAGATTTTGACAAAATTTTCTATAGATATAAAATTTTGACAAAATTTTCTATAGATATAAAATTTTGACAAAATTTTCTATAGAGATAAAATTTTGACAAAATTTTCTATAGAGATAACATTTTGACAAAATTTTCTATAGAAATAAAATTATGACAAAATTTTCTATAGAGATAAAATTTTGACAAATTTTCTATAGAAATAAAATTTTATAACATTCTCTATAGACATAAGATTTTGACAAAATTTTCTTTAGATATAAAATTTTGACAAAATTTTCTATAGAGATAAAATTTTGACAAAATCTTCTATAGAGACAAAATTTTCTATAGACATAAGATTTCGACAAAATTTTCTGTAGAGATAAAATTTTCTATAGATACAAAATTTTGACAAATTTTCTATAGAGATAAAATGTTGACAAATTTTCTATAGAGATAAAATTTTGACAAAATTTCCTATAGAGATAAAATTTTGACAAAATTTTCTATAGAGATAAAATTTTGACAAATTTTCTATAGAATTAAAATTATGACAAAATTGTCTATAGAGATAAAATTTTATCAACATTTTCTACAAAATTTTGACAAATTTTTCTATAGAGGTAAAATGTTGACAAAATTTTCTATAGAGATAAAATTTTGACAAAATTTTCTATAGAAATAAAATTATGACAAAATTTTCTATAGAGATAAAATTTTGACAAATTTTCTATAGAAATAAAATTTTTACAACATTTTCTATAGACATAAGATTTTGACAAAATTTTCTATAGATATAACATTTTGACAAAATTTTCTATAGAGATAAAATTTTGGCAAAATTTTCTATAGATATAACGTTTTGACAAAATTTTCTATAGACATAAAATTTTGACAAAATGTTCTATAGATATAAAATTTTGACAAAAAAAAATTTATATCTAAATTTTGACAAAATTTTCTGTAGAGATAAAATTTTGACAAAATTTTCTATAGAAATAAAATTTTGACAAAATTTTCTATAGAAATAAAATTTTGACAAAATTTTATATGGAGATAAGATTTTGACAAAATTTTCTATGTAGATAAGATTGTGACAAAATTTTCTATAGATATAACATTTTGACAAAATTTTCTATAGACATAAGATTTTGACAAAATTTTCTATAGAATAAAATTTTGACAAAATTTTCTATAGAGATAAGATTATGACAAAATTTTCTATAGAGATAAAACTTTGGCAACATTTTCTATAGAAGTAAAATTTTGGCAAAATTTTCTATAGAGATAAAATTTTGACAAAGTTTCTATAGAAATACAGTTTTAAACGGTTAAAGGAAAATCTTACTACGCCCTCTATTGAGCCATAGTTGAACTATAAAGGATATGAGAATAATAGGAATGGGTGTAAGGAATAGCAAATTGTACCTAAGTTTCATTCGAAATTTTATGTTTTTTTTTCAATTTTAAAAGCCAAAACCCTGTGTGTTGCTCCACTGTACTGGAGAATATACCGAACAGTGTTTCTGGATACAGCAAAGAGAAGACAAAGGAAATCGCTTCTTCAGCAACCTAGTGAAGATCGTGTCCATACGATTAGAACATAAGAATCAGTGCTTCGATGCAATTTAGAAACAATTGGAGCGGTTCGAGCTTCCGATATCGTGGAACGATTTTTTCCATATGCTTATGCTGTAGACTAGGGATTTGCTATACAAAACATGGCATAGTACCGCACAACTGAGTGGAGCATTCGCAAGCGAAGCGAGCAATAGTAAAAGACAGCATGTAACGTAGTGGCTAAAGGATTTTTTAATTGCTTACCATGTTGTTCGATCTTGAGATCAGTATGATCAGAAATTGCAAAACATACGCATCAGTTTAAGTGCCAAGTTAACCTGCGTTAGGAGTACCACATTGGAGCGTTCGCTCACTCACACGTTGTACTCCCGTGCACACATGCGCATTATGACCATTTATACGCTGTGCTGATATGTTCGCTTGTTTAATCATTCGCATGGAATGGCATCTGAAAAATGCACTGCTTTTGTACAGCGATTGTTGACTGGTGGCGGTGGTGATGCTGCTTTCATCACCGCTACTACTGCCGCCGCCTGAAGACAGCGGTATTTGTATTATCAGCCTGAATTGCTGCAATAACCCACAATCGCCGGAGCTGCCGTAACATAGCAATGAAACGTAAAACGCTTTTGCAACAGATGTGTCCAGTGGTCGCTGAATGAGCGAATCATATTGGACAATATGTGCACAGTGGCATGTGTTATACATTTATTTGTATATAAAACAACGACAAAGATATTGGAAATAATAAAAAAAACTAAATAAAAAATCAAACAAACACTTAGTGAAGGAATATGATCACCCCAAAAATGCTTCAAGGCAATAATGTTACGTTTTTAGGGGGAACATTTTTGTGGCAAGAATAAAATTTTCTATTTAAAAATATGAATATAAAATAATTGAATAAATACAATCGTATGTTTCATTAAATTTTGTTTTATTACCCAGCAACAAAGCGTAGCCAAAAAAGTAGGGAACATAGTATTTTTGGATCTGTTAGTGGTGCAAAATTGGCGCAGAAGCGATGAATTTATCATGGGCACCATTTCAATAGCCGTTACACTGAATTTGCATCATTTCTTAGGTGTGATTCCAATTCAGTGTTTTGGATGTGAATTAGAAAATGTTTTTAATATTTTGCCAAATATATAATTTTTATGATTTTTAACCCACTCTAACGCTTTTCTGAAAATCTTGACCATAAATACTTTCAAAAAGTCGCAAGTTTTCTAGTATGGATTTAGCATTTGTTTCGGCAATTATTTTAACCTATTTGAAAAAGAATTAAAAATATTATTAAAAACATGTAAAGGGTGATTCTTTTGAGGTTAGGATTTTCATGCATTAGTATTTGACAGATCACGTGGGATTTCAGACATGGTGTCAAAGAGAAAGATGCTCAGTATGCTTTGACATTTCATCATGAATAGACTTACGATCTGCCACAACGTCGAATTTTCAGTGAATGGGCCCTAGAAAAGTTGGCAGAAAATCCGCTTTTTTATCGACAAATTTTGTTCAGCGATGAGGCTCATTTCTGGTTGAATGGCTACGTAAATAAGCAAAATTGCCGCATTTGGAGTGAAGAGCAACCAGAAGCCGTTCAAGAACTGCCCATGCATCCCGAAAAATGCACTGTTTGGTGTGGTTTGTACGCTGGTGGAATCATTGGACCGTATTTTTTCAAAGATGCTGTTGGACGCAACGTTACGGTGAATGGCGATCGCTATCGTTCGATGCTAACAAACTTTTTGTTGCCAAAAATGGAAGAACTGAACTTGGTTGACATGTGGTTTCAACAAGATGGCGCTACATGCCACACAGCTCGCGATTCTATGGCCATTTTGAGGGAAAACTTCGGAGAACAATTCATCTCAAGAAATGGACCGGTAAGTTGGCCACCAAGATCATGCGATTTGACGCCTTTAGACTATTTTTTGTGGGGCTACGTCAAGTCTAAAGTCTACAGAAATAAGCCAGCAACTATTCCAGCTTTGGAAGACAACATTTCCGAAGAAATTCGGGCTATTCCGGCCGAAATGCTCGAAAAAGTTGCCCAAAATTGGACTTTCCGAATGGACCACCTAAGACGCAGCCGCGGTCAACATTTAAATGAAATTATCTTCAAAAAGTAAATGTCATGGACCAATCTATCGTTTCAAATAAAGAACCGATGAGATTTTGCAAATTTTATGCGTTTTTTTTTTAAAAAAAGTTATCAAGCTCTTAACAAATCACCCTTTATATACAGCTGTAAGTTCGGCCAGCCCGAATCTTATGTACCCTCCACCATGGGTTGCGTACAAACTTCTTCTAAAGACCGTCATCCGGTCGATGGCAAGGCATCTCAAAACTTCTTAACATCATCTTCTAATTTGTAAGTTAGTCCATGCGGGATATATATTAGACAAAAAAAGGTCTATTAAATACGTATATATTCAGGTCTTGTCCGGTATATAGGGAAGAAATAATAACGAACCCATATGAACTGTTGTACGGTAATTATAGAGCCAGAATTGAAATATTGGAGTCGCCCCCATATATACAAGTATGAATTTTCTACAGAAATAAAATTCTGACTAAATTTTCTATAGAAATAAAATGTTGACAAAATTTTCAATAGTAATTATATTTTGACAAAATTTCCTAATAAAAATAAAATGTTGAAAAAATGTTCTATAAAAATAAATTTTTGACAAAATTTTCTATAGAACTAAAATTTTGGTAGATTATTTTTGGCTCGAGTGGCAATCGTGATTTTTTTGTGATTGGAGATCGGTTTATCTGGAGGCTAGATATAACTGTAGATCGATACGGACCAATTTTGGCATGGTTGTTATCGGCCATATACTAGAGCAATGTACCAAATGTCAACCGGATTGGATGAATTTTGCTCCTTCAAGAGGCTCCGGAGGTCAAATCTGGGGATTGGTTTATATGGCGGCTATACATAATTATGGACCGATATGGACCAATTCTGACATGGTTGTAGAGACTATATACTAACACCACGTACCCAATTTCAACCGGATCGGAAGAATTTTGCTCCTTCAAGAGGCTCCGGAGGTCAAATCTGGGGGGACCGGTTTATATGGGAGCTATATATAATTATGGACCGATATAGACTAATTTTTGCAGGTTGCTAGAGACCATATACCAACATCATGCGCCAAACTTCAGCCGGATCGGCCATATACTAGAGCAATGTACCAAATGTCAACCGGATCGAATGAATTTTGCTCCTTCAAGAGGCTCCGGAGGTCAAATCATGGGATCGGTTTATATGGGGGCTATATATAATTATGGACCGATATGGACCAATTCTAGCATGGTGGTAGAGACCATATACTAACACCACGTACCCAATTTTAACTGGATCGGATGAATTTTGCTCCCTCAAGAGGCTCCGGACGTCAAATCTGGGGATCGGTTCATATGGGGGCTATATATAATTATGGACCGATGTGGACCAATTTTTGCATGGTTGTTAGAGACCATGTACCAAATTTCAGCCATATCGGATGAAATATGATTTTCTTAGAGGCTCCGGAAGCCAAATCTGGGGGGTCCATTTATATGGGGGCTATACGTAAAAGTGAAGCGATATGGCCCATTTGCAATACCATCCGACCTACATCAATAATAACTACTTGTACCAAGTTTCAAGTCGATATCTTGTTTCGTTCGGAGGTTAGCATGATTTCAACAGACAGACGGACATGCTTAGATCGACTCAGAATTTCGCCACGACCCAGAATATATATATATATATATATATATATATATATATATATATATATATATATATATATATATATATATATATATATATATATATATATATATATATATATATATATATATATATATATATATATATATATATATATATATATATATATATATATATATATATATATATATATATATATATATATATATATATATATATATATATATATATATATATATATATATATATATATATATATATATATATATATTGATGTAGGTCGGATGGTATTGCATATATAACAGGTTGGCTGATAAGTCCCCCGTTTTAAAAAAGAAAAACACATTTTTTTTTGTCAAAATTCGTTTTTATTATTCAACATAGTTCCCTTCAAGAGCGATACAACGATTATAACGACCTTCCAATTTTTTGATACCATTTTGGTAGTACTCCTTCGATTTTGCCTCAAAATAGGCCTCAGTTTCGGCGATCACCTCTTCATATTTCGATGTGTTACAAACGGAATGACAAAGTTAATATACCCCCCATCCCATGGTGGAGGGTATAAAAATAGTTATAAAAAAATTGAATTAAAATAACTTCCTGTGTGATTAAAATAAAGAACATCTTTGGGAGGACATTTTTGGAAATGCTTTTAATGTTGTGATATTGGAACAACTCCCAAATTTTTTTACTGGCTAATTTTTGTTTTATTACCAAAATATTTCACACTATTTTTGAACATTTTCATTGTTTTGATGAAAATTGTGTCAATGAAAAATAAATTTTGGGCAGGATAAGTACCGAGTTGGCGCACATACTTTGGATTATCATCGCCGCAGATGGTCCATTTCAGAGCAGTGTTAGATTTTGTTCAAGCGAATAAAAACAAGTATATACGGCCGTAAGTTCGGCCAGGCCGAATCTTATGTACCCTCCACCATGGATTGCGTAGGAACTTCTACTAAAGGCTGTCATCCACAATCGAATTACTTGGGTTGCGATAACACTTGCCGATGGCAAGGTATCGTAAAACTTTTTAACACTGTCTTCTAAATTGTAAGTAAGTCCATAAGGGGTATATATTAAACAAAAAAAAAGCCGATTAAATACGTATATAATTCAGTTTGACAAAATTTTTTATAGAAATAAAATTTTGACAAAATTTTCTATAGAAATAAAAACTTGACAAAATTTTCTATAGAAATAAAATGTTGACAAAATTTTCTATGGAAGTAAAATGTTGACAAAATTTTCTATAGCAATAAAATTTTTACAAAATTTTCTATAGAAATAAAATTTTGACAAAATTTTCTATGGAAATAAAATGTTAGCAAACATTGCTATAGAAATAAACTTTTTACAAAACTTTCTATAGAAATGAAATTTTGACAAAACTTTCTATAGTAATAAAATTTGACAATTTTTACATGGCTGTTAAAGGCCATATACTAACGAAATGTACCAAATTTCAACCGCATCGGATGACTTTTGCTCCTCCAAGAGGCTCCGGAGGTCAAATCTGGGGATCGGTTTATATGGGAGCTATATATAATTATGGACCGATATGGACCAATTTTTGCATGCTTGTTAGAGACCATATACTAACATCAGGTACCCAATTTCAAACGGATCGGATGAATTTTGCCCCTTCAAGAGGCTCCGGAGGTCAAATCTGGGGATCGGTTTATATGGGAGCTATATATAATTATGGACCGATATGGACCAATTTTCGCATGGTTGTTAGAGACCATATACTAACACCACGTACTAAATTTCAATTGGATCGGATGAATTTTGCTCATCCAAGAGGCTCCAGAGTTCAAATCTGGGGATCGGTTTATACGGGAGCTATATATAATTATGGACCGATATGGACCAATTTTTGCATGCTTGTTAGAGACCGTATACTAACATCAGGTACCCAATTTCAAACGGATCGGATGAATTTTGCCCCTCCAAGAGGCTCCGGAGGTCAAATCTGGGGATCGGTTTATATGGGAGCTATATATAATTATGGACCGATATGGACCAGTTTTTGCATGGTTGTTAAAGACCATATACTAACACCACGTACCAAATTTCAATCGGGTAGGATGAAGTTTGCTCCTCCAAGAGGCTCCGGAGGTCAAATCTGGGGATCGGTTTATATGGGAGCTATATATATTTATGGACCGATATGGACCAATTTTTGCATGGTTGTTATAGACCGTATACTAACATCAGGTACCAAATTTCAACCGGATCGGATGAATTTTGCCCCTCCAAGAGGCTCCGGAGGTCAAATCTGGGGATCGGTTTATATGGGGGCTATATATAATTATGGACCGATATGGACCAATTTTTGCATGGTTGTTAGAGACCGTATACTTAGACCACGTACCAAATTTCAACCGGATCAGATGAATTTTGCTGCTCCGGAAGGCTCCGCAAGCCAAATTTGGGGATCGGTTTATATGGGGGCTATACGTAAACGTGGGCCGATATGGCCCATTTTCAATACCATCCGACCTACATCAATAACAACTACTTGTGCCAAGTTTCAAGTCGATAGCTAGTTTCGTTCGGAAGTTAGCGTGATTTCCACAGACGGACGGACAGCCGGACAGACGGACAGACGGACAGACGGACGGACGGACGGACATGCTTAGATCGACTCAGAATTTCACCACGACCCAGAATATATATACTTTATGGGGTCTTAGAGCAATATTTCGATGTGTTACAAACGGAATGACAAAGTTAATATACCCCCATCCTATGGTGGAGGGTATAAAAATCTAAGGTAGTCCGATAAATTATTAACCTAACCACCAATAGTATCGCGAGAGCAATTAAATATCGAAAGGAGGATAGATTAATAAAAATTCAAAAATTTCCTATTGAAAATGTCCGATATACCTGGGTCATACATAGTGATCTATTAATTTGCGTCCCTTCGTTAAAGACGATTATCTTCGACGAAGACAAATATACTTAATTGGAAGGAACCGCCATTATTGCTTCCACAATTTTTCTTTAAATTAACTGAGTATTAAGATGTACGAAATAATGATAAGAAGTCGCAAAAATATACTTGCGGAAAAAGGTTAATTATATTAATTAAATTTACGATTAAAATTTAGCCAACGAAACAATATCATAAATGCAAAGAAATGTTTAATTTTTATAATGAATTTTCTATTAAACAGTGAAAACTTTTATTCTATTTATGAACATTTTCATTGTCCTAATGAAAAGTTTTCATTGGTTCAATTTTAATGAAATTTGATTTTTATGTATATTCGTTAAGCACTTTATTGTGTTTAACTAAAAATACAAATAGGCAATTTGATAAATGATGGTATCCTAATTTTAGGTATATGAAACTAAGTTTTAGGTTGGATTGCTTTACCGCATAGTGGAATAACAATATTATTTTCCCATCACAATGACATTGTGCATGTTGTCCATTATCTCGAGTTTATGGGCAACAACACAAGATAATTGCCACAAAAAAGTCTAAAGTTTTATTGAAAATTCCTCAAATGTCAAAGGAAAACGTTTAAAAATCTCATAAAATGATTATAACTTCCAGTGTCATTCCTCTCCCGCTGCCGCTGCTGCTGCTGCCTCTAACACAACACCACATAACCTATAGTTTGTCAGACTAACATGGCCAACTAAATAATGTTCATCCTTTTGTCCAATCGTCCATCTGTCTACTGAAATTGGGCATTTGCTACGGAAATCTCAGCAGTTGAATTTCTCCACCCCATCTCCCATCTGGGGAGCCTAAGAAAGAATCAGGTAAGTGTGCGTATTCTTATGAGGAACTTTGTTCCTCCCCAAGGAGGAACTTTTCTCAATGTTCTTGCAGCAAATGAAAGGAAATGCTTTATATCAATTAGTTGGCCACTAATTGCCGCACATTACATTGTGGCATTTTTTGTAAGTTTCTGGATGTTTTTTTTGCGTGCGTGTGAAATCGTGTATTGTGGGTCTCATTATCATCATCACCAAAGGAAGCAAATCTGAAGAAACATCACCATTGGCAAGTGAGTATTTTTTTTTTCAAAATAAAATCGTTGAACTGATTTTCGATAAGAAAAAGTTTGAACTTCAATGGGCGCATGCGCAGGTTGTTGATTCATACAAAAGCTTCATAAAGTGGAAATGGGAAATTTTATGTTTGCCGAATTATGCCCATATTCATAATAAATTATTGACAGTTTAACCAAGGAATTTGTATGGTAATAGTAGATTTAAAGAGTACTTTAACTTTTATGAATATTAATATCTAATATTTTAAATTATAAATGTTTTTGCCCCAAACTAATAGGGCCATTTGGATCTAACTCATTTAGGCTTTAAATACTAGTTAACATAAAGTAAATCGGAAATGTCTTCTCTCTGATTAGTTTTAACTGAAAAAAACTATCAAGATATGTTTACATCCCTAATATCTTGATTTGTAGTTTGCAGCTAAATTCCTAATTGGCATATGTGATATATAAGCAAGGTGCAATATGTCCATAGTACGGTTTAAAAATTCAGTTCTAATAGAGCTGTATTGAATTGAGGCTTAGTATAATAAATTTATATTCCTTTTTTTAATTTTTTAAAAGCAGTTATTTTCTATTATTTTAACTGGACCAAAAATAGGATTTTTTTGACCCCCTTTAATATCTCTATAGTTTTCTTAAATTGATATATATCAATTGCTGGAAAAGACAAGTAAATTAAACTTAAATAAATAAATATTTTTGCCTCGCGTCACCAGCTGGTAAAGTCACCCTTGAAACTCATCATCGACAATGTGATATAAATAACGATTGTAAAACAAAAAGAAAAAAAAAAATACTTAAAATTCCAATTTGTAACTCAATTATTCCATGGATTGACCACCCAGGTGGTCCAAGGTAATTGCAACATTGAAGAAGATTGTGAAGAAGTTACTGAAACAATACCAAACAATTGTGAGATATAAAACTAGATTTAGGTCTATATTATATGTTGTGTCTATGGTTTGATATACACTGGAAAAATAAACCTTACACATTTGATTTGAGCCTACACAGAGAAGAAGCTATAATATAGGAATTTAGTAAGGGGAATTAAATAATAAACAATTATGGACGCCTTCCCATATATTTCCAAATTTCAAATTCTTTCAAAGTGACCTTTTCAGATTTTCGAATTTGGGAGAAGTAGGTTAGGTGGCAGCCCGATGTATCAGGCTCACTTAGACTATTCAGCCCATTGCGATACCACAGTGGTGAACTTCTCTCTTATCACTGAGTGCTGCGCGATTCTATGTTAAGCTTAATGACAAGGGATATCCTAAGCATTGCAGCACGGTGGCTCCCTTGGTAGAAGTACGACATTTCGACATTTTAAACCTTAAAATATCGATTTCGACTTAAAAAACAAATAACGATAGGAATTTTCAAATCTTTTACATTACAAACGTTAAAAAGTCGATGAGATCATGCTAGAAATTGGATTTGAAGAGTTTTTAAGTTGAAAAAATATACATTGTTTGAAAAGTGGACATTAAAAGTTATAATATTTTTTATACCCACCAAAAAACAAGAGCTTCCAAAAGAGTAGTATGGATCCACAACTTGTGATCCGGAAGTAGTGTCAATTTGGAATCTCTGTAATGAATTTTACATGGGTTTGTCATAGGATGGAAGTACCTCGTTCTGGGATTCTTTGCATTGCTTTAGAAATTGTGCCTCGAAAGTTCATTTAAATGAAGGAATAAAACACACACGTATATACGGCCGTAAGTTCGGCCAGGCAGAAGCTTATGTACCCTCCACCATGGATTGCGTAAAAACTTCTACTGAAGACTGTCATCCACAATCGAATTACTTGGGTTGCGGTAACACTTGCCGATGGCAAGGTATCTTAAAACTTTCTAACACCGTAATATATACCACATAGTCCATACACGCAGTGAAGAAACATAATTGTCACAATCATATTAGAAGAGCAACATAATATGATAGGAGCTATTTTTGCGGCGACCATGTAACATTTTAACCTGCAACCATGTTGGATCAGTGAACATGGTTCTAAGAAAAATATAATTGTCCTCATCTAAAATGTTATTATATTGATAAAAAGAATTTTGTTTGAATGAAAAGACAATGGTCACGATTTAAAATGTTATGGTATTCATTCAAAATGTTTTTCTTCTAGTTAAAAGAACATGGTCACAACCTAAAATGTTTTGATCTTTATGAAAAAACTTTTTTCATCGTCGAAAAAAGGACGCCACTTGAGAAAAGAAAACACAAAATTAACTTTATTTGTTTTTATTTATTTATAAACGAATTCATTGTTTGTTTGTATTTATAATGTCGTGCAAGCAAACATCACATATTTTTACACACACTATTTTAATTCAATTTCAACAATAAGTAATCATTCCATATTTACATCGTGTGCCCATCAAATGTACAAACGCAGACATCATGTAACTGCAAATAAAAATAAATGATCCATATAGCAAAATGCAGAACAAAAAACAGGTATCTTTTTCAATTACACTTTCCTTTTTTGTGTTCACATAAAACCACGTGCCACTTATCAATAAATAATTTAACACAAAACACAGTAAATCCGTATTATCCGTCCATTCACCCAGAGAAGAAATATAATCACCTCAAACATGTTTTAAGAGCAAAATGTTATTTTTGGGTGGTGGCCATGTAACATGGTTTTCGCAACCATGTTATTTTCTCTGAAATCATGTATCTGATTTCGGCAAGCAGGTTATATTTGACGAGAAAATAACATTATAGTGACAAGCATGTTACATGGTCACCATACAAAAATAACATTTTGCTCTTGAAACATGTTTGAGGTGATCATATTCCTTCTCTGGGTGTTCCAAGAAACAATCAACACACGACTGACGCGCAAAATGAAAATCGTGTGTACCTGCTCAATGTTTTTATAAAATTCTTTTCGCTGCAAAAAAGTTAAAAAATTAAATGGTCACGAAAAAATGTAAATGGTCTTTATGACCATGTAATGGTTCTAGACATATCTATACTTAACCTATAAAAATACTTTTTTCCCTGTAAAAAAGTAAAAAAATTGAATGGTCAGGTACATGATTTTCCCGACCATTTAATGGTCTCAAATTCTATCATTTAAATGATAGAACATGTTTGCGGTATTTGAGAACCATTCAAATGCTTATTGCCACCATACATTTTTCTCCGCTCGAAAACAATTTTTACAAAGACAAAATACATGGTTTTCGCGGCAATTACATGCTCTAGATAAGCATTAAATGGATGCGGCAACCATGTTCAAACATGGTTTTTCTGTGCGTGTATGTGGTATATATTAAACTAAAACAGAACGATTAAATACGTATATAATTAAGTTTAACGCTTCTATAGAAATAAAATTTTGACAAAATAAAATTTTGACAACATTTTCTATAAAAGTAAAATTTGGAAAAAAATTTCTATAGAAATAAAATTTTGACAAAAATTTCTATAGAAATAAATCTTTGACAAAATTTTCTTTAGAAATAAAATTTTGACAAAACTTTCTATAGAAATAAAATTTTGACAAATTTTTTTATAGAAATAAAATTGTAACAAAATTTTCTATAGAAATAACATTTTGACAGGGTTTTCTATAAAAATAAAATTTGTTTGTGTGATTGGGGATCGGCTATATATAACTATAGACCGATATGGACCAATTTTGGCATGTATACTAGCGGCCTTATAATAACACCACGTTGCAAATTTCAACCGAATCGGATGAATTTTGCTCCTCCAAGAGGCTCCGGAGGACAAATCTGGGGATCGATTTATATGAGGGCTATATATAAATATGGACTGATATGGACCACTTCTTGCATGGTTGTTAGAGACCATATACTAACACCACGTACCCAATTTCAACCAGATCGGATGACTTTTGCCCTTCTAAGAGGCTCCGGAGGTCAAATCTGGGGATCGGTTTATATGGGGGCTATATATAATTATGGGCCGATGTGGACCAATTTTTGCACGGTCATTAGAGAACATATACAAACACCATGTACCAAATTTCAGCCGGATCGGATGAAATTTGCTTCTCTTAGAGGCTCCGCAAGCCAAATCGGGGGATCGGTTTATACGGGGGCTATACGTAAAAGTGGACCGATATGGTATATAGTTAAGTTTGACAAAATTTTGGCATGGTTATTAGCGGCCATATACTAACACTGCATACCAAATTTCAACCGGATCGGATAAATTTTGCTCCTCTTAGCGGCTCCGGAGTTCAAATCTGGGGATCGGTTTATATGGGGGCTATATATAATTATGGACCGATATGGACCAATTTTTGCAAGGTTGCTAGATACTATATACTTACACCATGTACCAAATTTCAGCCAGAAATATGCTACTCTCAGAGGCTCCGCAAGTCAAATCAGTGGGTCCGTTTATATGGAGGCTATACCTCAAAGTGAACCGATATGGCCCATTTGGAATACCATCTGACCTACATCAATGACAACTACTTGTGCCAAGTTTCAAGTCGATAGCTTGTTTCGTTCGGAAGTTAGCGTGATTTCAACAGACGGACGGACGGACATGCTTAGATCGACTCAGAATTTCACCACGACCCAGAATTAAATTATACGTTATGGGGTCTTAGAGCAATATTTCGATGTGTTACAAACGGAATAACAAAGTTTATATACCCCCCCCATACTATGACGGAGGGTATAATAACAAAAATTTTTTTTCACCAATTTCAATTTATCAATATATATTTTTTTTTTTTTTTTTGAATCATTATCAATATTTTTTATTACACTTTTATATTTTAATTGTATAATTTTTACAACATGAAAAATATTTTCGCTTCGACCGGGGGTTGAACCTGGGTTTTTCTGGCACCATAACAGAACGCATTACGCATTGAATACGAAGCGTCGAAACGTCAATTCAAATGTTTGTGGTATGATCGTAATATGACACCAAGGCATAACATTGTAACTACTTCTCGAGATGTTCTTTATTAGTATGAGAGCCAATTTTTTATCAACTATTTTTTCAAAAGATTGTTTTTTTTTGGCAAATTTCTTTGTAATGTAAAGAAATCTTTATTAAAATTATATCCTCCATAGATAACAGGTTTGCTGATAAGTCCCCGGTCTAACCAAGAAAAACACATTTTTTTTTGTCAAAATTCGTTTTTATTATTCAACATATTTCCCTTCAAGAGCGATACAGCGATTATAACGACCTTCCAATTCTTTGATACCATTTTGTTAGTACTCCTTCGGTTTAGCCTCAAAATAGGCCTCAGTTTCGGCGATCACCACTTCATTGCAGCGAAATTTTTTCCCTGCGAGCATCCTTTTGAGGTCTGAAAACAAGAAAAAGTCGCTGGGGCCCAGATCTGGAGAATACGGTGGGTGGGGAAGCAATTCGAAGCCCAATTCATGAATTTTTGCCCTCTTATTGATCGATTTCCCGATTGGAGTTCTTGGGCTTTAATTTCGAAATATTGAGGTACTTTCGCTCCGCAACGACATGTGTTGAATTTTGTTCTTATCGGTCCATGTTCAAAGATCTCCTGGTTTGATATCTTGGGATTCTACATAGATACCACATAGTGTATCCAATTCTCTTGAGATTGGAAATCTGGAGGTATTGTAAGTACATTTAGGGTTATGTCACATTTGGTTTATATCTGTAAGAGTTTGATATAGCCCTAATATACAACGATCGGTAGAATTAACATTTTTAGATAGAAAGCGAATCCAATTCGCCCGAAACTAGAAGTAACATTTCCCGATATTACTTTTCGTGTCCATTCGTATAATGGGGGCTTAAATCTACATAATTTACATGTCGTCATATGATATGAAAGGCGTTATTAAATTGGAGTTTATGAACCGTTTAACTGATCTTCTTAAGGTATTATGTTTCATCAAATCCACTTCAAAATCTATATATTTTCAAGTGAGGGTTTTCACTGGGGGTTTTCAAAAGAAACTTTTATATGTTTTGTTTTTGTTATTACTGTTTTATTCTTCAATAATTATTGTTGTTTTAAATTCAGCTTAAGACCATGAGTTGACTAAACTACAAGAGTAGCTTAACCATCAAGTTCGAAGAGAAAAAGTATTTTTGTAAAATTTATTAGCGCACAGCCCTGCGTTGTGTTGTGGGGAGGCCGTTCCGGAACTATCAATCAATAATCAGATTAAATTCGAATAATTCACTAAAGCCAAAAGTGAATTGCATTTGAACCACCCGAATAAAGGTTTATTGATAGTCGACTTTGCCTTAATAAATGTGCGAAACTATTATATTTGATTCATATTGTTGTGTATTTAAAATTCTAACTTATGGTCGCAAATATTCCTTTTTCCAATCTTAAATTAATTTCTCTCTGTGTATATACATATATAGATATTATACTCGCATATTGATTATTGCATTACAATAACATCTTGAGTTTATTGATCTGTGTAAATTATCCATGCCATTACCTAAAATGGCAATGGCGTAAATAACAGCGTGTACTGTTTCTGCGTGTTGTTAATTACAGACGAATTACTTCAATTCCAGGGACACTTAACAAAAGAAAAACCAAAACCAAAAAAGGGCCACACAACATGAACGCCAAGACGCCACCAAAACGCCACGTACATGTCGCAAGTGTTGTATTGCTTGTTAAAAGCTTTTTTGTGTTATGGGTTTTGTCTCCTTTGTCCCAGCATCGTTGGCAGGACACGGAGCATCAATGCAATTGAAAATATGCCATAGTAACAGTAAAAGTGTTGCATTGGAATTGGATGATTGATTGGATTGAATTGGATTGAATTGGATTGTTTTTGTTTATTTATCGATCGTGACATTGTTGATCACAGTATCGAATTGGATCTTAAAGAAAAAAAAAGAGGGAATGAGAATTCAGTGGAAGACAATTTGAAGAAGGAATCGTAATTAGTTTTAGAAATGAGACGATAAAGTTTCTTTTAGGAATTAGTATTAAAAAATTAGTACAAAAATCGAAAATCCACATTTGGGCTAATCGACTTCGACTTTTTTTGTAATCTTCAAATTCGACTTTTGATTTTCTCGACTTTCATAGGCTAATCAAACTCTGATGGTGGTTCATCATGAAATCGTGAACGTGTGTTTATACAATCATGAACGTTCGTTTACGATTTGAAACCATCATTGGTTTTTAGAAGCAACAGGGTATTATCTTTAACCGGCCACTGATATCGATCTAGCCATGCCTCGCTGTCCGTCCGTCTGTCTATCTGTATTTGAACACATTTTTGTAATCAGACAAAGTTGCAGTTTTACTCTACTCGACTTCAAATTTTACACATGTATGCGTCATAGGTCAACCTAAAATCTTATTGGAAGAAAGCGGTTTAGATTTAGATATAGCACATATATCAGGGAATAGATTTAGTATTTTAGCTATGCTAGCTAAATTTGGTAGAAATTGGTTCAGATTTAGATATAGCTACCAGAGATGGTCTGTATCAAACTTTTTTAGGTTTGCGACTGTCGCAATGTTGTAAACGTCGTAAACGTCACATATGTGTCGTAAATGTAGAAAAAGTAACAAAAGTCGCACACTCAAAAAACTTTAGTCGCGTCAGCTAGGCAGCAAATTCAATGATATCAAAAACGATGGTATGTGCGAAGAGAAGGTTTTAATCCCCACATTTTCCCTATTGCCTTTTGCACGAGTACAGGGTAACCGTGGATTTTCTCATCCTTTCTTAGCTTTAAGTTCAGCCTCATGTCCAATATAACCCCAAGGTATTTTGCACACCCACCAACGGGAATTTCGAAACCACCTAAGAAAATAGGCTTGACCGTGTGAAAACTTTCACAAATTTCTGCTGCCAAACTAAATTAAAAAATGTTCAGGATTTCTTCTATTCAAAATTAGGTTTTCTACAGTAGGTTTACGACTTTTGCGACATACACAGTCTCACACAAGTTTACATACGGTTAAAGAATTTATATTTTCATTAAATAATCAAATTTTAAAAAAAATATGCATATATATCATTTCGTTTTAGTAAATTAATTTGAAAATCAAAGTAATTGTTAATTTTCAAGAAGATTTTATTGATATGGATTATAAACAACAAAAAGAAACATGTTTAGTTAGGAGGTAAAAAACTCAGGGGTATGTAAACTTATGTGAGACTGTGTACGTATTATATCGTCGCAAATGTATGTCGCAAAAGTCACAGTTTGTGACAGGCCAACCCTGATAGCTACCCGATACACTAACAGGTTGGCTGATAAGTCCCTGGTCTAACAAAGAAAAACACATTTTTTGTTTTTGTCAAAATTCGTTTTTATTATTCAACATTTTTTTTTATTTTTTTTTTATTTATTTATTTAATACAATATAATATTTTAAAACATATATAAGTTATCGGCCTCAGCGCCTTCAAGGCTTTATAGAGACCATATTATGGCAACGTTATAATATTGCTTATATACTATATATAGTAATAATATATAACAATCTCTAAATTCATCTCAATAATTATTATTAACTATAAAAGCAAATCTACATTAGTTAATAAATAGCGTCTAATTTCATTCTTAAAAGATGAAATAACAGATATCGTTTTTAGACTCTCGGGTAAGTTATTGAATTCTCTTAGTCCAGCATACGTAAGTCTTTGTTTTGTCAAATCAATACGACATTTAGATAAGCTTAAATTATTAGCTTGTCTCGTATTTCTCCCTTTTCTGGAGAAATTGGGAACAAATCGTATAGCTCTGGAATTTATACACCGTATGGATTTAAATACATATATCAGCAATTGTTGTTTGTATAATCCACGAATTGGCAAAATGTTTCGATTGTACAAAAGCGTGGTAGAGTAGCGAATCGGCAAGTTAAATACGAGTTTTAGTGCTTTATTCTGAGCTGATTGTAATTCTCTTAACGATCTTGAGGTACGACAACCATAAATTATTGGCAAATATGTCAAATGAGAATGAACCAAAGAATTATAGATCATCAACTTCGTCTCAGTACTCAAAATATTGCGAAATTTATACAGCACGCCAGTAGCTGATGATACTTTTGATTTCAGGCGCTTAATGTGTTCGTCCCATAACAGATTGTTAGATAAATGCATTCCCAAGTATCGCACTGTTCCCTTCAAGAGCGATACAACGATTATAACGACCTTCCAATTTTTTGATACCATTTTGGTAGAACTCCTTCGGTTTTGCCTCAAAATAGGCCTCAGTTTCAGCGATCACCTCTTTATTGCAGCCAAATTTTTTCCCTGCGAGCATCCTTTTGAGGTCTGAGAACAAGAAAAAGTCGCTGGGGGCCAAATCTGGAGAATACGGTGGGTGGGGAAGCAATTCGAAGCCCAATTCATGAATTTTTCAATGACTTGTGGCACGGTGCGTTGTCTTGGTGGAAGAACACTTCCGTCTTCTTCATATGAGGCCGTTTTGCCGCGATTTCGACCTTCAAACGCTCCAATAAGGCCATATAATAGTCACTGTTGATGGTTTTTCTCTTCTCAAGATAATTGATAAAAATTATTCCACGCGCATCCCAAAAAACAGAGGCCATTACTTTGCCAGCGGATTTTCAGTCTTTCCACGCTACGGAGACGGTTCACCGGTCGGTGTCCACTCAGCCGACTGTCAATTGGACTCAGGAGTTTAGTGATGGAGCCATGTTTCATCCATTGTCATATATCGACGGAAAAACTCGGGTGTATTACGAGTTAACAGCTGCAAACACCGCTCAGAATCATCAACACGATGTTGTTTTTGGTTAAATGTGAGCTCGCGTGGCACCCATTTTGCATAGAGCTTCCGCATATCCAAATATTGATGAATGATATGACCAACACGTTCCTTTGATATCTTTAAGGCCTCTGCTATCTCGATCAACTTCATTTTACGGTCATTAAAAATCATTTTGTGCATTTTTTAATGTTTTCGTCGGTAACCATCTCTTTTGGGCGTCCACTGCGTTCACCGTCCTCCGTGCTCATTTCACCATGCTTGAATTTTGCATACCAATCAATTATTGTTGATTTCCCTGGGGCAGAGTCCGGAAACTCATTATCAAGCCAAGTTTTGCTTCCACCGTATTTTTTTCTAAAGCGGATCGTGGGATCCCCCAAAAATTTTTTTCCACTTCCGATGCAGTCCTTTTGGACAAGTGCACAAACATTTCTTCTAAAGCGCATCTTGGGATCCCCCAATGATTTTTTTCGATTAGAAAGAACGCAATGAGGATATTATAAGTGCAAATTTTGTACAATTACATTTTACAAAAAATAGAAAACTAATAAAAAAACTAAAAAAAAAATAGAAATTAATAAAAAAAGTAAAAAAATAATAAAAAATAATAAATTTCATGCCCGCTGGGATTTGAACCTGTGCCGTTTGACTTTTTCGCTTCCTTGGAAGTTCTTTTGAGAAGGTTTTGCAAATTACGAGAATTTTTAATTTTTTTATTGATTTTTAATGGAAAAAGTATGTTTATACGAAAATATATTCCAAAAATAAAACATAAAAACGATGCATGACATAAAAAAAAAATTAGAAAAATATTTGATAAAAAAAATTGCCGCTGATGAGATTTGAACCTGCGTTTCCTATTTTTTCGTTCATCTCGAGAAGCAATTATAATGTTATTCCTTGGTGTCGTATTACGATGATATCACAAACATTTGAATCGACCTTTCGACGCTTTATGTTCAATGGCGTTTGTGGCTGAGTGTGCTAAGGCGTTCTGTTATGGTGCCAGCAAACCCAGGTTCAACCCCTGGTCGGCGCGAAAAAGTTTTTCAAACTGTAAAAATTAGATAATAGGAAAATAATTGTGTAATAACATATGGATGAAAAAAAGTGAAATTGGTTGAAAAAAAAAATTTCGCCTTTTAAATTTCTTCATTCAAATTAACTTCCAGGGCACAACTTCTAAAGCAATGCAAAGGATCCAAAAAGGGAGTACTTCCATCCTATGACAAGCCTATGTAAAATTCATTGGAGATGATCCAAGTTTGCACTACTTCCGGATCACAGATTGGAGATCCAAACTACTTTTTTGGAAGCTCTTTTTTTGCTGGGCATTTAATACTAGCGACGCCATCTATGTGTCAGACCGGGGACTTATCAGCCAACCTGTTACATACAAACAATTGTCCGTACACCAAACTGTTAAAGCATTATTTCATTGTATCTCAGAAACTATATGGCCGATTCGTTTCAAGTAGATTGGATTTTAAAGATCAAGCTTGAATAACTATTGATACCAAGAAAGATCGAATCAAATCCAACTGAGTTACGATGAAATATATTTTCAATAGTTTGGTGTACGGACAATTATTTGGGATAGTGCATATCCGGAGGCCAAAATTTCACTCCGATTTATATGACATTTTTCACCGAAAGTACACTGAAAATAGGCATACTCGGTTCCAAAGATTTTGTCTTTACTTTAAAAATGTTGGTATTGATTCCGAGCCCAAGAAGCGGAGAATACAAATAAGGTTACTTTTAAGACATAATTTTCTTTTAAATTTGGGTTTTGTGTATTTGCTTCTAGGAAGCAAATTTTAATTTTTCGTTTTTTCAGTTTGTTCAAAGTCCTTTAAAAACGAGTTAACGACAACTTTATTTTCCAAATTCAGACTCGACTTCCAGTAGAAATTATGCTATATTTCAAGTAAAAAATGTATTTAAAATAAAGTGTTGAAAAACGTGTCCTATATTTGAACGATTTTTTGCATTGTAGTCAAAATGCAAAAAGACAACAAATTTAAAGACAATTTCATGTTAAAGAATTTTTCTGAATTATTAAAGTAAAGTTAACCTTAGCCCAAAAATGTTTGCTTTCATGTTATGATACCCATTTTTAAGTCAAATCACTTAATTATAAGGACAATACGACTTCATTGAAAAGTTTATCGACTTTTGGACAAGGAAAAAACTTTACATTAGAGAAATGCGTCTTCTATGCTAAGCAAAATTTGCCTTAGTATTTTAAAGACATGAAATCTTTGACTTCACGACAATATTTTTGTCAGTGTAGTTGGCCCAGCCCGACTTTAGGCTTTCCTTACTTATTTTAATCTTATTTTTGCGCGCGTTAAGTATTTTTTTTAAAAACCCTTAGAGTCCATAAAATCTTTCACTATAAGGTTCCAAAATTCCCTCCACAATCATCATAACCGTCATCATTTACCGATTTAGCAAAAATATGACTATGTTATAACTTCGAGTTCGAGATTATCATTTTTGTATTTGCGAAATTTAATACTCTAAAATGAAGACCGCAAAAAGTGTACAAAATTTTTGTGGCACAATTCAAATTGACATTTTTTCAAATTTGATGTTTGCCTCTCTATTCACCACAGTCTACATGCTGATCTACCAATGGTGGGTATCCATAGTTATAGGACTTTTTTTTTTTTGTTTAGTCCCAAATCCAAAGACGGCTGTTTGAGATAATGACGATGAGGATGATGATGACGGCGATGAGGTAATTTAATATCTGACATACTATGTGTCATAGGCTACAATTCAGCTGACCGTACAGTCAGTCGACTGATTTGATTTGATCCGGAGACTCGTGTCAATTAAACAAAAAGTGTCAAAGTTGTTTTACACTTCAATGAAGCGAATTGTTTGAAACGGGGAAAAAAACGCGACCAACTACTAAAAAAGGCAAATGTTTAATAAAAACAAGAAATTTTATGGAGTGCTAACAAAAAAAAAAAAGAGAAGCATTAGAAAATCCAGGGCGAACAAGATTAATTAGTTTTGCTATGAAAGGGAACCAATAACCTATACATCCTTTTACTACTGGATATTGCCACTGTTGCGGTTAACTAGAGGAAATGTAACAGAGGAATTTATCAGAAGCATTTGAACTATTTAAGTTATATTTTATTAAGAATATTGTAAATTTGATCTCAATATAGCCTCCTACAAAAAATAAATTTGCTATTTTTTGCAATTTTTTAACACTCAATCTTTTGTTTAAAACAAAAATAAAATAAAAAATAATGAATTGACTGTGCTCACAACCACAGGACTAACATTGTCATTCTGTTTGTAACGCATAGGACATTTGATCAGAAGCGATATAAAATATCGAAACGAGATAAATATATTGTGTCTTTGGCAATATTGCTCAAGATCGGTCCCTGAGTCGATATAGCCATGTCCGTCTGTCTGTGAACACATTTTTGTAATCAAAGTCCAGGTCGCAGTTATAGACTGAAAAAAATATTGCCGTGAGGCCAAAGATTTCATGTCCTTAAAATACGAATGCAAATTTTGCTTAGCATAGAAGATGCATTTCTATAATATAAAGTTTATTTCCTTGTCCAAAAGTCGATAAACTTTTCAATGAAGTCGTATTGTCCTTATAATTAAGTGATGTCATTTAAAAATGGGTATCATAACATGAAAGAAACATTTTTTGGGGTGAGGTTACCTTGACTTTAATAATTCAGAAAAATTATTTAATATTAATCAAATTATCTTTATATTTTTTGTCTGTTTGCATGTTTTTCAACACTTTATTTTAAAGACGTTTTTTTACTTGAAACATAGCATAAATTCTACTGGAAGTCGAGTCTGAATTTGGAAAATAAAGTTGTCGTTAACTCGTTTTTAAAGGACTTTGATAGCATATGAAGAAAAAAAAGCTGATAAAGCAAAAAATTAAGTTTGCTTCCTAGAAGCAAGTACACAAAACCCAAATTAAAACATGTAAGGAAAGTCTAAAGTCGGGTGGGGCCGACTATATTATACCCTGCACCACTTTGTAGATCTAAATTTTCGATACCATATCACATGCGTCAAATGTGTTGGGGGCTATATATAAAGGTTTGTCCCAAATACATACATTTACACATCACACGATCTGGACAGAATTTGATACACTTCTACAAAATCTATATACTCAAAATTTAAGTCGGCTAATGCACTAGGGTGGAACACAATGTTGGTAAAAAAATATGGGAAACATTTAAATCTGAAGCAATTTTAAGGAAACTTCGAAAAAGTTTATTTATGATTTATCGCCCTATATATATGTATTAGAAGTTTAGGAAAATTAGAGTAATTTTTACAACTTTTCGACTAAGCAGCGGCGATTTTACAAGGAAAATGTTGGTATTTTGACAATTTTTGTCGAAATCAGAGCTATGTCTAAATCTGAACCGATTTCAACCAAATTTGGCACGCATAGCCATGCTAACTCTACTCCCTGTGCAAAATTTCAACTAAATCGGAGTTAAAAATTGGCCTCTGTGGTCATATGAGTGTAAATCGGACGAAAGCTATATATGGGAGCTATATCTAAATCTGAACCGATTTAAACCAAATTTGGCACGCATAGCTATAATGCTAATTCTACTCCCTGTGCAAAATTTCAACCTAATTGGGGTAAAACTCTGGCTTCTGGGACCGTATTAGTCCATATCGGGCGAAAGATATATGGAAGCTATATCTCAATCTGAACCGATTTCAATAAAATTTGGCACACTTGACTATAGTACTAATTGTTCTTCTTGTGCAAAATTTTAAGCAGATTAGGGTAAACCTCTGGCTTCTGGGGCCATATAAGTCCATATCGGGCGAATATATAATATGGGAGCTATATCTAAATCTGAACCGATTTCTTCCAAAATCAATAGGGATCTATTCCGAGCCAAAACACATACTTGTGCCAAATTTGAAGTCGATTGGACTAAAACTGCGACCTAGACTTTAATTACAAAAATGTGTTCACGGACAGACGGACATCGCTATATCGACTCAAGAGCCCACCCTGAGCATTTTTGCCAAAGACGCCATGTATCTATCTCGTCTCCTTCTGGGTGTTGCAAACATATGCACTAACTTATAATACCCTGTTCCACAGTGTGGCGCAGGGTATAAAGAGAATTGTGTCTTAAAAGTATCCTTACTTGTATTCTCCGCTTCTTTGACTCGGAATCAATACCAAAATTTTTAAAAGTACGAAAAAGTACTTTTCACTAAATTTCAACAAAAATGCCATTGGAAGATTATTGTCAAGAACTCCTTTAGACTAAACTTTAAAGAACATAAACTCTTGTTTGTCAACTCCTCAATTTTAAATATTTTTTTTAGTTTTATATCCGCTTACAAAGACTACCGTAATCACGGTTGCCTCAGTTGTACTTCATAAATTTTCTGAAAAGAAATAGAAATAACATTTTGACAAAATTTTCTATAGAAATAAAATTTTGACACAATTTTCTATAGAAATTAAATTTTATTCAAAATTTTCTATAAAAATAAAATTTTTTCAAAATTTTCTATAAAAATTAAATTTTGACAAAAATTTCTATAGAAATAAAATGTTGATAACATTTTCTATAGAAATAGAATGTTAACAAAATTTTCTATAGAAATAATATTTTGACGAAATTTTCTATAGAAATAATATTTTGACGAAATTTTCTATAGAAATAAAATTTTGACGAAATTTTCTATAGAAATAAAATTTGTTGTTGTTTTTTTATTTCAGCTTAAAACCATACATTGACTAAACTATAAGTGTAGCTTAACCAACAGAGGAAAAGAATGTTTGTCAAATTTATTTGGGCAAAGCCCTATAGACTGCAAGATGGTTGGATGGACGCACGTTTCGGAATTACCACATTCTTCATCAGCATCCTCTACTTGCAGCAAAACTATCAACCAATTATCAGAATAAATTCAGGCAGTTCATTAAACCCAACAGTGAACCACACTTGAACCTTCCGAAAAAAGGTTTTGTATGATAGCCGGCTTATGCCGAAATAAATTCGAAACAAACATATCTCTTTTCCTATGCCACTGTCAAATCATCGATTTGAATGCAGTTGGCTGGGTTTAATTTGAGCGTGCTTCCTCTTCTATTTCCATTCGTTTTGTTTTGTTATTGTTGGTTATGTGATTTGATTGTGATGATTTGACAGTGGCATAGGAAAAGAGATATGTTTGTTTCGAATTTATTTCGGCATAAGCCGGCTATCATACAAAACCTTTTTTCGGAAGGTTCAAGTGTAGTTCACTTTGGGTTGAGTGAATTACCCGAATTTATTCTGATAATTGGTTGATAGTTTAGCTGCAAGTAGAGGATGCTGATGAGGAATGTGGTAATTCCGAAACGTGCGTCCATTCAACCATCTTGCGTCTATAGGGCTTTGCCCAAATAAATTTGACAAACATTCTTTTCCTCTGTTGGTTAAGCTACACTTGTAGTTTAGTCAATGTATGGTTTGCAGCTGAAATAAAAAAAAACAACAACAATGCTTAAAGAACAAAACCAACAATAACAAAACAAAACGAATGGAAATAAAATTTTGACAAAATTTTCTATAGAAATAAAATTTTGACAAAATGTTCTATAAAAATAAAATTTCTTTGGAGCATTTTCTATCAAAAATTTTTATAGAAATAAAATTAAAAAAAAATTCTATAGAAATAAAATTTTGACAATTTTCTATAGAAATAAAATTTTAACAAAATTTTCTATAGAAATAATATTTTGACGTAATTTTCTATAGAAATAATATTTTGACGTAATTTTCTATAGAAATAAAATTTTGACAAAATTTTCTATAGAAATAAAATTTTGACAAAATTTTTTATACAAATAAAATTTTGACAAAATTTTCTATAGAAATAAAATAAAAAAAAAATAAAATTTTGACAAAATTTTCTATAGAAATAAAATTTTAACAAAATTTTCTATAAAAATAAAATTTCTATAGAACATTTTCTATCAAAATTTTCTATAGAAATAACATTTTAAAAAAATTCTATAGAAATAAAATTTTGACAAAATTTTCTATAGAAATAAAATGTTAACAAAATTTTCTATAGAAATAAAATTTTGACAAAATTTTCTATATAAATAAAAGTTTGACAAAAGTTTCTATAGATATAAAATTTTGATGAAATTTTCTATAGAAATAAAATTTTGATGAAATTTTCTATAGAAATAAAATTTTGACAAAATTTTCTATAGAAATAAAATTTTGACAAAATTTTCCGTAGAAATAAAAGTTTGACAAAACTTTGTGAAGAAATAAATTTTTGCAAAATAAAATTTTTGGTTCGATCGATAACTTCCCATCGGGAAAGTGTTCTTTCACAAAATCGAGATTTTCTTACCGCATGAACTTGTCTGTTTTGACAAATTTTTAAAATACTATTAGCAAATAAGTATGTTAAAGACTTTCTCAAAATATTAAAATATTTTGTCAAAACTATTGTACAATAAATCTGAAATCGGCTCAAAAATATCTATACAAAAGGTACTAAATTATTCGCGGGGGTTAGGTTAGGTTAGGTGGCAGCCCGAAGTATCAGGCTCACTTAGACTATTCAGTCCATTGTGATACCACATTGGTGAACTTCTCTCTTATCACTGAGTGCTGCCCGATTCGATGTTAAGCTCAATGACAAGGGAGCTCCTTTTTATAGCCGAGTCCGAACGGCGTTCCACATTGCAGTGAAACCACTTAGAGAAGCTTTGAAACCCTCAGAAATGTCACCAGCATTACTGAGGTGGGATAATCCGCCGCTGAAAAACTTTTTGATGTTCGGAGGGCATGCTAACCATTGCACCACGGTGGCTCCATTCTCGGGCTTGCAAAAATTGCCGTAGTGGACTGTATTTCACGTCCCCATGGCAGGGTATTGGTTAAAGTTTTCAACTAGCAATAATCGCGGGGGTACTACGGTACTGGTGAAAAAGTACTATAGTACTGCATTTTCCATCCCAGCTGTGGCGTAGATTTCGATCAAATCTGATCTTCACTTTCGGATCATTTATGATGTTGTTGTCTTTCGTGCAATTGTTGGAGACAATGCAACACTACTGCCAGTATTACGGTAACGACCAATGGCACGGCAAACAAAAGATTTATTCACATTTATATACTGAAGGGATCTAACGATAGTCACTTTTGGTTTTCCAGCCAAATATTTATAAAGCAATCACACTATAACGAATAACTTTATTTCTGAATGCGATTGAATAAAATGCGTTACCAAGCTTGTAAACAACAAAATGAACTGCCACTGGAGTTGTTTCCAATACATACCAGCCACACTGTAATATATGTATAATATTGTAGTGGATTACTTCATGAACAATGCATTTACCTAACTTCTTTGGCTCGGAATCAATACCAAAATACTTAAAGGAACATCACCATCCTTGGATTCAAGTAAACTTCTATGAGGGCGGGTTAAAATTTGAAATTTTTAATATCTCGATTTTAAAGAAATTTAATCAATACTTCCGTTTAGTAAACACAAACAAAAATATTTCAAATTCATTTACCCTAAATTTGTAAATCTTGAAAAATATCTTCTCTCTCGTGCGAAAATCAAATTATTGGTGAGAAAGGAGTTAGCCTTCCCAGAAAATAAAACTACAACAACAACAAGCAAATAAAACGAAACAGAGGAGTTATTGAAGCGCACTTTAAGTCACGAAACGTCTTCATTCGATATGGACCTCCGGCTGAGTGTTTTACCGCTAAAACAGAATCAGAAAACCAAAAAATCAAGCTGGACCACAAAATTTAAATTGCATGCAATAGAGTTGTTTGCAGCGGCCACAACGTCATCATCCAGTCAGGCAGTCAGCTAACCAATCTGCAAACCCATGTGCTTGAAACAGAAGAAGTTCATCATTGATGAAAATGAAAACACAGCAAATGAATCCGAAAGTTAAAGGCTAACCACCAAAATGAAGATGTGAATTAGGCATGGGGGCCCCAATGGTGGTTACAAATGTATGGCAGCAACAATGGCCAACACTCTTATAGCCGGAGGCGTTGATTGGCCATGGAACCGTTCGTTTTGCCAAATTCATTGACCGGGTGGTGGTGGTGGTGGTAGTGGTACAGCCCCTCACACACCGCCACCCATAAGCAAATGTAGTAAATTTCCCTTAGAGAGCAGACCCCATACATTATATCTCACAGGATATGTGTTCGAGCTAAAACACATGAATGTCCCACATACAGAGTGATCCAGGAGAAGTAAAGATGGTAAATCTGTGTGGCTGTTACTGCCTCCAATGATGATGATGACGATACAATATTACTTTTGCAGATTTGAAGCCTTCGGGGGGTATTCTAAAGTAAATGATCATATTTTGTTTTTGGGGGAAAAGGCGATTCTGAGAGTGTGTGTGCTATAGCAATTTAACACACTTCACCGGCGCGTGAATTAAGGGCAATTTGGCCAAATTAAGCAATCTTGGTGGTATGCATCATGTGTTTTGTTTACTTTCCTTCAGATAATTTGCCTTCACTTCACCACAGAGTGCCAAGCAATTCATAAAAATTGCCATGTCATAAGGACAAACAAATATTTTATCATAATTTTTTTGGTTGTTTTTTTTTTTTTTTTTTTGTCTTTATTCTGCTAGCTTTATTCTTGCTAACACACTGACCACCTGAAGTGGAATCAAGAAAAATCATTTTAAGCGAAATTGGTGTTGAGAATGGTATGAATATTTTTTTTAATTTTTGGGGCCCCCATGCTTATTAGTCCAAGATATTTCCTAAGGATTTGGAGAAAGGATATAAGATAACACAAAAGTTTACAATTATTTACTTACCAAAAATATAGGTTGAATAACCCACATTAACAGGTTGACTGTTAAGTCCCCGGTCTAACAAAGGTCAAAATTCCTTTTTGTTATTCAACATAGTTCCCTTCAAGAGCGATACAACGATTATAACGACCTTCAAATTTTTTGATAACATTTTGGTAGTACTCCTTCGGTTTTGCCTCAAAATAGGCCTCAGTTTCGGCGATCACCTCTTCATTGCAGCCAAATTTTTTCCCTGCGAGCATCCTTTTGGAGGCTGAGAACAAGAAAAAGTCGCTGGGGGCCAAATCTGGAGAATACGGTGGGTGGGGAAGCAATTCGAAGCCCAATTCATGAATTTTTGCCATCGTTCTCAATGACTTGTGGCACGGTGCGTTGTCTTGGTGGAACAACACTTTTTTCTTCTTCATATGGGGCCGTTTTGCCGCGATTTCGACCTTCAAATGCTCCAATAACGCCATATAATAGTCACGGTTGATGGTTTTTCCCTTCTCAAGATAATCGATAAAAATTATTCCATGCGCATCCCAAAAAAAGAGGCCATTACTTTGCCAGCGGACTTTTAAGTCTTTCCACGCTTCGGAGACGGTTCACCGGTCGCTGTCCACTCAGCCGACTGTCGATTGGACGCAGGAGTGTAGTGATGGAGCCATGTTTCATCCATTGTCACATATAGACGGAAAAACTCGGGTGTATTACGAGTTAACAGCTGCAAACACCGCTCCGAATCATCAACACGGTGTTGTTTTTGGTCAAATGTGAGCTCGCGCTGCATCCATTTTACACAGAGCTTCCGCATATCCAAATATTGATGAATTATATGACCAACACGTTCCTTTGATATCTTTAAGGCCTCTGCTATCTCGATCAACTTCATTTTACGGTCATTCAAAATCATTTTGCGGATTTTTTTGATGTTTTCGTCGGTAACCACCTCTTTCGGGCGTCCACTGCGTTCACCGTCCTCCGTGCTCATTTCACCACGCTTGAATTTTGCATACCAATCAATTATTATTGATTTCCCTAGGTCAGAGTCCGGAAACTCATTATCAAGCCAAGTTTTTGCTTGCACCGTATTTTCTCCCTTCAGAAAACAGTGTTTTGATAAAAACAAAATTCCTTTTTTTCACAATAACAAAAGTTGCTTCACAAAAGACGCTCTATCTCACAAACTAATTGACTTACAGACGTCAAATTTTGACACTTTGGCATTTAATACTAGCGACGCCATCTATGTGTCAGACCGGGGACTGATAACCGGTTATATACCATGTGGCTGATGTATAATGTAAACAACTGCAGGTTGTCATTATCATTCATCATGTGTTCGTCTAACAGATTACAGACTTATTCCAGTGATAACAACCTTAACAAGCCTACAAAAGCATTTTGATCTATTGCATTCAGAAATAAATTTATTTGTTATGGAATTGAAACGTGATAGTGTGTGACGTCTCAATCGGATTTTACATACGAAGAGATGTAGATAAAAAAGAAACAATGTCTCATGTAATTTCCTCAAATTGGGATGATTTCAAGAAACAGTTTAAAGTTGAAGTTAAGTAGCAAATATCATACAAGGATGCTGAAATGGAAGAGAAGTCCGATGAACATGCCACAAATGTCAACCTGCAATAGGTTGAAAATGATGTCGTAGGTAATGTGCAAAAATATACTGAAAAGAAGGACGAAAAGCTAGACGTTGGTGTTGGACTGTTGCTGTGGAAGATGGTGATCAAGAAGCGAAGAATGAAGGTGTCCTTAAGAATATTGATGTGAAAAATTGTGATGAAGCAACGAATGCAAATACCGCAAATGGCAAAACAACTGTCGAAGAAGAATCTCCGATGTTCCCGTCATAAAAGAAGATAAAATATCTGCTAACGCTACCGCAGCTGACGAAGATGTTAAAGATAATATGACCAAGCCGGAAATTTATGAGGAAAGTCATCAGCATCAGGTCCGGCAACCATCAAAATGTCCTATCGAACCAAAGGTAAATGGAAGGATGTGCTTAGATACACTATCAAAAAAGTGGCAGCCCGATTTGATTCAGGCTCTCTTAGACTATTCAGCCCATTGTGATAGATACCCTGTATCGGCAGAAGTACCAAAGAAGAAATAAAGAGCCCTACCAGAATTGGGCAATGGCAGAGAACAGAGGCCCCCGAAAGATGCGAAAAGAGGCAAATTGATCAGTGGTCTAAGCTAACATAAATTGTATATTTTAAATCAAAAACTATGTTAATGTAGCACAATAAAGATTGTCTTTATTCTAGATGTAAGTTTTTATTCAATATAGAAATTAGTATTCGTTTGGAACTCAAACAGAGAAAGAACGTCCCAGCAAAAAAAAAGCGCCGCCAAAAAAGCAGTGAAAATGTTCTTTTTTGGATCTGGAAGTGGTGCAAAATTGACGCAGAAGCGATGAATTTAACATGGGCTTGTCATAAGAAGGATATCCACCATTTCAACAGCCGTTGCACTGAATTTGCATCACTTCTTAAGGTGTGAAGCGAATCCAATGTATCTGCCGATCACTGCATCGACACAAGTACCTAAGAAGAAATAAAAAGCCCTAAAAGAATTGAGCAGCAGCAGAGAATAGAAGCCCCCGAAAGAGCCCGACAAGATGCGAAAAGGGGCAAATTGATCAGTGGTTTAAGCTAAATAAATTGTATATTTTAATTCAAAAACTATGTTAATATAGCACAATAAAGATTGTCTTTATTCTAGATGTAAGTTTTTATTCAATATAGAAATTAGTTTTCGTTTGGTGTGAAGCGAATCCAATGTTTTGGGCGTGAATTAAGAAATTTTGTGATATTTTGACGAATAAATAAGTTTTAAAATTTTTTAAGATTTTTAATGCATTATAACGCTTGTCTGGAACGTTTGACATCAAATATTTTCAAGAAATCGCAATTTTCTAGAAATGATTTAGCATTTTTTCGGCAAAATTTAAATAATATGCACTATTTTATTAATTCTTAATCTGTTTTTAACCTTTTTGAAACAATAAAATTTTAAATTTATTTTTTAATTTCCCTTCAAAAATATGAAAAAAACGAGTTATAAAAAATTAACTCAAATAAACTTCCTGTGCAGTTAAAATAAAGAACATCTTAAGGAGGACATTTTTGGAAGTGCTTTTAAAGTTGTGGCTTTAGAAATTTTTTTCTAGGGTTTTTTGATTTGCACGATGAATATGATCACCTCAAACATGTTTCAAGAGCAAAATGTTATTTTTGTATGGTGACCATGTAACATGTTTGTCACTAAAATGTTATTTTCTCGTCAAATACAACCTGCTTGCCGAAATCAGATACATTATTTCCGAGAAAATAACATGGTTGCGAAAACCCTGTTACATGGTCACCACCCAAAAATAAAATTTTGCTCTTAAAACATGTTTGAGGTGATCATATTCCTTCTCTGGGGGTGGGATTACAAATGGATCCCAACTGCAATTGTTGGCAATTACAATTAAATTTTACATAGTGTGATTGCGTTATATTTGATAAAAAAAAACCATAAACTGCTATCATCACGCAGAGAAGGAATATGATCACCTCAAACATGTTTCAAGAGCAAAATGTTATTTTTGTATGGTGACCATGTAACATGTTTGTCACTAAAATGTTATTTTCTCGTCAAATACAACCTGCTTGCCGAAATCGAAATGATTTCCGAGAAAATAACATGGTTGCGAAAACCATGTTACATGGTCACCACCCAAAAATAACATTTTGCTCTTAAAACATGTTTGAGGTGATCATATTTCCTCTCTGGGTGATTAGAGTCTTCCAGCAGTTAAATGTCTATAAGACGGGCTGTATTACATCGTGTCCAAAAAGTGAACAATTTTTGAAAACAATAATGGTTACAACTCCTGAATTTATCCGAAAAGTGAAGACCACATTTGGTAGAAATCCACGTGGTAGAAAATTGCCCGTGAGCTGAACATATAGCGAGAACTCTTACAACACATATATTGAAAAATGGGTTTGGACTGAAGCCATCGCAGTGCAAGGGCTCGCCGGTGCACAAAAACAATAAGACTGAAAGGAGCCACCAAAATTCACGTCCCAGTTCGTATTCATCGACCTTGCCGAATATTATCGGGAAAATTGACTTAGGGTATTGATGCCATGTAGGTTAGGTTAGGTATAGTGGCAGCCCGATGTATCAGGCTCACTTAGACTATTCAGTCCATTGTGGTACCACATTGGTGAACCATGTACATACAAACATTTCGGCCGCAGACCATGGACATTTCAACTGGACTCAGCACGCATCAACAAATAATGGCTTAAAAAAGAAGTTCATCGCTTAAAATTTAACAGCGCAAAGACCAACCAAACCTCTGGATCCTAATAATGCATTGGTCATGGGACATTTTGGAGAGTAAATAAAAGTGTCGATCATCTCAAGACAGTGCTTCGCCGGGAATGGGCCAAAATATTGCAGAGCGACTTTGCCAGAATGTGAAGGCTTTTTCGGTCGTTTGAAGGACCGTGGTGCAATGTTTAGCATATTTACCTTCCATATGAGGGTTCAATCACATTTTCGGCCAATCACCAAAAAGTTTTTCAATGGTTGATTATAAATAACGCTGGTGACATTTCTGAGTGTTTCACAGTTTCTCCAAGTGATTTCAAGGTTATATGAAACGCCGTTCGATCTCGGCTATAAAGAGTAAAAGGTCCTTTGTTATTGAGATAAAGATAGAATCGGTCAGCACTCATTGATAAAAGAGAAGCTTACCACTTGTGGTATCATAATGGACTGAATTGTCCAAGTGAGCCTGAAATAAAGGGCTGCCACTATAACTAGTCTACTTGCCAAAGAGTTCAGCTGAAAATGTTCACTTTCGATGGGCCACCAGAACTCAAGCACCACCGATTATAATTATGTAGGCCGCAGTATCTATCGATGGTCGCTCCCCTCTCATATTCATGGACTATGGGGTAAAAATAAAGGCAGAATATTATCGGGAAAATATCCCAACTACAGTATATATTTAGTCTATCATCATGGGGGAATATGGTAGCAGCCATTAGAGAGGGGTTAGCCAAATCTAATACCTCTGTTGACCCTTATCTGATTCGATTTTTCTGTTGGACGGACAAAGCTTAAATTCTATGGGATGAAGGCGTTTCTATACCCTCCACCATAGAATGAGGGTATATTAACTTTGTCATTCCGTTTGTAACACATTGAAATATTGCTTTAAGACCCCAATCACGCTAACTTCCGAACGAAACAAGCTATCGACTTGAAACTTGGCACAAGTAGTTGTTATTGATGTAGGTCGGATGGTATTGCAAATGGGCTATATCGGTTCACTTTTACGTATAGCCCCCATATAAACGGACCCCCAAATTTGGCTTGCGGAGAGAAGCATATTTCATTCGATCTGGTTGAAATTTGGTACATGGTGTTGGTATATGGTCTCTAACAACCATGCAAAAATTGGTCCACATCGGTCCATAACTATATATAGCCCCCATATAAACCGGTCCCCAGATTTGGCTTGCGAAGCCCCAAAGAGAAGCAACTTTCATCCGATCCGGCTGAAATTTGATACATGGTGTTGGTATATGGTATCTAATAACCATGCACAAATTGGTCCACATCGATCCATAATTATATATAGCCCCCATATAAACTGATCCCCAGATTTGGCTTGCGAGGCCTCAAAGAGAAGCAAATTTCATCCGATCCGGCTGAAATTTGGTACATGGTGTTGGTATATGGACTCTAACAACCATGCCAAAATTGGTCCACATCGGTCTATAATTACATATAGCCCCCATATAAACGGATCCCCAGATTTGGTTTGCGGAGCATCAAAGAGAATCAAATTTCATCCGATCCGGTTGAAATTTGGTACATGGTGTTGGTATATGGTATCTAAAAACCATGCACAAATTGGTCCACATCGGTCCATAATTATATATAGTCCCCATATAAACCGATCCTCAGATTTGGCTTCCGAGGCCCCAAAGAGAAGCAAATTTCATCCGATCCGGCTGAAATTTGGTACATGGTGGTGGTATATGGTCTCTAATAACCACACGCTCACAAAAAAATCGCTTCTGTAACATATACTCCCAAACATATTTTGCTTCAAGCATATACATTTTTGGCTATTGCCCAAACATTTATATGTTTGATCTCTTCCAATATATAATATGTTTGAAAGCATATTGGTCTAAACAATATATGTTTGGGTAGTCAATTTCCAAACATTTTGTATTTTTGCATCCAAATTCAATAATGTTGTCTTCCAAAAAACAATATGTTATTATGTGAACATATAATATGTTTGGAAGCATTTTGCACCCAAAAATATTATATGCTTAAAAAAAATTCTCCCAAACAATATTGTGCTCAAAATTTTATTTATTTATTTATATATTTACAATCATAATGAATTATGAAATTAAACAGGTTATATAGGTGCTAACAACATAGGTTTTTGACCTGAATGCTCAAAATTTTGTTTCTGCCCAATTGTATATTCCCCCACATCTTTCTCACTTCCACGAGATTTTTTAGTTCTTAGCACCTTTTTCTGTAATACAAACATTGTAGAAGAAATTATTCAATTGTACGATTTTTTTTATTTTAATTTTACCTTTTGCCGGACGGGGATTCGAACCGCGGACCACACAGTTTGTAAGGATCAAAGAAGTAGCTGATCAATTGCCCAAGGAAAAATAAAATGTTAATTTTGTAATAACAAGCAACAACCACCAACATAATTCAATATCGCTCCCTGTTAAATAGCGCTCCAAGCTACTAAACACATATATGTTTATAGGCTATTTCTAAATTAATATATGTTTGCATCCAAGCATATTATATTTAAAAACATTTTATGTCCCAAACATAATATGTTCTAACATATTAACATATATGTCCCAAACATGTTATGCTAGTTTATGAACATTATATGCTTGCACTCAAAAATATTGTGTTTAAAAATTTATGTTCCAAACATATAATGTTTATAGCCAAACATATGAAAAACAGTCTTTTTCATCCGTGCATGCAAAAATTGGTCCACATCGGTCCATAATTATGTATGGCCGATAACAACCATGCCAAACTTGCTCCGTATCGATCTACCGACCCCCAATCACAGAAAAATCACGATTGCCACTCGAGCCAAAAATAAACTACCAAAATTTTGCTGCCATTGACAATTTTGTCAAAATTGTATATTTCTTTAGAAAATTTTGTCAAAATTTTATTCCCATAGAAAATTTTGTCAACATTTTATGTCTTTAAGAAATTTTGTCAAACTATAAATTCTATACAAAATTTTGTCAAAAATTTATTTTTATAGAAACATTTTACAAAATTTTATTTCTATAGAAAATTTTGTCAGAATTTTATTTCTGTAGAAAATGTTGTCAAAATTTTATTTCTATAGAAAATTTATGAAGAAAATTTATGATAGTTGGAGAGGGTTTTTACTGCAGATTTTTTACTGCAAAAAACTGTAAAAAATATGCCATTTTTGGTAGACTCTGTTCATACCCCCATTTTTCAATTGTGGCTCTATAATTACAGCACAAAAGTTCATATCGGTTCGTAATTATTTCTTCCCTATATATACCGGTCAAGAACTGAATACATACGTATTTAATCGACCTTTCTTTTGTCTACTATATATATCCCGCATGGACTAACTTACGATTTAGAAGATGATATTAGGAAGTTTTAAGATGCCTTGCCATCGACCGGATGACCGTCTTTAGTAGAAGTTTCCACGCAATCCATGGTGGAGGGTACATAAGATTCGGCCTGGACGAACTTACGGCCGTATACACTTGTTTGGTTTAGTTTTTTTTTCGAACGGACCCAACGCCCACTTTCCAACCCCTTCCGACTGTGGGGGCCACATCCCCATTATGTAGAAATAACGTACACGCCATATTCCAGACCAAGGCGAGGATGAAAAAGAGGGTTGTAACCAGCTACAGAGAAAAGGACACACATCCACATCCTCCAAAAGCGAGCCAGATATCCCAAATGAAATATCAATAGGTCTGGTCCCGGACCTTGCATTTCCACAGACTCAAATCCCTTAATTGTATCTTACGCCAGTCCCCAAAACGATCCAGGTCATCTTGTAGGAAGCAAAACTCGTTTTGAGCTATCAGATGAGAAGAAAATCTTCACATCTTCAGCATACATCAAAATCCTAGAATCATCTATGGTCTGGAACAAATCGTTCACAAATAATAGAATGGATCCCAAATGACTAGTTTATTTATAAAACACATCTATTGTATTTTTAAAATTTCGTTTTTTCTTAAATACATTACAAAATCAATTTCTTCGGTGGATTTGCCTAAGCATTTATAATGACTTGCTCAAGTCTGAAGTCCCTTATTTATGGGCAAATAATTTTTGTTTAAATTGAAAATTGTACATCACTGACATTTTGCTAATTTGCCTGGGTATCCAAATGCCAAGGGGTATTTAAAATTGATAAAATGACAGGTCAACTAATATATTTAGATGGATTGGATGATGGTGGATGATAACAGCAAAATATTTCATATAGTTTTTTTTTTGGGAAATTGTGGATACATTTTTTTGTTGTTTGGAGGAATGTGGCATTTGCATCTTCATCAGATGTCAGCTTAAGAAAAGTGGCTTTCAAATCGATGACAAATTTAATGCAATCAACGCTTAAAGTTGTTAATAACCAGTCAAAAGGAGACAAAATTCTGATCATTCATGACTACCTGATTATTGAAAGCTTACCATGGTCCAGGGAAAGAAAGGTTCGACTAGGGCCTACGGAGGGAAGAGATAACTCAAAATTGGTGGTGAAGATAATGAAGATGGCATTGTCGCCGCTATGGATGATGATAATGGCAAAGGCATTAATGAATGAGACCGAGCTTGAATATCGTCCCCTCTTTATGGAGATTCAAATGATGTCAGTCTGTCGTTGACATTGGAATGATGAATGGGATCTTCGGAATCTTCAAAATTAATGCTAAAGTAATCTTAAGTTTTTTGTTTGTTTTTGAGATTGTAATTGAAATGTCATTGTGGGAATTTTTTTTTGTCTGGAGAGAATATTGCTGAATGCACTAAGTATGTTAATAGAGTGAAATGTTCACAATGACATTTAGAAGTATTTAAGTCATGTCCAAAAAATTGATACAATTCATTTGCATTTAGTGAAGAGATTTTTTGTTTTCTTTCTTTTTTTATGTTAAATGCTTTTTGATTTTGTTTTGGGTTTATTTGAATTTGAAGTTATTGTAAAAATTACATGAAATAAATAAAACAAAATTGTAACAATTAATTTATTATATTGTAATAAATAAAATTAAGCCGAATCCTTTATAGCAAGTGTTTTAATGTTTATTAAAGTTCTTAAAATTGTAATAAAAAAAATTTGTAATAAAAATGAAGTATATCTATAAAATCCGAACTATATTTTTTTTCTTCTATGTTTGTACTCCCAGACAAGGAATACGATCACCTCCTAGAGCAAAATCTAATTTTTGGACGGTGAACTGTAACTGTTTGTTGCAACCATATTATTTTCTAGGACATTAAGTATCTGATTTCGATAAAAATTTTATGTTTGGCGATAAAACAGCAAAATATAGTTTTCTCCCCATCCAAAAATGACATTTCCCTCTAGAGGGTGATCATATTATTTCTGTGCGTATATATTACGGGTATGTTTGGAAACGGCTGAAATTTTCAGAGAACTTAGAGGATGCTCATATTGTGAAAGTAGGTTACTTAATTTATTGAGACCAGGTCGTGGAGGGGGACCTACTTCTTGCTCGACTTTTTGAAAATGGGACCAAAATTCCGCGATTTGCTTGAAATTTTTAGAGAAATTTGAAGGTAGCGTCTAGATAAAGATCCACTAGAGGGGACCTCCCTCTGCCCAATTTTTTTAAGTATAGCGTAAAAAACCTAACTTTTCCGATTTACTTGGGTGGAGATTATGAACATGGTTATGGACGTGGGTGGAGGTCATGAAGGTTATATATGTTATCTGGTTTTTTACTATTCAAGTTTTCAGATTTTCATGAAACTTTTCTAATTTACTGGGAACGACAGAGAGGGTGCCAGAAAGAGGTGCCCAATTTCTTTTTTTTTTTTTGAAAATATAAAGATTTCCGATTTTCTTTAAATATGCAGGGGACGTAGAGTGTGGTTCCGTTGGGAACTCAGATCATATTTTTTTAATATTTCAACGAGAGGAGAAGTTCCTTCACGCCCACACCTTCTTAAACATAAATTTAAATTTATTAACACACTATATTTTCACCCTCAAAAAGAAAAAATCGCTTCTCTAACATATGTTCCAAACATACTTTGCAGGAAACACATATATTATTGGATACTGCAGAAACATTAATATGTTTGTTTTATGTTAGCATATTATATGTTTGGAAGCATTTTGAGTCCAAAAATAGTATATACTTGGAAGAATTCCCCAAAGAAGATTGTGCTCATTCCCTCACATAATTTTCACTTCCACGAAATTTTTGAGTTCTTCGCATCTTTTTCTGTAATACAAATACGCTGTTTTTTTTCAAATGTCTATTCTCTTGGTTCCGAATGTCTATTCTCTTTATTCCGAATACTCATTCTAATATTCAAATTAAATAGTAATTAGTCTTAAGCATATAAAATTTTTGGCCTTATCATGAAACAGTTTTCCGAAACAACATACAAGCGGTTTCACAGAAATTGCACTCATTTCATTCTCTCGCTGTGTTATGTTGATATCTTTTTATTCAACCCTCACGGTTTCCATCTCTATTTATTTCTCTATACTAACTCTCTCTCTCTCTCTCTCTGTCGCTCTCTGAATAAAGTATCACAACATATATATGTTTACTCGAAATTTGTAAATGTATATATGTTTACATTCACACATATTATTTTTATGAAACATTCATGCCCCAAACATAATATATTCTAACATATTAACATATGTGTCCCAAACATTTTGTGTTAGTTTAGGAACATTACATGTTTCCACTTAAATATATTGTGTTTAAAAATTGTGCCCGAAACACATTTTGTTTATATCGGAACATATGAAAAACATATTTTTCTAACAGTGTTGCAGTATACCCCCGTAAAAAATTATATGTGCAACGTGTAAATTTATGTTTAGTCTTATAAAGAACTTTTATTGAAAACATTTTTTTTTCTTATTTTTTTACACTTTTATACGTTACTGAAATACATCAACTAAATCTTTACTTAACGTTTGCTTTGACAGAAAATACATACTTAAATTTTTAGTCATAGAAAATATTTATATGTGCAAAATTATATTTTAGCTATATGTCAAAATAAAATTAAGATAGTTTGATTAACTAATACGATATAGTATTGCCTTTGTTTATTAGAACTTGCTGTAATCGGTGAGGCATAGAACATACCAAGTTTTTCCGAGTTGCCATATAAAATTTTTCTCATTCTGCCGTAATTTCAGAGGTCAGTTCTTTGGGTGTTCTATATTGCTTGGACTTCGCAAATGCTTTAGCGGATAAGATGCCCCAGAGATCTTCTATAGGATTTAGATCTGGACCTAGCGCTGGTGCCGGCTGGTCCAGTAAAGGTATATCACGAGACTTAAAAAAGTTTTTTTGTGAGGTGTTCAACATGGATGGGAGCATTATCTTGTTGGAGAGTCCAAACTTCACCATATAACTCATCTGCAAAATCTATTAAATTGTTCTCCCATAAATCGACATATATCTCTTCGTTCATTTTACTGGGGACAAAACCTATTTTAGATTTTCCTCGTGCTCCAAAAGCTATCCATACCATAAGAGATCCACCCCCGTGGGGGCGTTTATAGCAAGTTTGAGGAGTGTACCGAGAATCTGGCCATCAGGTCCATTTAAATTGAATTTCGTTTCGCCGTCGCTAAATATAACCATTTCGAACTCTTCGTTCCAAAACTTGTATTTTTCAGCAAAAGAAATACGATCATTTTTATGGTGTTGTGTTAACCGCGGTTTAGGAATATTACTTTCGTATTTTAGTCCTATATCGTGCCTGATAATTTGCTGAATTCGTTGTCTAGTCACATTCAGACCCAATTCTACTTTTATTTCTCTGCGGCTCATATTTTCATTGGCAGCAAGTTGGCGAATATGTCGCTTTGCCCTTTGGTCAACGGTTGGAATTCGCCCACTGCGTTTAGCACAACCACAGTTTGTGGAATTTTTAAAAAAATTGCTAATCGTATTGCGGTGTCGTTTTGTCGCCGATGCAATTTCTCCAATTTGTTTGCCAACTAGGTCCATTCCGATAATTTTTCCGCGTTTTTCCTGTGAATGTTCACTCCCTCGAGGCATTTTTCACTGAAGATTAAAAATTTGCACTTAAATTTCTTCTACATAACAAGAACATAAATGTAATTCACCCACAATCTATATTTATTCTTCACAACGAAACTATAATGAGCCTGTGCATTCTTCAGCAAAAACAAGTAAGGAAAGTCTAAAGTCGGGCGAGGCAGACTATATTATACCCTGCACCACTTTGTAGATCTAAATTTCCGATACCATATCACATCCGTCAAATGTGTTGGGGGCTATATAAAAAGGTTTGTCCCAAATACATACATTTAAATATCACTCGATCTGGACAGAATTTGATAGACTTCTACAAAATCTATAGACTCAAAATTTAAGTCGGCTAATGCACTAGGGTGGAACAGAATGTTAGTAAAAAAATATGGGAAACATTTAAATCTGAAGCAATTTTAAGGAAACTTCGCAAAAGTTTATTTATGATTTATAGCTCGATATATATGTATTAGAAGTTTAGGAAAATTATAGTCATTTTTACAACTTTTCGACTAAGCAGTGGCGATTTTACAAGGAAAATGTTGGTATTTTGACCATTTTTGTCCAAATCAGAAAAACATATATATATGGGAGCTATATCTAAATCTGAACCGATTTCAACCAAACTTGGCACGCATACACGGATGAAAAAGACTGTTTTTCATATGTTTGGCTATAAACATTATATGTTTGGAACACAAATTTTTAAACACAATATTTTTGAGTGCAAGCATATCATGTTTATAAACCAGCATAACATGTTTGGGACATATATGTTAATATGTTAGAACATATTATGTTTGGGACATAAAATGTTTGTAAATATAATATGCTTGGATGCAAACATATATTAATTTAGAAATAGCCTATAAACATATATGTGTTTAGTAGCTTGGTGCGCTATTTAACAGGGAGCGATATTGAATTAAGTTGGTGGTTGTTACTTGTTATTACAAAATTAACATTTTATTTTTCCTTGGGCAATTGATCAGCTACTTCTTTGATCCTTACAAACTGTGTGGTCCGCTGTTCGAATCCCCGTCCGGCAAAAGGTAAAATTAAAAAATAAAAATCATACAATTGAATAATTTCTTCTACAATGTTTGTATTACAGAAAAAGGTGCTAAGAATTAAAAAATCTCGTGGAAGTGAGAAAGATGTGGGGGAATATACAATTGGGCAGAAACAACATTTTGAGCATTCAGGTCGAAAACCTATGTTGTTAGCACCTATATTACCTGTTTATTTTCATAATTCATTATGATTGTAAATATTAGAGGTCTGCACAATTTCATTTTTAAATGAAGAGTACACGTGTACTTGCTACATGAGTACATCTATTTGAGAGAGTCGCAAAACAATTGGTACACATTTTGATGAACACCAAAAGCCACGAGTAACTTCTCGTTGCTACTCTGATGTCTTCACTACCAACAAACACATATTCCTCTTTCTCTCTTATTGAAGTGTACTCAGAGTGATCACGTCGAGTATGTTGCGAGAACAAAACTTCATAGAGTACTCCATGTACCACGTGCAGTTGCAGAAATTCAAAAAACAGTTACTCTCCATAATATATGTTTTCGGTTTGTTATAAAGAACGGCAAACGTTAAGGTAAGTGTGTGACATACATAAATATATGATATATATGACATACATACATATCTATGATTAAGAACAATGGATAGTATTGCTTCGTACATAACTGAGAAATACTTGTGGTACAACGTGAAGTGAAGAGAATCCATGTTGTACTTTTTCTCAAGTACTTGCATTTTTATTGTTCCTTTTTTTCGGAACACATATGGTTTCGGATAAGTACTTGGTGGTATTTGACAAGCAAGTGTTCTCTTCACTTCACTACTTGCGCTCTGAGAGAAAGACAGTGTATGTACTATATTCGACAGCGAATTGCATACATGTAGTGAAAAGTTATTCGATGCAGACCTCTAGTAAATATATAAATAAATAAATAAAATTTTGAGCACAATATTGTTTGGGAGAATTTTTTTTTAGCATATAATATTTTTGGGTTCAAAATGCTTCCAAACATATTATATGGTCACATAATAACATATTGTTTTTTGGAAGACAACATTATTGAATTTGGATGCAAAAATACAAAATGTTTGGAACTTAGACTACCCAAACATATATTGTTTAGACCAATATGCTTTCAAACATATTATATATTGGTAGAGATCAAACATATAAATGTTTGGGCAATACCCAAAAATGTATATGCTTGAAGCAAAATATGTTTGGGAGTATATGTTACAGAAGCGATTTTTTGTGAGGGTGTATGTATTAGAAGTTTAGGAAAATTATAGTCATTTTTACAACATTTCGACTAAGCAGTGGCGATTTTACAAGGAAAATGTTGGTATTTTTACCATTTTTGTCCCAATCAGAAAAACATATATATATGGGAGCTATATCTAAATCCGAACCGATTTCAACCAAATTTGGCACGCATAGCTACAATGCTAATTCTACTCCCTGTGCAAAATTTCACCGAAATCGGAGCAAAAAATTGGCCTCTGTGGTCATATGAGTGTAAATCGGGCGAAAGCTATATATGGGAGATATATCTAAATCTGAACCGATTTCAATAAAATTTAGCGCACTTGACTATAGTACTAATTGTTCTTCTTGTGCAAAATTTTAAGCACTGTGGAACAGGGTATTATAAGTTAGTGCATATGTTTGCAACACTTAGAAGGAGACAAGATAGACACATGGTGTCTTTGGCAAAAATGCTCAGTGTGGGCTCCTGAGTCGATATAGCCATGTCCGTCTGTCCGTGAACACATTGTTGTAATCAAAGTCTAGGTCGCAGTTTTAGTCCAATCGACTTCAATTTTGGCACAAGTATGTGTTTTGGCTCCGAATAGAATCCTATTGATTTTGGAAGAAATCGGTTCAGATTTAGATAGCTCCCATATATATATTTCGCTTGATTTGCTTAAAATTTTGCAAAAGAAGAACAATTAGTACTATAGTCAAGTGTGCCAAATTTTATTGAAATCGGTTCAGATTTAGATAAAGCTCCCATATATAGGTTTCACCCGATTTACACTCATATGACCACAGAGGCCAATTTTTAACTCCGATTTAGTTGAAATTTTGCACAGGGAGTAGAATTAGCATTGTATCTATGCGTGCCAAATTTGGTTGAAATCGGTTCAGATTTAGATATAGCTGCCATATATAGCTTTCGCCCGATTTACACTCATATGACCACAGAGGACAATTTTTTACTCCGATTTAGTTGAAATTTTGCACAGGGAGTAGAATTAGCATTGTAGCTATGCGTGCCAAATTTGGTTGAAATCGGTTCAGATTTAGATATAGCTGCCATATATATGTTTTTCTGATTTCGACAAAAATGGTCAAAATACCAACATTTTCTTTGTAAAATCGCCACTGCTTAGTCGAAAAGTTGTAAAAATTACTTTAATTTTCCTAAACTTCTAATACATATATATCGGGCGTTAAATCATAAATAAACTTTTGCGAAGTTTCCTTAAAATTGCTTCAGGTTTAAATGTTTCCCATATTTTTTTACTAATATTGTGTTCCACCCTAGTGCATTAGCCGACTTAAATGTTGAGTCTATAGATTTTGTAGAAGTCTATCAAATTCTGTCCAGATCGAGTGATATCTAAATGTATGTATTTGGGCAAACCTTTATATATAGCCCCCAACACATTTGACGGATGTGATATGGTATCGAAAATTTAGATCTACAAAGTGGTGCAATGTATAATATAGTCGGCCCAGCCCGACTTTAGACTTTCCTTACTAGTTTTTTTTGTCAGGGGACTTCCCCCGGTTCTACTCTTTAAAAGAGTTCTCCGTTTAATTTTTTTGGTTTGATAATTTCACCAGTGATCCATGTTAAAAATTTTGCATATTTTTTTATGTTTAAGTCAAGAATGGTGCAATTTTCATTGAAGGTGATACAGCGATAAAACGTGAATAACGCATTATCAGAGCAATGTTACTTCGAATTTCCGAATTTTATCAAATTTTATGAAATGCCGGTCGGTGAAATTTATTACACAAATTTAACACAGGATTAAAATCTCTCTTAAGAATAGTGTTGCCCAATTCTGCTGAACGACTAATAATGCTATGAGTCGCCCAACTTGAAGATAAATAAACCTCAGCTGAAAGAAAAATGTTGTGTTCAGTCGGGACCATGTATCTTACGAGGGCTTTATCTTCTTCTTTAATCTAACAAAAACCCGTTATCAATTCCACCAATAAATTTAAATCCATACTAATTTTTTACGAAGGATTATCTTATTATTTTATCCTGCGAAATATTCTGTAAAGGATATGTTTGACATGGGGTGATTTCGATTGAGGAAAAAGGTGCAACATTCTCGAGTGCCAAATATGAAGGACATTGTCATAGATTTTGGATCCTGTATCACTTACAACATAATATCTTTGGAATGGCACTTTCATTTGGGCAAAAATACAATGTTAGAAAAAGTAGTGTAACACCAAGGCAACATAGTTTTTGCGAAACGAAAAAGCCCTTAGTTAACCCAAACTGTGCCTTCACAATTCGATATTTTTTTAATAAATGCACTCAAAAAAAGTGAACCCTTTATTTCACTAAAGCTGATTTAATTCTATTTTAGTTCACGAAATTATTACGTTTTAAGAAAGTTTCCATGACTTTAATAATTTTTTGCTTACTTTAGTTAAATAAACTAAAGCAGAGGAAAAAATTATACACAAAGGAAGCATAAAAATTAACTAAATTCGTGTATCCCACAAAATGGTTCAGAATTTCTTAAAATTTGTAAATTTTACCATTATTCCGCCCATCATGAACTTCGTATGGCACTAAAGACATTCTTACACTTTTGAGCACTAGTTTTTTTTCTTCAAACTACAAAATTTTCTTTAAGAAGTGAAAAAAAAAATAATTATGTCTAATAATTTTTTTTGAATTTGTCGAAAAATATTTACTTATTTTTGTGATATCGGAGTGGTGTCATCGTTTGTAATACTGTTCAGTTAAAATTTTCAAAAAATATTCAAAATTTTCTAAAAATTACCAAATTTTTTCTTTATGATGGGTTCACTGTTTTTCAGTGTAGTCTCTCAACAAGGCGCAACGAATCAGGCCGGGTTCGGCTGGAAATAAATAAAAAAAAATAAAATAAATTATAATAAATACTGAAGTGTCTGAATTATATCTTTCGAAATTAAAGAAATCTTTTAATATTAAAAAAAAAAAAATATTTATCACTCTATTTCATAAATTTCACATAGCCTCTATTCTCATAATATCCGCTCCACATAAATAATTGATTATAAAATATATTGGAATATATTTCAAAAATTATTTGAAATCGTGGATTTTAAAATGCTCACGATCACCGCATGTGATTGGTTCCAAATAAAAAAACAAAAACAGAAACAGAGACAAAAACCTAAAGAAACCGAAGGCCAATTGAGACATCCATCCATTGGATGGATAACTACTAAATACATTTCATAATAAACTATTCGACATTAACATAATGAATGCATTAATTTTCATTTTCATTTTTCAATTTTCAGCTCATTAATACGTCCATTAGGTACTCATTGTGCCATGGTAACTCCACTGGTGGTGGTGGTGATGGTGGATACAAACATGGGATATAAATGTTAACATGGTTGACAACAATATCTAAACGCCACAACGCCACAGGTGAACAAATCCACCAACAACACCAATATTGCAAAAAGGCATTTAGATCAAGCCAATATCGTGGGCTTATTCCAATGCTTGTGGCTGTCTCAAATGGCAGAACTTTATGAAGCCTCAATCGTGTACTGGGGTTACCAAGGGAACCTGCCACAACGACTCGTGTGAACAAGTGCAAACACTCTAGACGCTAGAGTAACGAACGAAAAACAATTCCAGGCAAGTAAATCCATATGGAAGCAAGGCACAGTGGGGGAATATGTTGAGATGGATTCCTGTGATATAGTATACAAATATTTTTGGATCTAAAAGCTACCATCAGACTGCAAATTGAAGCCAAATTCCATTTGAAATTTATATGCAGAGAGGTCAAAAGGAAGACTTAGGATATCACTCTATAGCGGGCGTATATAAAACAAGTAAGGAAAGTCTAACAATTTTAGTAAAAAAATATGGGAAACATTTAAATCTGAAGCAATTTTAAGAAAACTTCGCAAAAGTTTATTTATGATTTATCGCTCGATATATATGTATTAGAAGTTTAGGAAAATTAGAGTCATTTTTACAACTTTTCGACTAAGCAGTGGCGATTTTACAAGGAAAATGTTGGTATTTTGATTATTTTTGTCGAAATCGGAAAAACATATATATGCACTGAAAAAAATATTGTCGTGAGGTCGAAGATTTCATGTCTTTACAATATGAATACAAATTTTGCTTAGCATAGAAGACGCATTTCTCTAAAATAAAGTTATTTTCCTTATCCAAAAGTCGATAAACTTTTCAATGAAGTCATATTGTCCTTATAATTAAGTGATTTGACTTAAAAATGCGTATCTTAACATGAAAGAAAAAATTTATATGCTAAGGTCAACTTGACTTTAATAATTCAGAAAAATTCTTTAAATTTAATGAAATTGTCTTTAAATTTGTTGTCTTTTTGCATCTTTACTACAAAGCAAACAATCGTTCAAATATAGGACATGTTTTTCAAAACTTTATTTTAAAGAAGTTTTTTACTTCAAACATAGCATAATTTCTACTGGAAGTCGAGTCCTAATTTGGAATTAAAGTTGCCGTTAACTCGTTTTAAGCATATGAAGAAAAAAAGCTGAGAAAGCGAAAAATTAAAATTTGCTTCCTAGAAGTAAGTACACAAAACCTAAATTTAAAAGAGAATTATGTCTTAAAAGTATCCTTACTTGTATTCTCCGCTTCTTTGGCTCGGAATCAACACCAAATTTTTTAAAGTAAAGACAAAATCTTTGGAACCAACCAAATTTGGCACGCATAGCTACAATGCTAAATCTACTCCCTGTGCAAAATTTCAACTAAATCGGAGCGAAAAATTGGCCTCTGTAGTCATATGAGTGTAAATCGGGAGAAAGCTATATATGGGAGCTATATCTAAGTCTGAACCGATTTAAACCAAATTTGGCACGCATAGGTACAATGCTAATTCTACTCCCTGTGCAAAATTTCAACTAAATCGGAGTTAAAAATTGGCCTCTGTGGCCATATGAGTGTAAATCGGGCGAAAGCTATATATGGGAGCTATATCTAAATCTAAACCGATTTCAACCAAATTTGGCACGTACAGCTACAATGCTAATTCTACTTCCTGTGCAAAATTCCAATTAAATTGGAGTAAAAGATTGGTCACTGTGGTCATATGAGTGTAAATCGGGCGAAAGCTATATATGGGAGATATATCTAAATCTGAACCGATTTCAACCAAATTTTATCTAAATCTGAACCGATTTAAATAAAATTTGTCACACTTGACTACACTACTAATTGTACTCATAGTGCAAAATTTCAACCAAATTGCGGTAAAACTCTGGCTTCTGGGACCGTATTAGTCATTATCGGGTAAAAGATATATATGGGAGCTATATTTAAATCTGAACCGATTTCAATAAAATTTAGCACCCTTGACTATAGTACTAATTGTTCTTTTTGTGCAAAATTTTAAGCAAATTAGGGTAAAACTCAGGCTTCTGGGGCCATATAAGTCCATATCGGGCGAAATATATATTTATGGGAGCTATATCTAAATCGGAACCGATTTCTTTCAAAATCAATAGGGTTCTATTTTGAGCCAAAACACATACTTGTACCAAATTTGAGGTCGATTGGACTAAAACTGCGACCTAGACTTTGATTACAAAAATGAGTTCACGGACAGACGGACATGGCTATATTGACTCAGGAGCCCACCCTGAGCATTTTTGTCAAAGACACCATGTGTCTATCTCATCTCCTTCTGGGTGTTGCAAGCATATGCACTAACTTATAATACTCTGTCCCACAGTGTGGCGCAGGGTATATAAATGGGAGTTGTTTTAAAGGCACAACTTTAAAAGCACTTCCAAAAGTGTCCTCACAAAGAAGTTAATTATTTTAACTACACAGAAAGTTTTTTTAATTAAATTTGTTATAGCTCGTTTTTTCATATTTTAATGGGTATTTTTTTTTTTCTCAAATAGGTTAAAAAGGTTTAATAACAAGTATATACGGCTGTAAGTTCGACCAGGCCGAATCTTATGTACCCTCCACCATGGATTGTGTAGAAACTTTCACGAAAGACTGTCATTCCCAGTCGAAATACTTGGGTTGTGGTATCTTAAAACTTCTTAACATCGTTTTCTAAATTGTGAGTTAGTCCATACGTGGTATATATTAGACAAAAAAGGTATGTATAGGTAAGTCTACAAATAATTACGAATCGATATGGACTTTTGCACGGTACATAGAGAGCCAGAATTGAAATATGGGGGTCGCTTATTTGTGGGCTATATACAATTATGAACCATATGATATGGACCAATTTTTGTGTGATTGGGGATCTATTAATCTGAGGGCTATATATAACTACAGACCGATATGGACCTAGTTAGGCATGGTTGTTAACGGCCATATACTAGCACAATGTACCAAATTTAAACTGACTCGGATGAAATTTGCTCCTACAAGTGGGTCCAAAACCAAATCTCGGGATCGGTTTATATGGGGGCTATATATGATTATGGACTGATATGGACCACTTTTGGCATGATTGTTAAATATCATATACGTACCAAATTTAAACCGAATCGATTGAATTTTGCTCTTCCACGGGACTCCGGAGGTCAAATCTGGGGATCGGTTTATATGGGGACTATATATAATTATGGACCGATGTGGACCAATTTTTGCATGGTTGTTAGAGACCATATACTAACACCATGTACAAAATTTCAGCCGGATCGGATGAAATTTGCTTCTCTTAGAGGATCGGCAAGCCAAATTTGGAGGTCTGTTTGTGTGGGGGCTATACGTAAAAGTCGACCGATATACGTAAAAGTACCATCTGACCTACATCAATAACAACTACTTGTGTCAAGTTTCAAGTCGATAGCTTGTTTCGTTCGGAAGTTAGCGTGATTTCAACAGACGGACGGATGGACGGACATGCTCAGATCGACTCAGAAGTTCACCACGACACAGAATATATATATACTTTATGGGGTCTTAGAGCAATATTTCGATGTGTTACAAACGGAATGACATAGTTAATATACCCCCATCCTATGGTGGAGGGTATAAAATGGTACAAATTATTGAAATTTTGCCGGAAGAATGCTAGAAAAATGGATAATTTTTGAAAATATTCAGACGAGCATTGAAATGCATTAAAAATTATAAAAATTATTTATTCGGGAAAATATCACAAAAGTGTTTAATTCACATTCAAAACACTGAATTCGGATCACACTGTAAGAAGTGATGTAAATTCAGTGCAACGGCTGCTGAAATGATGGACGTCCTTCCTGCGACAGGTCATATTACAGTCATAGCTTCTCCGCCGTTACTGGAATAAATCTGTCAGCTCTCTGAACGAGCGGTTTGAAAATGATAGAAACATGAAGTTGGTTGCAATACATATTGTCACTCTGTAATCGAAGGTCAAAATCTATCTAAGGCTGATGTGAATTTAAAAAAAATCCTAAATCTCCCACTGTTTAGCACCTTCGGTTAAATATTCCTATATCGCAGTCAGTAAACCACAAAATGGAAAACGAAAAACAAAATCCTGCCAAATGGATATTTAAAGTTTTGCATTACATTCCATTTAAAAGCCACAACAATTGGTTATGAACGAATCTTTAAATTATCCCAGCAGTTAAGAGCACCCCTTCACACGAATGACAGATGACATAGGCGGCGTTGATGACGACGATATGGCCAAAGACAATGATGTTGATGATGGTGATAGCTTTTAGTCCATATAATTCAATATCACATTTCACTTCCTTCAGGACATTGGTGATATCTTCGCAATGTTTGGGGAGATTGGGACGATTTGTTTGTATACCCAGAATATTTCATTGGCAGAAGAAAAAAAAAATAAACCAAAACACTGGAGATAAATACCCAAATCCATAGACAGATTTTAAAACTGGCCAATCTACCAAACTGAGATAGAAAAAAGTTGTCAACATTTATTGAAAAATCGTGCCATTTTAATGGCTTTAATGTGGATTTTGTTTTTCTCTTTTTTTAACAAAATTTTATTTTTTTTTTGTTACTTTAGTAGGTACGCATGCGCACCTATGTAACAACGAGAGCTACACGCAAAGAAAAAAACGTTTGGAAAACGTGTACCGAAAACGTTTTTCTTTTGTTAGAGTTTTTTGAATTGCTTCGAAAATTTTAAACTTTTATCACCAAAAAAATTCGTTTGTTACAAAGTTTTTATTTTTTCAATAAAAAAAGTTATTTTTGAAACAACAACAGAGTCCATTTCGTTTATATCAAACACTCTTCTTTTCTGACTTTTGGTCTTTAATAAAACACATTTTACAGTTCAAAATTTAATATAGTACAATGTAATGTTGAACATTTTTTTCGGAATCTTCCGAACATATGTAGAATGTATGTAAAAAAAAAAAAAAAACTTTGGTCGAAGCAGGGATCGAACCCACGACCCTTGGCATGAGAGTCAGACGTAGCAACCACTGCTCCACGGTGCCAAACTAAATGTTTGTTTCTGTTAAATAAACTTTGTTTATTCGGTTCGTGGGCGCCGCAAGCTATGCTATATAAATATAACTTATATGGATATTTATCTATTGATGACCATAACAGGTACATAGCTCAGTGGTTAGTGTGTTGGCTTACAAAGTGCATGGTCCGCGGTTCGATTCTCCGTCCAGGCGAAAGGTAAAAAAATTTTAAAAATTTATAAAATCGTATAATTTCTTCTACATTGTTTGTATTACAGAAAAAGGTGCTAAGAACTAAAAATCTTCGTGGAAGTGAGAAAGATGTGAGGGAAAATGCAATTAGCCAGAAAAAAAAATTTTTTTGAGTTAGTCTTTATGAAATTGTTTTTACATCCTGGAAAAGAATAAACGTTTATCACAAAAAGTATATACTTTTCTTCCAAATACACTCCCTTACAGCGAAAAGCAAATGAGAAACGAACTTTGTTTGTCTAAAATTTCGTTTGGGAGGAAAGAATTATTTTTTTGCGTGTAAGTTTTGTTTTTGTTTTGCAAAATCCTATGGATCCCATGGACAGAAAAACGTCTTATTTTATAGATCTCCATTTCGCAGCTATTTATTTTCACTGACTGCTTTAGAAAAGATAGATGCCATAGATTATGATTATTTGAAACGTTTTAACTTTGCCAATATGATCACTTGACTCCCGCTGTACAAAAGAGACTCAATGTCATTTTTTTTTATTTTTTTTGGTGATAGGGAAGGATAGCTAAAATACCAGAATATTTACAATTTCAGGCAAATCAGATAAAAACTACGGTTTATAGAAACCCAAGGAGTTAAATCGGGAGATCGTTCTTATGGGGGCTATACTAAAATATGGACCGATACTCACCGTTTTCGGCACACCTCTTTATGACCCGAAAATACATCGAGATGTACAATTTCAGGCAAATAGGATAAAAAGTTCGGATTCTAGAAGCCCAAGAAGTAAAATCGGGAAATCGGTCTATATGGGGTCTACACCAAAACATGGGCCGTTACTTACAATTTTCGGCACACCTCTTTATGGTCCGAAAATACCTCTAGATTTCCAATTTCAGGCAAATTGGATGAAAACTACGGTTTCTATAAGCCCAAGACCCCAAATCGGGAGGTCGGTTTATATGGGGACCATACCAAAACATGGACCGATACTCACCATTTTAGGCACACATTTTTATGGTTCCAAAGTACCTCTTGATTTTCAATTTCAGGACAATTGAATAAAAACTGCGGTTTCTATAAGCCCAAGAAGTAAAATCGGGAGATCGGTCTATATGGGGGCTATACCAAAAGTATGGACCGATACTCACAATTTTGGCACACGTATTTGTGGTCCTACAATACTACTAGATTTCCAATTTCAGGTAAATTGAATAAAAACTGCGGTTTCTATAACCCCAAGAAGTGAAATCGGGAGACCGGTCTATATGGGGGCTATACCAAACCATGGACCGATACTCACCATTTTGTGGCACACCTCTTTATGGTCATAAAATACCTCTAGATTTAAAATTTCAGGCAAATTGATAAAAACTACGATTTCTATAAGTCCAAGACCCAAAATCGGGAGGTCAGTTTATATGGGGACTATATCAAAACCTGGACCGATATAGCCCATCTTCGAACTTGACCTGCCTGCAGACAAAAGACGAGTTTGTGCAAATTTTCACGATTTGCACGATTGCTCCGTTATTGAAGACTGTAGGGTGATTACAACAGACAGATCGACAGACTGACAGCCAGACCGACGGACATGGTTATATCGTCTTAGAATTTCTCCCTGATCAAGAATATACATACTTTATATAGTCGGAAATCGATATTTCGATGTGTTACAAACGGAACGACAAACTTATTATACCGCGTCACCATTCTATGGTGGTGGGTATACAAATTTAACTAAAACCAGTAAGGAAAGTCTAAAGTCGGGCGGGGCCGACTATATTATACCCTGCACCACTTAGTAGATCTAAATTTTCGATACCATATCACATTCGTCAAACGTGTTGGGGGCTATATATAGAGGTTTGTCCCAAATACATACATTTAAATATCACTCGATCTGGACAGAATTTGATAGACTTCTGCAAAATCTATAGACTCAAAATTTAAGTCGGCTAATGCACTAGGGTGGTAACATTGCGTTAGTAAAAAAATATGGGAAACGTTTAAATCTGAAGCAATTTTAAGGAAACTTCGAAAAAGTTTATTTATGATTTATCGCTCGATATATATTAGAAGTTTAGGAAAATTAGAGTCACTTTTACAACTTTTCGACTAAGCAGTGGCGATTTAATAAGGAAAAAACATATCAGAAAAACATATATATGGGAGCTATATCTAAATCTGAACCGATTTCAACCAAATTTGGCACGCATAGCTACAATGCTAATTCTACTCCCTGTGCAAAATTTCAACTAAATCGGAGTTAAAAATTGGCCTCTGTGGTCATATGAGTGTAAATCGGGCGAAAGCTTTATATGGGAGATATATCCAAATCTGAACCGATTTCAAGCAAATTTGACACGCATAGTTACAACGCTAATTCTACTCCCTATGCAAAATTTCAACTAAATCGGAGCAAAAATTGGCCTCTGTGTGCAAATGAGTGTAAATCGGGCGAAAGCTATATATGGGAGCTATATCTAAATCTGAACCGATTTGGCTGATATTTTGCAAGTTTTTCGAGACTCATAAAATATTCGGATGTACGAAATTTGAGGAAGATCGGTTGATATACACGCCAATTATGACCTGATCGGTGAAAAATATATATGGCAGCTATATCTAAATCTGAACCGATTTTTTCCAAAATCAATAGGGATCGTCTTTGAGCCGAAACAGGACTCTATACCAAATTTTAGGACAATCGGACTAAAACTGCGAGCTGTACTTTGCACACAAAAATATATCAACAGACAGACAGACAGACGGACAGACAGACGGACATCGCTAAATCGACTCAGAATTTAATTCTAAGACGATCGGTATACTAAACGATGGGTCTCAGACTTTTCCTTCTTGGCGTTACATACAAATGCACAAACTTATTATACCCTGTACCACAGTAGTGGTGAAGGGTATAATAACTTCCTGTGTAGTTTAAATAAAGAATATCTTTGGGCGTATATTTTTGAAAGTAATTTTAAAGTTGTGCCTCTAGAAAAACTTGCACATTTTTTGGAATGTTTTTTGAGGATATGCAACAAAATTATGTATCTGATTTCGGCAACCATATATTGCAATTTCTCTATCCGACAACTCTTTAATGCAGTTGCCTTTGTATAGCTTTTGCTGGCTTTTCGATTTGAAAGAACGACTTCCAGTAAACATTTTTTCAATAAAGTTAATATCGTTATTTTTGGAAAATTGGCTTTTTCTATTTTTTGCATAAAACACTGTTAAAATATCGATAAATCGGCAAAATTGGCAGTTTAAGATGATCATATTCCTTTTCTGCGTGCAGAGTAACTCCCCACTGAAAATATTATTGCCTTAACTTCTGGTGACTTCTTATTTATATGGATTTTGCAAAATTCCTATTTCCAAATCTAGTCCAGTCTATCTAAGAATTCTTCCCTCTATATATCGATATAAAATATTATAGCCCATACATAAATCCTTAGTACCCTTAATGGCGTTGTAATGGCCTGAATGGCAGTGAAAATCGCGACAACAGACAAATGTCGATTTGCAAATATTCTGCTTGCCCTATGGCCATGGTGATCATGGTCTAGCAAGAGACAGCGACCAGCATCAAATATCCCCAAAAACCAAACCATCACTTGCAACTAGAGGCCAAATACTACACAAGTGACTGAATGAACCAGATAGTGCAGGTTGTTGCTCGTAATGTTTGAATCGTTGGCCGGATGGCTGGGGAATTGGTGCTAAATTTGGCCAAGGTTCATAAGGTGACTTGCAAAGACATGATATTTACCGCCATTTACAACACACCAACCGCACAACAACACCACTTGGGCCAATCTCCCAAAAAAAAAAAGGAAGACTGGATGGAGCTTACGAATGCGGATGGGGCTGGAGTTGGAGTTGGTGAATTTGCGCATGCGCAAAAGCCAATGCATAGGGAATCAGAAAATCATAAAAATCAATATTAATAATTTATGATTTAATTTTTATGAATTATGACATTTTGAAATGAACCCATGGAAGAAAAAATGAGCATAAAAATACACAGACACTCGTACACTGATCCTCGCTCACATTTATGAACTCAGCAGAGGAGATGCCTTCACCAGCAGCATTTACTGGCAACATTCTTGATTTAGGGTGTAGAAAAGGCGAAGACAAGAAATTGGAAATTAAGTTATTGATGGAATTGATGAACCTCCATATCTATGCCATACATATATGAGGAATAACTGCGGCCTGGTTGCTCGCGATGAACCACCACTCACACACTACATGTAAAATCATATTTGAATGGATCCATCTGTTGATGCGTTTTGCCTTTATTGTTAGTCTGTTACAGGCATTGAAGATTTGGAACCGGGAAGCAAGCCAGCAATTCCATCCACCAATGGCCAGCAATAACATCAACAGCAAGCATTAAATGATCTGGCTGCTCTTGACCGAACATGTCGTCCGTCCAAACGATGAGAAGACCACACACATGCCCTATGTGGTTGGAATCATCAATGTTCATTGCTTAACGCTTTTTTATCCAGAATTAAAACCTCAAAATCTTTGCTTCCTTCCTTGCCTCCATAACACCGGCCATGAAATTCCCATGAACCCGAATGCTGGCACATGGGGAGGGAGATGGAGCGGTAGCCAAAAACATATGAGAGTGTGGCGGCATAAAACGGAATTGTTCAGTTCATCATCACTCGACGATGTGTTTTAGAGATTTTGTTGAAAAAGTGTGGCTGAACACACAAAACTTAAAGGCCACGCTTCATAAAAGTGTTGATGTTGTGCCGACAGAGAAATAAACCGCCATAGTTGCGGCAGAAGCCACTACTACTACTACGGCTCAATGTGGAAGTCAGCGGGTCAACTTCAATAGCCTGGCCTGAGAGAGTAGTAGCCAGGCAGCAAGCAATCATCTAGGGCCGATAAAGTCGTTACACTAGTCTTCAAATTTTGGAATGATTTCAAGCATTCCCATAACTTGGGCCGTTTCAAAGTTTCGAACATGCATGCCTTCACTGACCACTCCATTGATGACGTTTCAATTAGAGCTATGGGTGGGTATCTGAACTTCTCTTTGAACTCATGCTGGGTTCAATAATCGTTGCGTTTTGTTGTTGAAATCTGTAACAAAATAAATCGTTAAACGCTCTAATAATGATCGCCCCAATGTGATCCATTGCGATGATGGATGTTTAAAGCTAAACTTTGTGAGGAGTCATGACAAACAAATAAAAACAATTCATTGTTAACCCTCTTATGCCCCATTTTTTCTGCTATCTGATAAAATAGTCTGGGTTTACGACACAAAAGCCAGAGAACGAAACAAGCAAAATCAATACGTTAAAATTCAGTGTATTCTGCAAAGTCTCTTGTAGAGTTTTGACTAAGTTTTGCTCTTATTTTACGCATTTTTGTTGTCTTTAAGTGTGTTTCACTATAAGCGTCCCGTTTTATAATAGACCGCCTAAAGGCGGGATTGGGCATTAGAGTTAAATTGCTTTATTTATTCCAAAATGAAATTGAATACGATCATTTAGGCTATAGGTTCATAGGAGAATTGTGATTTGAACTGGCCTATGGATAGTGAGAGTTTAATTTCTAGAAATTACAAATATTCCCACGATCTAAAAAATTAAGTTTCAATGTCTCCCAATTATATCCTGTACATTCATCGATGCATGTGACCTTATATTTGTTGTTCTTACCATGATCAATTTTTAAACAAATTTTTAGTAGATTTTTTCGATTTCAGAACAATGCCAATTTTTATATAGCTGCTCTATGGGTGATTATGCTCTTACCTTAATAATAAATCAATTTAATAACAAGCAAATACCGAAAGTTCGGTCAGACCAAATCTTATGTACCCTTCACCAATGATTGCATAAGTGCTATTAAAGCTCTCATCTACAATCGAATTACTCGGGTTGTTGAAATTTTTCGCTTGGTAAATGGAGGACCAAATTTCAACCGTATCAGATGAAATTTGTTCATGAGGATTGGACCAAGTTCATGAGGATTGGAGCAAATACCAAATTTCAACCAGATCAAACGAATTTTGGCCTTACAAAGAGGCCCTGGAAGTCATTTATGGGGATCGGTATTTATGGCGGCTATATAATTATGGACCGATATAAACTAATTTTTGCATGGTTGCTAAAGACCATACAATACCAAATTGCAATCGGATCGGATGAAATGTACATCTTCAAGAGGCTCCTTGGTTCAAATCTTCGGATTGGTTTGTATGGAGGCTATATATAATATTGTACCGATATGGACCAATTTTTATATGTTGGTTAGGGGGAGCATATTAACATCACGTACTAAATTTTAACCACTTCGGATGAAACATGCCCTCCGAGAGGCTCCGGAAGTCAAATCTAAGGTTGGGTTATATACGGGGCTATATATCATTTTGGACCACCATGGATCAATTTTTGCATGGTGGTTAGAGAATATATGCACATGACGAACGAAATTTCATCCCGTTCCGGTGGTCAAATGATGGGGGGGGGTTTGATTATGGGGGCTATATATAATTATGGAAGATATAGATGATTTTTGGCATGGTACACTGAAAAAAATATGTACGTGATATTAAAGATTACGCAACTTAACTTTTAGGATGCGCAGTTTACACAATATTAAGGTAAAATTTCTTTAAAATTATGAAATTTTAATTAATCGTACTTAAATTCTATGAAATATTGAATCTATGAAATATTCATATTTAAGATAAAAACGTTTCAAATATAGGTTAAGACTTATTTTGAGCATATATCATCTTTGGTTTAAAGTTTTTATTTTGGGATTATATATATTTTTTACTTTGAAATATCTGTTATAATTTTAGTTTTTAAACTGGCATTTATTTGTATGTGAATAGATTTATTGATATACCGCGAAAAGAGAATGCAAATTCGATAAATGAGATCTGTATCCCAATTTTAATTTTAGTGATCCTAGACCCAGCAAAAAATTTTGAAGTTCTTCTAAAGGCACAACTTTAAAAGCACTTCCAAAAATGTCTTCCCAAAGAAGTTTTTTGTTTTAACTGCATAGGAAGTTCATTTGAGTCAATTTTTTTTAAACTTGCTTTTTTCATATTTTTAATAGAAAATTTAAAATTTTTTGTTTCAAATAGGTTAGAAATATATTAAAAGTTAATAAGATAATAAAAATTATTTAAATTTTGCCATTCTAGAAAAATTGCGAATTTTTGAAAATGTTTTATATCAAACGTTCATAACAAGACTATGAATGCATTAAAAATCATAAAAAAATAAAAATATTTATTTGTCAAAATATCACAAAATTTCTTAATTCACATCAAAAACAATGAATTCGCATCACACCTTAAGAAGTGATGCAAATTCCCTGCAACGCCTGTTAGAATGGTGGGCATCCGTCCTGTGACAAGCCCATGTTAAATTCATCGCTTCTGCGCCAATTTTGCACCACTTCCGAATCCAAAAAAACAAACATTTTCACTATTTTTTGGAGACAATTTTTTTTTTCTAGGGATATAAACCCAAAAAGGTCTCTTGTGCTTATCCAATTTGCCTGAAATTGGAAATCTAGAGGTATTCTAGGACCATAAAGATGTGTGCCGAAAATGGTGATTATCGGACCATGTTTTGATATAGCCCCCATATAGACCGATAGACCGATATCCCGATTTTTTTTGACTTCTAAAATCCGTAGTTTTTATCCAATTTGCCTGAAATTGGATATCTGGAGGTATTCTAAGACCGTAAAGAGGTGTACCGAAAATGGTGAGTACCGGTCCATGTTTTGATATAGGCCCCATTAGACCGATTTCCCGATTTAACTCCTAAAGTTTTTAGAAATAGTAGTTTTTATCCGATTTGTCACAAATTGAAAATATATGATTCAGTTTTTGTCGGTCCATTTGGTAAGGCCTCAATATAGACCAATTTCAGATGTTGAGGGTACAGAAGGTGCACTGATCATGAAAATGGCTTAAAACTGAATGCAAAATTTCCAGATTTTACTTTTCTACAGATTTTAGATTTCAAATCAAGGCATTATTTCATCATTTTCTTGCACATTTACAAGAGATGTTTAAGATTCCTCTAAAACTCAAACAAAAAATGGTTCTTATAAATCCAGAATCTGATGTAGTCTTCATAGGTAAAATCTTTACATTTATCTTCGGGATGCGTACTTGTTGAACTGATCTGCTTGGGGAAATATCTGTCATCAAACCCCCCTGAAATTTTCAAAGGAAGCTATTATATTTAATTCATGGTGGTGTGTATTTAAGATTCGGCCCGGTCGTACTTACTGCTGTATATACTTGTTTGGACGTAGTTTTGCCATATTTTCTAACATGGTGGAATTTTAAAATTAAATTAAAAATATTTATTCTAAGATCAAAAAATTTTAATGCTTCGGCATACTTTCTTCAAAGGTAGAAGTAAAAATTATAAAAATCAAGAAAAAAAGGCTTATTTGTTAATGTATTTCTTTTTTAATCCGAAATACTGAAGCAGTATTACATCCGAGGAACTGATAATGTAAAATGCTTTGTTTTTATCCAAGCAGACACACTTGCCCACAAAAATATTATATACAAGCCAAAAAAATGTGTCACAACATATTGCTCTTGTAATCCCTGCAAATATTTAACAGCTTAATGTAGTTTAGTGTAAGCGAAATTATTTCAGATCAGTATCTGCGAATGTTTGCATCTGAATATGGGGTTAGAAGAGCACGTAATATGGGCATTTAGAAGATATTCTGCCTTAAGACATACCAAAACGGCAGCTAAACTCATTTTTTGGAGATTTCTACAACGGATCTTAAACAAAAAAGCCGCCAAGGTGGTGGCTGCACAGCAACACCAGCAATTTCATCAAACACTAGCAACATCCCGACAGACAGACGGACAGACATCCAACTTCAACAGCATAGCTGTAGCCAATACCACCACATCAGCCATGGCAATTTTTTTTTTTTTTGTTTTGGGCTGTTTGCATGGTAAAACTAAAGGAGCAAGAATTTAATAATAATTTTTATTAAATTAAAGGTTTTAAACAGTTCTAGAGTTTCATTGAGGGCACAGAGTGTGAGAAAAATTGCAGAGCACAAAATTCAACCAATTTTTATGATTATTTCAATACTGTCCAATGCCTTTGCAATTTTTTGTTTTAATTTTTTTTAAACAGCCTTCCCAGAGAAATATCTTTATCTGTAGTCAGTTGATGACTACGACGCCTCTGGTTTTACGAATTTCAAAAATCATAAGAGGAAATTTTAGTGACCAACTTTATCATCACTGATAGCGCCTGGCCCAAATGTGCTCTTTGATAATAATTTCATGTTTAAACATGCTTTTAGTTATAATAACAAAGCAAGGCAAAATGTTACTGTACCAATCCAAAATGATCCAAATGTTTATTGGAGCAGGTCGTTTTTAAGGATTAAATAATTAAAAATAGGGAGCTATGCAATTGAGACCGGGTTTTGAACAATATTGCGGAAACCAGCGATATTGGAAGGAGGCCTATATTGCCGAAGCCTAGCAACATTGGTTATTATATAAGGCAGTGTAGCTGATATGTCAACTTCAGATTACTCTCGTTTTGCAGCTGACCGATTTATTCCAGTGACAATTAATTTTATTGATTACAAGTTTACAAAAACATTTGGATCTATTGCATACAGAAATAAACTTATTCGTGATGTATTCAAGTAAGATAGTGTGATTTCTGGGTGTTCGTTACTATGATACTTGCAATTTTAGATCGCTTCCAAAAAGTAAACGAAAACAAGTAAGTAAAGTCTAAAGTCGGGCGGGGCCGACTATACTATACCCTTCACCACTATGTAGGTCAAAATTTGTGTTACCATATCAACTACTTCACATTTGCTGGAAGCTATATAAAGGAGACAATTTTTTTACTTCTACAAAATCTCTAGAATTAAAATTTAAATCGGCTAACGCTATCCAGTTAATTGGAGGGAACTTCCATTGAAAATTGGTCTAAAATGTGTAACAGTCTACCATAACATATTTCCCCAAGTCTGGTGTACGTATATATGGGAGCTATATATAATCTGAACCGATTTTGACTAACTTTGACATGTATATTTAGAATAATAATTCTGCTATTTATGCGAAATTTTACGTAAATGGGAGTATAACTTTGCCCCCCTTCCCCCCCCCCCCCCCCTCCCCATGCACGAAAGTGGCTACATACCGAAATCGATTTTCTTCGATGAGAAGCCATTCCCTGAGGTCAAAATAAATGCGATGTTTTGGTATATTTTGCAAAATATTCCTCTCCAATAAATTTCTATAGAAATTAAATTTCGAAAAAATTTTGGCGAAATAAATGCGATGTGTTGGTAGATTTTGCAAAATATTCCTCTCCAAAAATTTTCTACAGAAATGAAATTTCGACAAAATTTTTTATAGAAAAAAAAATTAGCAATATTTTCAACAGAAAAAAAAATGTAGGCAAAATTTTCTATAGAAATAAAATGTTAGCAAAATTGTTTATAGGAGTAAAATTTTGTCAAATTTTCTATAGAAATAAAACTTTGGCAAAATTTTCTATGGAAGTAAAATATTGGCAAAATTTTCTATGGAAGTAAAATTTTGGAAAAATAAATGGGAAGTTTTGGTAGCTTTTCAAAATATTCCTCTCCAAAAATTTTCTATAGAAATGAAATTTTGACAAAATTGTCTAAAGAAAAAAATTTTAGCAATATTTTCAACTGAAATTAAATATTGGCAACATTTTCTATAGAAATAAAATGTTAGCAAAATTTTTTATAGGAGCAAAATTTTGTCAAATTTTCTATAGATATAAAATTTTGTAAAATTTTCTATAGAAATAAAATTTTGGCAAAATTTTCTATTGAAGTAAAATTTTGTCAAATTTTCTATAGAAATAAATTTTGGCAAAATAAATGGGATGTGTTGGAAGATTTTGCAAAATATTCCTCTCTAAAATTTTTCTATAGAAATGACATTTTGACAAAATTTTCAAAAGAAAAAAATTTTAGCAATATTTTCAACTGAAATTAAATATTGGCAAAATTTTCTATTAAAATAAAATGTTAGCAAAATTTTTTATACGAGTAAAATTTTGTCAAATTTTCTATAGAAATAAAATTTTGGCAAAATTTTCTATTGAAGTAAAATTTTGTCAAATTTTCTATAGAAATAAAATTTTGGCAAAATTTTCTATAGAAATAAAATTTTGGCAAAATTTTCTATGGAAGTAAAATTTTGACAAAATAAATGGGATGTGTTGCTAGATTTTGCAAAATATTCCTCTCCAAAAATTTTCTATAGAAATGAAATATTGACAAAATTGTCTAAAGAAAAAAATTTTAACAATATTTTCAACTGAAATTAAATATTGGCAAAATTTTCTATAGAAATAAAATGTTAGCAAAATTTTTTATAGGAGTAAAATTTTGTCGAATTTTCTATAGAAATAAATTGTTGGCAAAATTTTCTATTGAAGTAAAATTTTGTCAAATTTTCTATAGAAATAAAATTTTGGTAAAATTTTCTATGGAAGTAAAATTTTGACAAAATAAATGGGATTTGTTGGTAGATTTTGCAAAATATTCCTCTCCAAAAATTTTCTATAGAAAAAAAAATTAGCAATATTTTCTATAGAAATAAAATGTTAGCAACATTTTTTATAGAAGTAAAATTTTGTCAAATTTTCTATAGAAATAAAATGTTGGCAACATTTTCCATTGAAGTAAAATGTTGTCATATTTTCTACAGAAATAAAATTTTGGAAAATTTTTCTATGAAAATAAGATGTTAGTAAAATTTTATTAAATTTTCTATAGAAATAAAATTTTGGCAAATTTTTCTATGGAAGTAAAATTTCGACAAATTTTGTATTGAAGTAAAATTTTGGCAAAATTTTCTATAAGCGAAGTTGCATAAGAACGACTAACGAATATTTTAAGACTTTTCACGGCCAAAAAAAAAACGAACATTTCGTTTTGATTTTTCGTGAACGTTTCCGTTTAATTTTGTTACCGTCCGTTCACGATTTTGGGACGTACTTTTTTTCTATTATTGTTGCATTATATATCAGTCAGCCTGATGAATAACATTCACAGAGAGATGTAAATCCTGGGTATTTCCTACCGACAAGTGGATGGTATAAGTACAAAGTCAGGAATGAAGAACTTTCTTTTAAAAACCCACACCCCACAAAATTGAGACAGTGATAGATGATATGGGTGATGGGGTGACGATTTTTATAATAATAGGTACGCATTTGTCTTGGTGAGAAACTGCTAAGGGTCAAGCTACGCTAATGTAGACAGTATTGGAACTCTCAAAGAGTTGGGCAAACTCCTAAGTTTATTGTTTTGTCTACTCGAGAAGGGGAAGGTTCGAATTCCATTGTTTTTCAAAAAGGTCAGATTAACTTTTTAAACCTACAGAATCGATCTTTGATTATTTTCCAATCAAGTTAAATCAACTGATTTATTAAGAGTCACCAAGAGGAGTCACTATTGACTCTTCTTGTTGACTTTTAACAAAAATTTGGAAAATTCCACTTTGAATTGAAAGGAATGCGATTTAAATTTTTTATGCTGTCATCTCATATACAATAACTGAAGCCGAAAATTTGACGTTTTCGTATATCTATCGCCTTTATTATTACCCACTCTATTATTGAAATCACCATAAAATCGTGCAGCTTTCAAAAACTTTTTCTTTCCCACATAGATGATGACTAGAACTTGCTTAGAGATACAATATTATGATTTGGCTCGCGCTATATATTGTATTCCATTGTTTCTGTGGTAGCCGGTGTTGTTTCAAAAATCTATTTCTTGTGGCCCCTGTGCGTCCGTCCGTCCGCCCTTCCGTCCCAACCAACCATTGTGACTATTCGTCCAGAAAACATTTGATGACATGTTCTGTTCCCTTTTATGACTCGCTAGTGGTGGTTAAAGGTAGAGATTCCTTCACATAAACGTAGACATAGATCAAGTTAGCATTTGCTTTTATGACTTTTTAGAACAATGGAGTTGGAATGGATGGAACATTAACGCCGTTGCCGCCACCACCGTCAAAGAGCTGCAGTAGCCACACATTAACCACATCATCAGCGGCAGCACCAGCATCAAAGCCATAGCGACCTTATTTCCAAAAACAAAAACTACACTGAAAACGGTGAGCTTAACAAAACCATTTCAAAAGCTTCTGTTGTGGCAAATGTAGGACTGGATTTTAATTTTCCCTCGCCAAAAACAATGAGAAGAACACCAAAATTTTATTCATATTTCTGCCACAGGTACGCATGCGCATACTGATGATTATGATCGACAGTGATGATTGGCAAGCTGAACATTAGTTTTAGAATTTGGCCTGTGTGTGCTTGCAGTTCCCAAGGAACCGTAATGATTTTGCCTCAGTCTGTAAGAGAAAACTGAATGTGCTATGTGGGGTTTTTTTCTCATCAGAGATTTCTATCTCTCTTTGAGGCTATCTCAAAAATATGAGTCACCAGCGGCATTTGAGCCAAATGTTACCAGCAAAAATATCAGTGCGAATTTTTTTAACTTTGTTTCTTTATCAAAAAAAAAAGTAAACTGCTAAAGAAAATATCCACAATAAAAACTAAAACAAAACAACCATCGGAAGTGATTAAGAAATAAGTGAAATTTCACAATCCCCTGGCACAAGTCGCTGAATCATCATTGACCATTTAAAGAACATAGACATGGACGAGTGTCAAAATAAATACAGCCAATTGCCTTAAATCATTGGTCATGAGTAAATTCACATTTACTTTATTTTAGTGACGTAGAACTATGTCTGTTTGGTCAAAATTGTTGAAATTCCTATGCCATCATTTATCCGGTATGAATCAATTATTAAATTCTTGGAAAAACCTATACAGCTTTTATCCACTTTGGTGTAGAAGGGGGAGTATGATACCTTAATCATTCGATTTGTAACGCGCTGAAGTGAAGATTGAAAATTCTCAAATCTAGACATCCTGAAAAACGGGTATCATTCACAAGTTGACAATTTTCAGGAAGCGTTTGATATACTATTATATTAAAATAATCTTCGCATAAGTGGACACATCCCAAAGATAAACAAAATGTAGGCGACCGTGTCAACATCTTGGTCTGCATTAAATTAACTTTTTATTTCAAATTTACTAAAAATATCAAGTAAATATTTAATTACATCAACAATACAGTTGATTGATATTTTTCACAAAATCAATTAAAATTGTAATTGCTACAGTTAAACAATTTACTGAATTTGATATAAACAACCAATTTCTGTAAATTGAATCAATTAAAAAATTAATTTAGAATTAATATAAGTAAATCTAAATTAATAAACTACTAAGATGGTAAATTGCCAAATATTCCTCTCCAACTAAGATCTACCTCACAAATTGTCTATACAAAATAAAATGTTGACAACATTTTTTAATCAAATAAAATGTTGACAAAATTTTGTAACCAAATAAAATTTTGACAAAATTTTCTAACAAAATAAAATTTTGACAAAATTTTCTATCGAAAAAAAGTTTTGACAAAATTTTCTACAGAAATAAAATTTTGACAAAATTTTCTATAGGAATAACATTTTGACAAAATTTTCTATAGAAATAAAATTTTGACAAAATTTTCCATAGAAATAAAATATTACAAAATTTTCTGTAGAACTACCAATTTTGACAAAATTTTTTAAAAGAAATAAAATTTTAACAAAATTTTCTATAGAAATAAAATTTTGACAAAATTTTCTATAGAAATAAAATGTCGACAATATTTCCATAGAAATAAAATTTGGCAAAATTTTCTACAGAAATAAAATTTTGGAAAAAATTCTATAGAAATAAAATGTTGACAATATTTTCTATAGAAACCAAATTTTGACAAAATTTTCTATAGAAATAAAATTCTGACAACATTTTTATAAAATAAAAGTCGACAATATTTTCCATAGAAATAAAATTTTGAGAAAATTTTCTATAGAAATAAAATTTTGGAGAAAAAAATCTGTAGAAATAAAATGTTGACAATATTTTCTATCAAAATAAAATTTTCTATAGAAATAAAATTTTGACAAAATTTTTATATAAATAAAATTTTGACAAAATTTTTTATATAAATAAAATTTTGACAAAATTTTATTTATATAGAATATAGAAAATATAACTACACATTTTGACAAAATTTTATTTTGAAATATAATTTTGACAAAATTTACTAAAGAAATCAAATTTTCAATAGAAATAAAATGTCGACAATATTTTCCATAGAAATAAAAATTTGACAAAATTTTTGTATAGAAATAAAATTTTGACAAATTTTTCTTTAGAAATAAAATTTTGACAAAATATTCTATAGAAATAAAATTATGACAAAGTTTTCTATAGAAATAAAATTTTGACAAATTTTTCTTTAGAAATAAAATTTTGACAAAATATTCTATAGAAATAAAATTTTGACAATTTTTTATTTAGAAATAAAACTTTGACAAAATATTCTATAGAAATAAAATTTTGACAAAATTTTCTATAGAAATAAAATTTTGACAAAATATTCTATAGAAATAAAATTTTCTATAGAAACCAAATTTTAACAAAATTTTCTATAGAAATAAAATTTTGACAAAAATGTTTATATAAATAAAATTTTGACAAAATTTTTTTATAAATAAAATGTCGACAATATTTTCCATAGAAATAAAATTTTGAGAAAATTTTCTATAGAAATAAAATTTTGGAAAAAAATCTGTAGAAATCAAATGTTTACAATATTTTCTATCAAAATAAAATTTTCTATAGAAATAAAATTTTGACAAAATTTTTATATAAATAAAATTTTGTCAAAATTTAATTATATATAGAATATAGAACCACAAATTTTGACAAAATTTTCTATTGAAATAAAATTTTGACAAAATTTTCTAACGAACTAAAATTTCCAATAGAAATAAAATGTCCACAATATTTTCCATAGAAATAAAATTTTGAGAACATTTTCTATAGAAATAAAATGTTGACAAAAATTGTTATATAAATACAATTTTACAAAATTTTCTATATAAATAAAATGTTGACAAAATGTTCTATAGAATTACAAATTATGACAAAATTTTCTATTGAAATAAAATTTTGACAAAAATTTCTAACGAAGTAAAATTTTGACAAAAATTACTAAAGAAATAAAATTTTCAATAGAAATAAAATGTTGACAATTAAGACAAAACGCTTGGATTTCATTCACAGAATGGGATAAAGACAACGAAAAATATTAACTTTGGATTTAATACAAATTTATAGTTAATAAAGGTGTCTGTTCTCTGATAATAGGAGGCTAAATACCACTGTGCATATGGAAATTCAAAAAAAATTTGTCAAAATTTAATTATATATAGAATATAGAAAATAGAACCACAAATTTTGACAAAATTTTCGATTGAAATAAAATTTTGACAAAATTTTCTAACGAAATAAAATTTTCAATGGAAATAAAATGTCCACAATATTTTCCACAGAAATAAAATTTTGAGAAAATTTTCTATAGAAATAAAATTTTGACAAAAATTGTTATATAAATACAATTTTGACAAAATTTTCTATATAAATAAAATGTTGACAAAATGTTCTATAGAATTACAAATTTTGACAACATTTTCTATTGAAATAAAATTTTGACAAAAATTTCTAACGAAATAAAATTTTGACAAAAATTATTAAAGAAATAAAATTTTCAATAGAAATAAAATGTTGACAATATTTTCTATAGAAATAAAATTTTTACAAAATTTTCTATAGCGATAAAATTTTGACAAAAATTTTTATATAAATACAATTTTGACAAAATTTTCTATAGAAATAAAAATTTGAAAATATTTTCTATAGAAATAAAATTTTCACAAAGATTTTCTATAGAAAACAAATTTACAAAATTTTCTATACAAATAAAATTTTGACAAAACGTTCTATAGAAATATAATGTTGACACAATTTTCTGTAGAAATAAAATTTTGAAAAAAAAAAATTCTATATAAAAGAAATTGACAAAATTTTCTATAGAAATAAAATATTGATGAAATTGTCTATAGAAATAAAATTTTGCGAAATAAAATGTTTTGTTTGATAGTTATTTTTTTTTTGTTTAAATTTTCTCCAAATTTTGCCCATCACAGAAAAAAATTCACTAAAATGTATCTAATAAAAGTCTTAACTGAGTTTTCAAAAATATACAATTAAAAATTTTATTGATTCAACAAATTTTTTAACTGAAACAAAAATTATTTGTTTAACCCTTTCGACCCCGAATTTTTATAGGTATCGCTAAAATTTTTTTTTTACCTTTAATCATGTTGAAGTCATTTAAGAAGCGTCTAGCCAAAATTTCGGGTCGCCACGCCCATTGGTTTAGGCGGTAGAGAATGTTGTCTGTGGGCATCTTTGGGCAATTGTGACTACAAACTATTTTGTTTTGTAATGATAGATGTATTACGTTTTATTGGATTTTTGTTAAGTTTTTTGTTATTTTACAGTAAATATATACTTAGATGCGCGCGTGAGTGGAATTTCAATCACGCTCAAACACATTCACGAAGAAATATTTGTACTCACGCATGCCATGTAGGTAGGAATTCACGGTCACGAAATGAAAAGTCATACTCGCACACGCTCACACATGAACAATGTTTATGTCTCACGCTTTCGCACGATTCACGACAATTTTCGTAATTCACGACAAATCTAGTAAGTCACGAATATTTTCGGAACACGATAATTTTCGTGGCTCAATAAAATTCTGGTAATTAACGAAATTTCTCGTGACTCACGCTATTGAAATCTTAAGCGTGATTAAATATGTAAAGGTGATTAAAATCGGTGAGCTTGAATTTAATCGTGAACGTGAATATGTTCGTGATTGTGACTTTTTGTGTCTGTTTTACCGTGAGTGCGAATTTTATCGTGAATATGAATTTTATTGTTAACGTGAATTTTATCTTGAGCGTGAGTTGGATCGTGAGCGTGGGTTGGATCGTAAAAGTAAATTTTTATCGGGAGCGTGATTTCGGAGAAAGTTTACTCACTCACAATCACGAACACAATTTGGTTTTTACTCACGCTCACGCGCCACACATTTTTCTTTAATCCCGTTCACGCACATTCACGAGGTTTCGTTTAAATTTCATTCACGAGATTTCGTTTAAATTTCATTCACGGCTTCGCGTGAATCACGCGTGACTCACGAAAATGTTTTGTTTTTTTTGTTTTTAACCCATGTCAATTTAACTGGCGGTGTAAAAAACCAAAGTATTATAAAGCGTCAATATTCGTGCTAATCCACTAGTATGTTGCCAAGAATTGGCTTCCTCCCTTTTTACGATTCCTTCCAAATTCCCCACTGCACTGCAGATATGTTTTCCACATCATCGCCGCATTTCTCGTCACTGGGACATCCCAATTGAAGTTCAAAATTTTTTCAAAATCATTGTTTTTCAAACCTTTTTTCTCCAGGTCTTATGTTCAAAAATATGTAATTTTACTACCACAATTGCCCAAAGTTGCCCACAGGCAACTTTTCAATTTTAAAAATTTCCCATCTGTTGTTTTTTTGCAATTCTAAGATTTGACTTCCAGAAATATTTTATTTGACATGTACTACAATAGATTTAATAAAAACTTTCAACATTTTAGTTGTAATTTTTGAAAAAAGTCACATGTATAAAAACCTCTTTTTAAATTCGCAAATATTTTTTTCTTGAGGTACGTGTGTATTAATGAAAATTTTTTTGCTAATTGACCACCAAATTAGCTGATTTTTCATTCAACTTGAAGAAAACACTTGTATCTTTCGATACCGTTACAGTTTTATGAACAAAAACAAAAACAACGCTGACAGTGAGTCTCAAAACACAAGGGTCGAAAGGGTTAATTGACTTTCAATTAATTTTTTACTTGATACTATTCTGTGATTGAATTAAAAATTAATTGGTTCCATTAGTTTCGTGATTAACGACAAAAAATATTTTTTTGTTTGCTCGATCTAGCCATTTGCAGCCGCTTTTCATCACCAGTAACGAGGCGATGACAAAAACCTTTCCTTTTTTGCCTTTGGAGCAGTTGTTCTCAAGCTTCCCACAAATGCTGTGTTGTGTACACTCCTCTCATACTGATAACGAGCCACTGTGGTGCAATGGGTAGCATTCCCGCCTTGCATATACAAGGTCGTGGGTTCAAATCCAGTTTCGACCAAACACTAAAAATTTTTTCAGCGGTGGATTATCCCACCTCAGTAATGCTGGGGACATTTCTGAGGGTTTCAAAGCTTCTCTAAGTGGTTTCACTACAATGTGGAACGCCGTTCGAACTCGGCTATAAAAAAGGAGGTCCCTTGTCTTAATGTAGAAACCTGAGCTTAACATAGAATCGAGCAGCACTCAGTGATAAGGAGAAGCTCACCACTATGGTATCACAATGGACTGAATAGTCTAAGTGAGCCTGAAATATCGGGCTGCCACTGATAACGATCGACTCTATGGAATGACGGACGAATATAGTTTCAATATTGCCTGATGCATATATCCCGGACTAAGTCATCTGTTGTCAATCTCTCATTACTAATTTTTGTGCCCAACAAATCATCAGAAATAAATTTATTTTTTTTTACCAGTGTATGCTTGGTAAGACTTTGTGGCAGCTATCCTGTACAATGTACTCGTAGGGTACATAAAATTCGGTTACACTGAATTTTCGCTAATAACTCATGTCTATCATACATCAGCCAAATTAAACTGAATGGAAAATGATGATTTTTCTATTGAGTTTTCACACCTCATGATTTTAGTTCATTTTTATGATCAGTTTTAAATGAAATTCATTTTATTTCCATTTAAGAATAAATAAATAAACAGACAAATGCCAACACTCATATCACAACGCCATATTGATAACAAAATATTCATATTCTCAAAAAATTTCAAATTTAAAATTGAATTTCCGTATTGTCCACTATTGCAACACTTTGGATAAGTTTTGAATATAATTATGGGTTTAAAATTGTATTGCACACTACGGAAATTCATTTTGACTACAGTTTTTCTGAGTGTGTTTAATAGCTTCCTGACTTTGGACCATAGAAGAAGATTCCTTATATTTTACTCGCCTGAACACTCATTAATAAGTCCACCTGAGATTACGACCCTGTGTCTATAAAAAAAATCAACCTTGTGTACCTTAGCACAAGCCCGTTAATTAAATTTCCAATGAACTAATTTAAACAAATTCATATTTGTGGAAATTAAAATATGTTAATCCTCCTCAAAGGTGGTCTCCAGAATTTAGCTTCATTTCCTTTGATAAGCTTCTTAGCTTGTGCTATCTTTCTTAATGATTTTTTTTTTAAGTTCGCCATACAATTAAGACAAAATGCTTGGATTTCATTCACCGAATGGGATAAAGACAACGAAAAATATTAACTTTGGAGTTAATACTAATTTATAGTTAATAAAGGTGTCTGTTCTCCGATAATAAGAGGCTAAATACCACTGTGCATATGGTAACGCTACACACAAAAAATTTTTTTTCTGATTCAATCACCAAATTAATTGATCCAATTAAATTTTTAATTGAAATGTCTTCAATCACGAAAATGATAGTATCAATCACAGTTTTAATTGGGCATAGAAAAAATTCTTGATTAAAAAATTAATTGATTTTTTTCAGCAAATTTCAATTAATTTTTTAATTGATTCAATCAAAATTTTAATTGATGTTGATTGCAAAACTCAATTAATTTATTAATTAAAAAAGGTAACTATTTTTAATTACTTTCTGAATTGGCTTAGAGTTTCTATTTGAATTAACAAATGGTTGTTTGAAATACATTTTTAATTAAAAATTAAAAAAAAAATCAGCACTTTTTTTTTAACTGAATTAGTCTTCCGAATTTGATTAAAAAGTTAATTGTATCAATTAATTTTTTAATTAAAAATTTTAAAATTTTCAATCATTGACTTAATTAACTTAATGTTTCTATCATGATTAAAAAGTTAATTGTATCAATTAATTTATTAATTGAAAAAAAATTTCAACTTCAATTAACTTTTTAATTGGAAATATTTTGGTGATATTTTTTTCTGTGTAACCAAGCATTCAAATGATGGCCTTTGAAGTTGGCTCATGGTTATATTTAAAATAATTCAATTATATCCTTTAGTATTTCAATTAGGAGTATAATAATAACAATTCCATAGATGTGGTAAGAGCTCGAGCGTTATATTGATATTAAGCCAAGTTTTAACTTCACTCCATTTCAATTGGAATAAATATTAATGGAATTGAACAACTTAACCATTGAAACTAAAAAGTTAAAAATCTTGGACATGCTATTGTGTAGTAACCGTTGTGAATTCCTAAAAAGTGGCACAAAACGTCTCACTCGGAGTAAAATATGGCATACTAATTTAAAACAGGCATTTACGGCTTCATATGCTTTAACGAGATTCCTACTGACCCTATCTACTATCTAGCGAAATCACAGCCAAGGGAACGGGCCTGAAATAATTAGCGGAGAAAGAAGACCCCCTGTTGAGCTTGATAAGATAAGATAAGGTTACATAAGATTCTGCCTGGTCTAACCTTTACCACGGATTGTGTAGGAAGTTCTACTAAAGACTATCATCCATAATCGAATTACTTGTGTTGGGTTAACGATAGCCGATGTAATATAGACTAATTGTCGTCTATATTGTAAGTTAGTTCATATGGACAGATTAAATACCTAGACGGAGGAGTCTACAAATAATTATGAACCGATATTCACCAAATTCGAACAGTAATTAGAGAGCCAATCGGATCGGATAAAATTTGTTCTTCCATGTGGCTCCAGAAAAAAAAAAATTGGGAGATCGGTTTATATGGAGGCTACATACAATTATGAAACGATGTGAACCAATTTTTGCATGAGTAGTAGAAGTGATGTACTGACATTACGTACCAAATTTTAACCGGATCGGATAAAATTTGGTTTTCCATAAGGTTTAAATAAGATTTGGGGATTGCTTTATATGGAGGCTACACTCAAAAAGAAGTTTAATTTTATCGAAAGATTTTGACCTTGCCTTAAGGATTTTGGTATTGATTCCAAGCCAAAGATGCGGCTTCTTTAAAATAAAGAAATTTTTAGCCACCTGTCTGGCTTTAAATTTAGGATTAATAAAATTAAAATTAGGATTCAGATCTCATTTATTGAATTTTAATTTTCTTTTCACGGATTATTAATAAAACTATTCACGTACAAACAAAGGCCATTTGAAAAATCTAAATTACAAAGGATACCTCAAAAATAAAACTGTTTTCTTAATTCCAAAAAAAAAATATACTTTAAATCAAAGATGCTAAATCCTCAAAATAAGTCTTACGGCCATTTTCATGTAGCTCCGTTAGGCTTTAACTTCTAATTAACAGAAAGTAAATTGCAAATATCTTCTTTCCGGTTAAGTTTAACTGAAAAATTGTTGGTCACTTAAGTTCCTAACTGGGCTATGGAATATAAAAGCAAGATAACAGCTTCGTCCATAATACGGTTTAAAAGTTTGTTAATTAACGGAACACTAACGGAGCTTTATGAAAATGTGGGTTAGTCTATATTTGAAGCTTTTTATACCCTCCACCATAGGATGGGGGTATATTAACTTTGTCATTCCGTTTGTAACACATCGAAACATTGCTCTAAGACCCCATAAAGTATATATATTTTGGGTCGTGTTGAAATTCTGAGTCGATCTGAGCATGTCCGTCCGTCCGTCCGTCTGTTGAAATCACGCTAACTTCCGAACGAAACAAGCTATCGGCTTGAAACTTGGCACAACTAGTTGTTATTGACGTAGGTCGGACGGTATTGCAAATGGGCCATATCGGTCCACTTTTACGTATAGCCCCCATATAAACGGACCCCTAAATTTGGCTTGCGATTGCTCTAAGAGAAACAAATTTCATCCGATCCGGCTGAAATTTGGTACATGGTGTTAGTATATGGTCTCTAACAACCATGCAAAAATTGGTCCATATCGGTCCACTTTTACGTATAGCCCCCATATAAACGGACCCCCAAATTTGGCTTGCGATTGCTCTAAGAGAAGCAAATTTCATCCGATCCGGCTGAAATTTGGTACATGGTGTTAGTATATGGTCTGTAACAACCATGCAGAAATTGGTCCATATCGGTCCATAATTATATATAGCCCCCATATAAGCCGATCCCCAGATTTGACCTCCGGAGCCTATTAGAGGAGCAAAATTCATCCAATCCGATTGAAATTTGGTCCGTGGTGTTAGTATATGGTCTCTAACCACCATGCAAGAATTGGTCCATATCGGTCCATAATTATATATAGCCCCCATATAAATCGATCCCCAGATTTGTCCTCCGGAGCCTCTTGGAGGAGCAAAATTTATCCGATCCGGTTGAAATTTGCAACGTGGTGTTCGAATGTGGTCTCCAACAACCACACAAGAATTGGTCCATATCGGTCCATAATTATATATAGCCCCCATATAAACCGTACCCCAGATTTGATCTCCGGAGCTTCTTAGAAGAGCAAGTTATCCGATCCGGTTGAAATTTGCAACGTGGTGTTAGTATAAGGCCGCTAATAACCATGCCAAAATTGGTCCATATCGGTCTATAGTTATATATAGGCGATCCCCAATCACACAAAAATTGGTCCTTATCGGTTCATAATCATGGTTGCCGCTCGAGCCAAAAATAATCTACAAAAATTTTATTTTTATAGAAAACATTGTCAAAATGTTTTTTCTATAGAAAATTTTGTTAAAATTTTAATTCTATAGAAAATTTTGTCAAAATTTTATTTCTATAGAACATTTTGTCAAAATTTTATTTCTATTGAAAATTTTGTCAAAATTTTATTTCTATAGAAAATTTTGTCAGAATTTTATTTCTATAGAAAATTTTATCCAAATTTTATTTCTATAGAAAAATTTTTCCAAATTTTACTTCTATAGAAAATGTTGTCAAAATTTTATTTTGTCAAAATTTTATTTCTATAGAAACTTTAAACTTAATTGTATACGTATTTAATCGGCCTTTTTTAATTTAATATATACCACGTATGGACTATGTCGTATATATTACGGTGTTAGGAAGTTTTAAGATACCTTGCCATCGGCAATTGTTACCGCACCCCAAGTAATTCGATTGTGGATGACAGTCTTCAGTAGAAGTTTCTACGCAATCCATGGTGGAGGGTACATAAGCTTCGGCCTGGCCGAACTTACGGCCGTATATACTTGTTTATCTTAAATCTAAAGTATCAATATTTCAGTTAATTGAAGAACAAATTCTTTAAATCAAAACTGTGTCTCTCTACTTTAAGGAAAATTTTCCTTAGTTCAAAGACATGCGACTTTAACGGAGGGACATACATTTACAAAATTTTTGTTCTAAATTTAATAAACAAAATTTTTGATGCAAAGATTATAAATTTTATTTTAAATAAATTTTTACTAAAAATATATTGTAAATTACGCATCCTAAACTTTAGGTTGCATAATTTTTAATAATAGGTAAATATATTTTCAGTGTACATATAATTATGGTTTGATATCAACAACTTTTAGTATGGATAGTAGAGGCCTTATACTAACGCCATATAATAAATTTCAACAAGATCGGATGTAATTGGCTCCTCCGACAGTCTCCACAAGCCAAATCTACACTGAAAATAAAATTACACTGAAAATAAAATCCTTAAGGGAAGGTCAAAATCGTTGGATCCATGTAAACTTTTTATTTTTTGGACCAATTTTCGTAGGGTTATTAGGGGTCATATATTAACATAACATACCGGAAGAAATTTTCTCCTCCAAGAGGATGCGCAAGCCAAATCTGGGAATCGGCTTATATGGGGCCTATATATAATTATGGTCCAATATAGCCCATTTGCCATACCGGTTGACTTACATCAACAACAACTACTTCTACGAAGTTTCAAGTTGGTGGCGTGTTTCGTTGAGAAGTAGTGTGATTTCCACAGTGATTTGGTTTTACTCTCATGACCCTCAATGTGAATGATGGCCTTGCTAAAATGTGTACCACTATTTCCTCTGAATGAACAAGAAACCCCAAATAGGTTAGGTTAGGTGGCAGCCCAAGGTATCAGGCTCACTTAGATTATTCAGCCCATTGTGATACCACATTGGTGAACTTCTCTCTTATCACTGAGTGCTGCCCGATTCCATGTTAAGCTCAATGACAAGGGACCTCCTTTTTATAGCCGAGTCCGAACGGCGTTCCACATTGCAGTGAAACCACTTAGAGAAGCTTTGAAACCCTCAGAAATGTCACCAGCATTACTTAGGTGGGATAATCCACCGCTGAAAAACTTTTTGGTGTTCGGTCGAAGCAGGGCATGCTAACCATTGCACCACTGTGGCTCCCCAAATAAATAACTTTTTACTGATAAGGTGCAAAACATCTGTTACATGCACTTTTCGAAAATCGACATTCGACAGACATGTTCGAACTTTTTTCTCGGTGAATCGTAAATACCATTCGTGAGCGTGAGTCCCAAAAATAATCTGTGCGTAAATAATTTTTTTGAAACTTGTGCTCATGAAAACTAAATGTCTCTCATGAATCTAGTCACGAACAATCTCACATTCATGAGAGCACACTCTCTCGCTATGTATCAAGCTAAAAATGTCAACTACTTTTATGATTTAAATTGCACACACACACAATTTATCAATCACGTTCATTAGATTCATTAAATACCTAAACCATTATGCAAATTCTTTATTCTCCACATCCAAAAGTATCTAACAACAAAACGTAATTCCACTCAAAATAATTATGAGTGGAAAATTCCGCCGGTCAGAGAAAACTGAGCATCATTTTTAATTTAAATTTTCAGTTTCAATTTCGTTTTTCCCCCCACATTTGCATGTTGTGGTCGAATGTTTTGTTGTTATTATTTTTTTTGTTTATTTGTTTAAGATGTTTTGTAGTAATACATCATCGCATTTAATTGACTTTTCATGTGAGATAAACAAACTCACATCACATTATGATAGGGGATGGATGGATGGATGGTTAGATAGATGAAACGAAATGGAGTAGAGTAAAGATGTGACGGGTTGGGATGAGATGAGAACTAATTTTTTTTACACAATTCTACAAAACAAACCAAATATCACTTTAGATTAGATGTTCTGTTTTAATTAGAAGCCAAAGGAATATTGATATTCGGTAATTTCATTGGTTGAAACCTTCGGTTTGTTTGTCAAGCAAGATGTTTGTTTCCTTTAAATCATTTCTTTAAATGTGCTCGTGTGTGCAATACACATTACTCGTAATCTATAAATAGATATGCTTACTTGTGTAGTATGCCTTCATTGCATATAATGATTAATAGTACAATCCCGATTTCACCACAATAATGTATTCTCCAAATAATGTTGATGACATTTCTAAGTGTTTCATAGCTTCTCTAAGGGGTTCCACTCGTATTGAGACAACGGTTGCCACACTTAGAATTCTACAAGACATGGTAGATTTCTTAATGTTTGGTACTCGCAGAGAAGGAATATGATCACCCCAACCATATTTGTCGAAATCATGTTCTTTTCTCGGATTTTATGTATCTGATTTCGGAAAGCGTGTTATGTTTGACGAGAAAAGAATATTTTTAAGACAAAAATGCTACAGCGACCATCGCTGTGAAAAAGTAACATGGTGCTCTTGAAACAGGTTTGAGGTGATCATATTCCTTCTTTGGGTGTAGAAATAAAATTTTTCAAAAAAAATTCTATTCACATCAAATTCAAATTTTTCAAAAAATTTCTATACAAATAAAAATGATCAAAAATGTTTTATTTCCTATAAACTTTTTCAAAAATTTTCTATAGAAATACAATTTTTCAAAAATTTTCTATAGAAATAAAATTTTAATAAAATTTTCTATAGAAATAAAATTTTTCAAAAACTTTCTATTCAAATCAAATTTTTCAAAAATTTTCTATACAAATAAAATTTTTCAAAAATGTTTTATTTCCTATAAACTTTTTCAAAAATTTTCTATAGAAATACAATTTTTCAAAAATTTTCTATAGAAATAAAATTTTGACAAAATTTTTCTATAGAAATAAAGTGTTAATAAAATTTTCTATAGAAACAAAATTGTTCAAAAACTTTCTATTCAAATCAAATTTTTCAAAAATTTTCTATACAAATAAAATTTTTCAAAAATGTTTTTTTTTCTATAAACTTTTTCAAAAATTTTCTATAGAAATAAAATTTTCAAAAATGTTCTAAAGAAAAAACATTGATAAAATTTTCTCTAGAAATAAAATTTTGACAACATTTTCTATAGAAATAAAATTTTTACAAAATTTTCTGTACTTGGATCCAAAGATTTTGACCTTCCCTTAAGGCTTTTGGTATTCATTCCGAGCCAAAGATGCGGCTTCTTTACAATAAAAACATTTTTGACGGACCTCCCTGGCTTTAAATCTGGGATCAATAAAATTAAAATTGGATACTGATCTCATTCATTGAACTTTTATTCTCAGTTTGCGATATATTAATAAAGATATTCATGTACAAACAAATTCCAATTTCAAAATCCAAATTATGCCAAGTACTTCAAAGTAAAAACAGTTTCCTTAATGCTAAAAAAAACTTTAAACCAAAGATGAAAATCGTTAAAATAAGTCTTAGCCTATATTTGAAGCAATTTTATCTTAAATTTAAAAATGCAATATGTCAGTTGCGTTAAAGACGATTTCTTCAAATTAAAAATGTTTTTCTTTATTTTAAGGAAAATTTGCCTTACATCAAAGATCTACAACTTCAGCAGAGAGACGCAAAATTTCAAGATTTGTGCAAGGATTATAAACTTTCTTTTAATTAAAATGACACTATTTTAAAGAATTTTGTCCTTAACATTGCGTAAATTTGGAGTCCTTTAATTTAAGCTGCATAATCTTCCATATGAGGTCAATATTTTGTTTAGTGTAGCTGTCAAATCTTGACAAAAAAATTCTCTAGAAATACAATTTTGACAAAGTTTTCTATAGAAATAAAATTTTGAGAAAACTTTCTATAGGAATAAAATTTTTCAAAAAATTTTCTATGAAATAAAATTTTTCCAAAAATTTTCTATGAAATAAAATTTTTAAAAAAATTTTCTATGAAATAAAATTTTTCAAAAAATTTTCTATGAAATAAAATTTTTCAAAAATTTTTTATGAAATAAAATTTTGACAGAATTTTCTATAGAAATAAAATTTTGACAAAATCTATAAAAATAAAATTTGGACTAAATTTTATTTCAATCTTTTTAATTAAATAAAATTTTATCAAAAACTGCAAAATAATATTTGTTATTTGATAAAATTTTCTTCAAATTTTGGTAGATTATTTTTGGCTCGAGTGGTAACCGTGATTGAGACACGCCATTTACACTAGACTAACAAAAGGAGATATCATATCATTCAACTAAGGCAGCAAATAGTGATTGTATAGTTTTTATACCTTTCGCCACATTGTGGACCAGGGTGTCATTTGCAACAAGGTTCAAAGCCGTTCACAGAGTTGATCATGCAATGTCAGTTTAACCATTCGTCCGTCCGTCCGTCTGTCTGTGAATACACAAATTCTAGGTCGCATTTTTATCCAATCAACTTCAAATTGGCACAAGTGTGTGTTTTGAGTCAGAATAGAACCTTGTTGAGCTCCCATATATATATTGAAAATGTAGATCTACAAAGCGGTGCAGGGTATAATATAGGCGAAGGCGTCCAACAGTAGCCTTTTTTTGTTTGTTTTATTTTTAGACCACAACAGTTTCTCTGTGAAAGCCAATTAAAAATATTTTTTCTTTGCGTGTACTGGAATGGATGTTCTGCCGAAGCTGGGAGTTTGGCCTTTTTTATGCAGGTTGATGTACTTCTCAATTTTCACTGAGTGCTGTCCGATTGCATGTTAAGCTCAATAACAAGTGATCTCCCTTTTTATAAAAGAGTCCGAACGCTGTTTCTCATTGCAAAGAAACCAGAAATGTCACCAGCATTACTGAGAGGAGATAATCCACAGCTGAAACATTTATTTTTGTTCAGTCGACGCAGCGATTGAACCTACGGATATTGGTGTGCCAGACACCAACTCTAATCATTGTACCACGGTGCCTCCCTATGTAATGTTCAATTTTTTTTATTGACGAAAACGAAAGTATAGACAATTATTCGGCTTTCCACAAAACCATACACACATCTATATTCGGTTGTATTCAGTTATTCGCCTAGAAAATATTCTCTCCATTTCATGTACATCTCCGATAGAAACCTCGCTATAATCGTCATCAGCATCAGTAGCTACAGCATCTTCATTATGATCATTCCCCTAACCAGCTGATGATAATTACACAGTGATACCAATGATCATTTGAATAACAACAAAAAACCAAAAAAAACAAAAAATATTTACTTAATGATAAACTCATCACAATGTGATGAATAAAAAAAAAAACGAAGACAACAACAAAAACGATTTCATTTCACAAAACCCAAAAGCCAGAAAAATTGTTCACAACTTGTCAAGTGGTCTTCACCGTCTGATCCGATTTGAGGTGAGATGATGTGATGTGACAGAAGGTGTGCTCTTATCATTTTTATTTTATTTTTATTTAATGTTCTTGCTTTGTAAATAATTAAAATAAAAAAGTGGCTATGGGAATTATTTATTGAGATCAGACGAATATTAACTCATTTGGATTTAAGATATTCTCCACATAGATCGATGACAAAGAACTGTGGAATGAGCCAACTATCGTTAAGGGAGATGTAATTAAGTGTCTCATTGATTTTCTATCGGTATCTTCTGTAAATCAAATACTCAAAGATTAAAGTAAACAAGTAAAGGGTGATTTGTTAAGAGCTTGATAACTTTTAAAAAAAAAAAACGCATAAAATTTGCAAAATCTCATCGGTTCTTTATTTGAAACGTTAGATTGGTCCATGACATTTACTTTTTGAAGATAATTTCATTTAAATGTTGACCGCGGCTGCGTCTTAGGTGGTCCATTCGGAAAGTCCAATTTTGGGCAACTTTTTCGAGCATTTCGGCCGGAATAGCCCGAATTTCTTCGGAAATGTTGTCTTCCAAAGCTGGAATAGTTGCTGGCTTATTTCTGTAGACTTTAGACTTGACGTAGCCCCACAAAAAATAGTCTAAAGGCGTCAAATCGCATGATCTTGGTGGCCAACTTACCGGTCCATTTCTTGAAATGAATTGTTCTCCGAAGTTTTCCCTCAAAATGGCCATAGAATCGCGAGCTGTGTGGCATGTAGCGCCATCTTGTTGAAACCACATGTCAACCAAGTTCAGTTCTTCCATTTTTGGCAACAAAAAGTTTGTTAGCATCGAACGATAGCGATCGCCATTCACCGTAACGTTGCGTCCAACAGCATCTTTGAAAAAATACGGTCCAATGATTCCACCAGCGTACAAACCACACCAAACAGTGCATTTTTCGGGATGCATGGGCAGTTCTTGAACGGCTTCTGGTTGCTCTTCACTCCAAATGCGGCAATTTTGCTTATTTACGTAGCCATTCAACCAGAAATGAGCCTCATCGCTGAACAAAATTTGTCGATAAAAAAGCGGATTTTCTGCCAACTTTTCTAGGGCCCATTCACTGAAAATTCGACGTTGTGGCTCGTTAGTAAGTCTATTCATGATGAAATGTCAAAGCATACTGAGCATCTTTCTCTTTGACACCATGTCTGAAATCCCACGTGATCTGTCAAATACTAATGCATGAAAATCCTAACCTCAAAAGAATCACCCTTTATATACGGCCGTAAGTTCGGCCAGGCCGGATCTTATGTACCCTCCACCATGGATTGCATAGAAACTTGTACTAAAGACTGTCATCCACAATCGAATTACTTGCGTTGCGGTAACACTTGCCAATGACAAGGTATCTTAATACTTCTTAACACCGTCTTCTCAATTGTAAGTTAGTCCATACGGGGTGAATATTAAACAAAAACAGGCCGATGAAATACGTATATAATTCAGTTTGACAAAATTTTCTATAGAAATCAAATCTTGACAAAATTTTCTATAGAAATAAAATTTTGACAAAATTTTTTATAGTAATAAAATTTTGACAAATTTTTCTATAGAAATAAAATTTTGGTAGATTATTTTTTGGGGATCGGCTATACATAACCGATATGCACCAATTTTGGCATGGCCGCTAAGGCCATATACTAGCGCAATGTACCAAATTTCAAACGGATCGGATGAGTTTTGCTCCTCCAAGGGCTCCGGAGGTCAAATCTGGGGATCGGCTTACATGGTGGCTACATCTAATTACAGACCGATATGGACCAATTTTTGCAAGGTTATTAGAAACCATATACTAACACCATGTACCAAATTTCAGCCGGATCGAATGAATTTTTCTCATCCATTAAATGGTGATACGGTCAAAATTTGGTCAATATAAACTTGACGTATTTCTTTCAATTTTGCATTTAAAAAACCTGAACACCCCTCATTTTGAAGGTGTGTGTGTAGAATGTTGCTCCTATTTTGATTTTGGAATTCACTCTTCAGTTGTCAAAATGCCGTCCAAGCAAGAAGAGCAGCGTATCAAAATTTTGCTCGCGCATCGCGAAAATCCGAGCTACTCGCACGCAAAGCTGGCAAAATCGCTAAAAGTTGCCAAATCAACCGTTACAAATGTAATTAAAGTGTTTGGGGGACGTTTGTCGACAGCCAGGAAGTCTGGATCGGGGGGAATCGAAAACCGAAAGCCGCTGAGACGACAAAGAAAGTTGCCGGTAGTTTCAAGCGAAACCCTAACCAAATAAGCTGGGTGTATCGTTTACATCCGTGCATCGAGCCAAAAAACGAGCCGGACTATCGACTTACAAGGTAGTGACTCCAAATCGCGATGACAAACAAAATACGACGGCCAAGCGCGATCCCGGAGGCTGTACACAACGATGCTGACGAAGTTTGACTGCGTGGTAATGGACGACGAAACCTACGTCAAAGCCGACTACAAGCAGCTTCCGGGACAGGAGTTTTATACGGCAAAAGGAAGGGGAAAGATAGCAGATATTTTCAAGCACATAAAACTGTCCGCAAAGAAATATCTGGTTTGGCAAGCCATCAGTACCTGTGGCTTGAAAAGCAGCATTTCCATAGCTTCCGGGACTGTCAACCAAGAAATTTACGTGTTTGAATAAACGTCTGCTGCCTTTCCTGAAGAAACACGGTTGTTCCGTACTGTTTTGGCCGGATTTGGCATCTTTCCATCACGGTAAAAAGGCCATGGAGTGGTACGCCGCCAACAACGTGCAGGTGGTTCCCAAGGACAAGAACCCTCCCAAAACGCTCCGCCCAATTGAGAAATACTGGGCTATTGTCAAGCGGAACCTAAAGAAGACCAAACAACTGCTAAGGGCGAGCAGCAGTTCATGGCAAACTGGCTTTCTGCGGCGAAAAAGGTGGACAAGGTGGCTGTACAAAATCTGATGGCAGGTGTCAAGCGTGAGGCCCGGCAATTCGGATTTGGAAAAGCGAAAGCCTAACTGAATATTTTTCCTGAATTTTATATTAATTGAACTTGAAAAAGAAATTTAATTTGAATTTTTAAATAAACGATTTCACCGATTTACACGCGTTTTCCCTTGACCAAATTTTGACCGTATCATCCTTTTGGCGCCGCAAGCCAAATCTTAGCGTCGGTTTATATGGGGGCTATACTTAAAAGTGGCCCGATATGGCCCATTTGCAATACCATGCGACCTACATCAATAACAACTACTTGTGCCAAGTTTCAAGTCGATAGCTTGTTTCCTTCGGAAGTTAGCGTGATTTCAACAGACGGACGGACGGACGGACATGCTTAGATCTATTCAGAATTTCACCACGACCCAGAATATATATAAAGGGTGATTCTTTTGAGGTTAGGTATTTTCATGCATTAGTATTTGACAGATCACGTGGGATTTCAGACATGGTGTCAAAGAGAAAGATGCTCAGTATGCTTTGACATTTCATCATGAATAGACGAACGATCTGCCACAACGTCGAATTTTCAGTGAATGGGCCCTAGAAAAGTTGGCAGAAAATCCGCTTTTTTATCGACAAATTTTGTTCAGCGATGAGGCTCATTTCTGGTTGAATGGCTACGTAAATAAGCAAAATTGCCGCATTTGGAGTGAAGAGCAACCAGAAGCCGTTCAAGAACTGCCCATGCATCCCGAAAAATGCACTGTTTGGTGTGGTTTGTACGCTGGTGGAATCATTGGACCGTATTTTTTCAAAGATGCTGTTGGACGCAACGTTACGGTGAATGGCGATCGCTATCGTTCGATGCTAACAAACTTTTTGTTGCCAAAAATGGAAGAACTGAACTTGGTTGACATGTGGTTTCAACAAGATGGCGCTACATGCCACACAGCTCGCGATTCTATGGCCATTTTGAGGGAAAACTTCGGAGAACAATTCATCTCAAGAAATGGACCGGTAAGTTGGCCACCAAGATCATGCGATTTGACGCCTTTAGACTATTTTTTGTGGGGCTACGTCAAGTCTAAAGTCTACAGAAATAAGCCAGCAACTATTCCAGCTTTGGAAGACAACATTTCCGAAGAAATTCGGGCTATTCCGGCCGAAATGCTCGAAAAAGTTGCCCAAAATTGGACTTTCCGAATGGACCACCTAAGACGCAGCCGCGGTCAACATTTAAATGAAATTATCTTCAAAAAGTAAATGTCATGGACCAATCTAACGTTTCAAATAAAGAACCGATGAGATTTTGCAAATTTTATGCGTTTTTTTTAAAAAAAAAAGTTATCAAGCTCTTAACAAATCACCCTTTACTTTATGGGGTCTTAGAGCAATATTTCGATGTATTACAAACGGAATGACATCCTATGGTGGAGGGTATAAAAATATTAGTTTGTCATTGAGCTAAACATAGAAGCGGGTATCACCCATTAATAAGAAAGAAGTTCACGATTTGTGGTATCGCAATGGACTGAATAGTCGAAGTGAGCCTGAATTAACGACCTGTCACTATCTTTCTAACCTAAACTCTTCACAGCCTTTGTATGTTGCCGAAGATCACATTTAAATTCTGCCAGCTATTGTTTGCATTTCTGGTGGACTTAGCAGAGTCAAAACAGGTTCGCTGATAAGTCCCCGGTCTAACAAAAAAAAAACACATTTTTTTGTCATAATTCGTTTTTATTATTCAACACAGTTCCCTTCAAGAGCGATACAACGATTATAACGACCTTCCAATTTTTTGATACCATTTTGGTAGTACTCCTTCGGGTTTGCCTCGAAATAGACCCAGTTTCGGCGATCACCTCTTCATTGCAGCCAAATTTTTTCCCTGCGAGCATCCTTTTGAGGTCAGAGAACAAGAAAAAGTCGCTGGGGGCCAGATCTGGAGAATACGGTGGGTGGGGATGCTATTCGATGCCCAATTTTTGCCATCGTTCTCAATGACTTGTGGCACGGTGCGTTGTTTTGGTGGAACAACACTTTTATCTTCTTCATATGGGGCCATTTTGCCGCGATTTCGACCTTCAAACGCTCCAATAACGCCATATAATAGTCACTGTTGATGGTTTTTCCCTTTTCAAGATAATCGATAAAAATTATTCCATGCGCATCCCAAAAAACAGAGGCCATTACTTTGCCAGCGGACTTTTGGGTCTTTCCGCGCTTCGGAGACGGTTCACCGGTCGATGTCCACTCAGCCGACTGTCGATTGGACTCAGGAGTGTAGTGATGGAGCCATGTTTCATCCATTGTCACATATCGACGGGAAGACTCGGGTGTATTACGAGTTAACAGCTGCAAACACCGCTCAGAATCATCAACACGTTGTTGTTTTTGGTCAAATGTGAGCTCGCGCGGCACCCATTTTGCACAGAGCTTCCGCATATCCAAATATTTATGAATGATATGACCAACACGTTCCTTTGATATCTTTAAGGCCTCTGCTATCTCGATCAACTTCATTTTACGGTCATTCAAAGACATTTTGTGGATTTTTTTGATGCTTTCGTCGGTAACCACCTCTTTCGGGCGTCCACTGCGTTCACCGTCCTCCGTGCTCATTTCACCACACTTGAATAGTGCACACCAATCAATTATTGTTGATTTCCCTGGGGCTGAGTCCGGAAACTCATTACCAAACTAAGTTTTTGCTTCCACCGTATTTTTTCCCTTCAGAAACACGAAATTTCTTTTTTTTCATTTTTTCACAATAACAAAAGTTGCTTCACAAAAGACGCTCTATCTCACAAACTAATTGACTTACAGACGTCAGTGATAAGAGAGAAGTTCACCACTGTGGTATCACAATGGACTGAATAGTCTAAATGAGCCTGATACATCGGGCCTGATACATCGCTCGATATATTTGTATTAGAAGTTTAGGAAAATTAGAGTCATTTTTACAATTTTCGACTAAGCAGTGGCGATTTTACAAGGAAAATGTTGGTATTTTGACCATTTTTGTCGAAATCAGTAAAACATATATATGGGAGCTATATCTAAATCTGAACCGATTTCAACCAAATTGGGCACGCATAGCTACAATGCTAATTCTACTCCCTGTGCAAAATTTCAACTAAATCGGAGTAAAAAAGTGGCCTCTGTGGTCATATGAGTGTAAATCGGGCGAAAGCTATATATGGGAGCTATTTCTAAATCTGAACCGATTTCAATCAAATTTAGCACGCATAGCTACAATGCTAAAACTACTCCCTGTGCAAAATTTCAACCAAATTGGGCCAAAACTCTGGCTATTAGAACCATATTAGTCCATATCGGGCGAAAGATATATATGGGAGCTATATCTAAATCTGAACCGATGTCAATCAAATTTTGCACACTTGACTATACTACTAATTGTACTTCTAGTGCAAAATTTCAACCAAATTCGGCCAAAACTCTGGCTTCTGGGGCCATATAAAACCATATCGGGCGAAAGATATATATGGGAGCTATATCTAAATCTGAACAGAATTCAAATTTTGCACACTTTACTATATGACTAAGTGTTATGTTTGTATAAAATTTCAAGCAAATCGGTATAAAACTCTGGCTGCTGGGTCCATATTAGTGCATATCGGGCGAAAGATATATATGGAAGTTATATCTAAATCTGAACCGATTTCTTCCAAAATCAATAGGGTTCTATTCTGACCCAAATTAGGAACATGTGCCAAATTTGAAGGCGATTGGACTTAAATTGCGACCTAGACTTTGATCACAAAAATGTGTTCACAGACAGACGGACGGACGGACGGACAGACTGACATGGTTATATCGACTCAGGGACCCACCCTGAGCATTATTGCCAAAGACACCATGTGTCTATCTCGTCTCCTTCTGGGTGTTGCAAACATATGCACTAACTTATAATACCCTGTTCCACAGTGTGGCGCAGGGTATAATAATATGCATTTAATACTAGTGTCAGAGCGGGGACTTATCAGCCAACCTGTTACCTATTTATGGCCTTATTTGTTTTGGATATCCTAATATAGGAGCCTTCGATCATTCTTGAAAGAGGTGCCAATATGGCATTTATTCGATGTTAACTGATTTACTTTTTCCGATGTTTTCTGGGGTTTTCGAAAACATCTTATAGATATTGTGCTATTGGGTACGTTCAGTGAGGGCATAATAGAGTTGATACTCACACTGTATTCTGCACGAATGTTAGAGGAATTCTCAATGGAATTGATCAACTCGTCTTTCGGATCAATTTCGACCGATATCTTGGACACTTATTGCTAAACACAAGGGCCTCTTTGGTTTTTCTTTGTTTTCTATAGAGGAACCGCTTTCGTTGGATCTATGTCTCATCCGATGTAGCCAAATTGCCAGACAGTCATTCATTTAATTGTTGCTTTGTGGCAGACAATAGGCCCAATGAATTCGTATTGAGAAGCAATTTCATTTACTACTCCTTAGACAAACATTCATGGCAACCACTATAAAAAATTTTTATGAGCCATTGATGGTGTGAATGAACGTTTTCCTTGCATAATTTTCATTTACTTGAGGTTCGATGTGCTTTTGGTGGCTCTGCTTCATCCATTTGACGTAAAAGACAGAACATTGCAGCAAGTGGAAATTAATTCCCTATTTATGACCATGAGATTTATTGCTTATTAGAAGATACTACAATGATGCCCTTACCTCATTCAGATGAGTGGGTTGGATGCTGTCTTAGTTAAATTTAATGCATTCCAGGCATTACTCTGCAAATGATTTGTTTCATAAAAATCAGTTCAAGGGCATCAAAGGAGGCTAAGGTGATCATATTGATTCCATGAAGATGGAATACAATGATGGTGATGTTTTCACAGATGAAAAGAAAAAGAAGTGAGGGTTCTATGCAAGAGCAGAATAAATTTAGAGGGAAGATTTTCTCACAGATTTCTAAGAAATACCACTGTGGTGGCACAATGGACTGCATGGTCTAAGTGAGCCAGAAATATCGAGTTGGCACTATTCATAATTTAACGTTCCAACAAATCTTTTAGCTCCCCTAAGGGAAATTGGTGCAAATTGCCACTGACGGACCTATCACAGAACTGGTACCGGTGCTCCACACAGAAAAAAAGTGTCTCGTAAATTTAAGAAGATTTTTACAATAATTTATTACAAGAATTTTCCAGAATTTTAGTTCATTTTTCGTATCTTCAACGAAAATTAACTACTCGAAAGGAAATTTTACAAATTCTAAGTAGCAATCGTTTAGTTCATGGCCTACAAAATACGATGGAAATTTCCTTAAAAAATTTCTTAACTGGTAGTTAAAAATTCGTTTGTCATGCTATAAAACTACTTGTGAAATGTAAAGTACTTTCTAAATAATAAGTGCAATTTACTATAAGATTTTTTGTATCAGAAAATATTTTTTTACGAAAAATGAACTTGAAAGCGGATAGCAATTTCTTACTGACAATTCCTATGGTTAATAATTGTTGGTAAAAAATTTCCCAATGAAATATTTTTAGTTCACATGTAATTAAATTTATAGACATTTTCGTCAAAAATGGGTAGATATCATTTCATGAAGTTTTTGCTAATTTTAAGTTAAACGTTTCATCGTTCTTATACTGATATGCATTTAAGAGTATTGTTTTTAGAGTAAATTGTGGACAGATGCGATGAACTAATGCATAGTACAGAGATCTTTCTCGTCAAAGTGGAATATGTTTAATGTAAAGATGATGTTACTTGAATTTTTTTTTGAGAGTGAGAGCATGCAATGCAATAATGAGAAATGGTAGCGAGTGATGGGGATGTTGTGTATATCTGAGCGTGGGGTTGTTTTTGTTCTTTCAGTGGTTTGTGTGTGTGTTTATTATTGGCGAATGGTTTATTTGTCTGGATGAGGTGTTGTTTTCAATGAAGGCACATGTGTTTTTGTTGTTGTAGGAATGTTTTGGTTTTGCTTGGTTTTGTTTGGCATGCTTCAGTTGTATAGTTGGCGTTGGCGTGGGCTGTTGCATCTTTTTAGCAAGTATGTAACAAGGGAATATAAAGGTATGGAATATTTTGGTTTTTTAGACATATATTGGTGTTTGTTTATTAAAACTTTGAAATGAAAGTTATTAATATTTTAGCGATGAGATGTACGATGGCGAAGTGATGATCGGTAGCTTAGAAAAAAGTTATTAAGAATGTTCAATATTTAGGAAAAAATGCTGAAATGGAAAGTGTATTGAAATTGTTTTATCTAATTTAATTTTTATTATTCAATGTAAAAAATTAATATTAAATTTCAAAGTAACTCCAGATGAATTTGGAAAATTGTTTGTTACACCTCAGCGTATAGTTTAATGATAAATAGGTAAGAGTTCTTTTTCAATGTGGTTTTCTTTCAAAAAATAATATTCTTTATGTATATTATTATTTGCTAAATTTTTTTTTATTATTATTTTTTTTTTTGAAACTAGTTTAATGTTTTTCTTTGTTGTAAAAAAAATATTTAATTTCAGAGCAACCCCTAGATGGATTCGGACATATTTTTATATTCCTCCTCAGCGTATAATTTAATAGAGAAGTGGTAAGTTTTCTTTTAAAATTTGGCTTTCTTTTCACTAGAATATTTAAATTTTTATGACCTTTTTATTGTCAAAATTACATGTTTTTAATACCTTATTTTAGTATTACAATAATCAAATATTTTTGGAAACAAATTTAATATTTTTATTGTAAAAAACAAATATTTAATTTCAAAATAACAATTTGGAAAAATTTTTATGAATTGGTAAGCTTTCTTTAACGTTCTTTTAACCAGAATATTTAGTTTTTTTATGCATATTATTTCTTTAATTAGATTTTTTGGAAACCAATTTAATGTTTTCTATTTAATGTAAAAAATAAATATTTAATTTCAGAGTATCCCCAAATGAATTTCGATAACGTTTTAACCTCAGCGTACAATTTAATAGAGAATTGGTAAGTTTTATATTAAAACTTTGGCTTTCTTTTGACAAGAATATTTATTGTATTATGTCCTTCACATCGATAACAACACAGTGTTATGACTTAATACATTACATAATTCATTATTTCTCTAATTGTTTCAGGTACAAACTTTATGAGGTACGTTTGTCTAAGAAAAGTTGAATTCCTTACACCATTTAATAAAATGCCCCCAAATATGGTAAGTTACAAGCTAATTTAAAGAGATTAAAAATTATATTTTATTACATGTTAATTTTTAACAATTTTCATTATTCCTTCCATTTTTTTCAGCAAGATATGTGAATATACTAACGATGAATAAAAAACTAAGGAAAAGTCAAAATGTCCAAATAGCGAGTTAAAATAAACTACTTTCTTGTTCCACGTGGTCATAATTTTTATTCACAAAAACATTGTATTAAGAACTCTCATCATAAGTTTTTATAATAAAGTACTTTTGCTTAAAGAAAGTTGAATTTTAATGTATGAAAATTTTCATAATAGTAAAACGGGTTGTTGTTTCTTTAATTTTTTAATTTCTCTGTACTGTGGAATAATTGATTTAAAAATAGTTTAGTCGTCGACATTTTAAAGAGACTGTTAACCATATTTTATTATCGGGATTCCCAAAAAATAAGCAGGTAAACCAAAATAATACTGACTTTTTAACTTGGTAGGGGTATATAAATCTTATGGTGTTGTAAAAATGAACTAAAATACAATGTTATAGATGAACTAAAATTTAAGAGAATTATAAATTAGACAAGTTGAAAAAAATCTTAAGGGCTAAATAATGGTCAATATTACTACAGTTTAGTTCATTTTGCAATGGAAAAGGGTTCACTGTTTTTTCAGTGCAGTTAGTTGCAATTTTTAAATAGTCGTTATTTATTGATTTCCGTGCTCGCTTGATATTATCTCTTTTTAGATCTACACATTTAGTGAAATAAAACAGGTAAGGAAAGTCTAAAGTCGGGCGGGGCCGACTATATTATACCCTGCACCACTTTGTAGATCTAAATTTTCGATACCATATCACATCCGTCAAATGTGTTGGGGCTATGCGTGCGAAATTTGCTAATTCTACTCCCTGTGCAAAATTTAAACTAAATCGGAGTTAAAAATTGGCCTCTGTGGTCATATGAGTGTAAATCGGGCGAAAGCTAAATATTGGAGCTATATCTAAATCTGAACCGATTTCAACCAAATTTGGCACGCATAGCTACAATGCTAATTCTACTCCCTGTGCAAAATTTCAACTAAATCGGAGCATAAAATTGGCCTCTGTGGTCATATGAGTGTAAATCGGGCGAACGATATATATGGGAGATATATCTAAATCTGAACCGATTTCAATAAAATTTGGCACACTTGACTACACTACTAATTGTACTCCTAGTGCAAAATTTCAACCAAATGGGGTAAAACTCTGGCTTCTGGGCCATATAAGTCCATATCGGGCGAAATATATATATGGAAGCTATATCTAAATCTTGACCGATTTCTTCCAAAATCAATAGGGTTCTATTCTGAGCCAAAACACATACTTGTGCCAAATTTGGATTAAAACTGCGACCTAGACTTTGATTACAAAATGTGTTCACGGTCAGACGGACATGGCTATATCGACTCAGGAGCCCACCCTGAGCATTTTTGCCAAAGACACCATGTGTCTATCTTGTCTCCTTCTGGGTGTTGCAAACATATGCACTAACTTATAATACCCTGTTCCACAGTGTGGCGCAGGGTATAATTATCAGAATAACCCATTGTTCGACATATTTCAAAAATTCGACTGCGATTTGGATGCCCAAACTAAAACAATTTTCTAATAGTTTGTCCGAGAGTGGTTCCTGAGGACTTGTCTATGGAGTGCTCCTGTTAAATTGTCCTAGGACGTGTCCTTTGGAATGAGTCCAAGACGTGTCCTGAAGTGTAAATTTATTCCGTCAATGACAAACCATTCCCTTCCATACATTTTGAGTTACCATTCCCTTCCATACATTTTGACCACAACTTGGACAGGTGCATACACACCAGGGACTAGTCTTGTACTAAAGGGTGATACGGTCAAAATTTGGTCAAGGGAAAACGCGTGTAAATCGGTGAAATCGTTTATTTAAAAAATCAAATTAAATTTATTTTTCAAGTTCAATTAGTATAAAATTCAGGAAAAATGTTCAGTTAGGCTTTCGCTTTTCCAAATCCGAATTGCCGGGCCTCACGCTTGACACCTGCCATCAGATTTTGTACAGCCACCTTCTTCGCCGCAGAAAGCCAGTTTGCCTTGAACTGCTGCTCGTCCTTAGCAGTTTTTTGGTCTTCTTTAGGTTCCGCTTGACAATAGCCCAGTATTTCTCAATTGGGCGGAGCTCTGGCGTGTTGGGAGGGTTCTTGTCCTTGGGAACCACGTGCACGTTGTTGGCGGCGTACCACTCCATGGCCTTTTTACCGTAATGGCAAGATGCCAAATCCGGCCAAAACAGTACGGAACAACCGTGTTTCTTCAGGAAATGCAGCAGACGTTTATTCAAACACTCATTCACGTAAATTTCTTGGTTGACAGTCCTGGAAGCTATGAAAATGCCACAGGTACAGATGGCTTGCCAAACCAGATATTTCTTTGCGAACTTTGACAGTTTTATGTGCTTGAAAATATCTGCTACCTTTCCCCTTCCTTTTGCCGTATAAAACTCCTGTCCCGGAAGCTGCTTGTAGTCGACTTTGACGTAGGTTTCGTCGTCCATTACCACGCAGTCAAACTTCGTCAGCATCGTCGTGTACAGCCTCCGGGATCGCGCTTTGGCCGTCGTATTTGGTTTATCATAGCGATTTGGAGTCACTACCTTCTTGTAAGTCGATAGTCCGGCTCGTTTTTTGGCTCGATGCACGGTTGTAGACGATATACCCAGCTTATTTGCGGCATCTCGGAGAGAGAGGTTAGGGTTTCGCTTGAAACTTGGACGGCATTTTGACAACTGAAGAGTGAATTCCAAAATCAAAATAGGAGCAACATTCTACACACACACACCTTCAAAATGAGGGGTGTTCAGATTTTTTAAATGCAAAATTAAGAGAAATATGTCAAGTTTATATTGACCACATTTTGACCGTATCACCCTTTAGTCCTGTGGTTGTTCCACTTCCCGTAGATTCTGTTCTCTTCAATTTGAAAGCAGTTATAATATGACTGTGCAGCTAAACTCTCAACAATATGGCTGGGTAGTTCAATATGGGTTCATGACCCCAGGAACCTGTTATTGAGGAGTTTTTGGAAAGATTCCTGGCGGCTGAGTAGAGCTCGATACTACTCCATGAACGATTTTTGGAGCATTATGGAGAGCATATCTAATGCGTCGAAGCTGATGTTACCAATGTGAGTTAAGCCGAGTTTAGAGGTCTTGTTGGAACATTATCGGAAATCAGATGACTACTAACACCTCAACTATCAAAGGTGTACAGCTAACCATATCTTAACTTCATATTGCATCTATTGTTTTTATAATCGAAAAAACGAAACACACAAAGACATTTAAAGAGCCTTCGAATCATTTGACACCATATTCTTCAACTCAAAAACAGCCATCTGCTGCAGCAAATCTCTCAACAAAATGGCTGGACAGTTCAATATGGATTCATGGCCCCAGGAACTTATTACAGAGGAAACTTTGGAGGTGTAATTGGAAAGATTCCTGAAAGTATGGCGGCTGATTAGGGCTCGTCACTACTCCATGAACGATTTTTGGAGCATTATGAGATTAATTATCATCCTACCACAGTGAAAGCGGAAATCAGACTACTAACACATAAACCATCAAATTGCTGGGTGATTTTAGGAAAAGTACAGCTAATGATGTCTTAACCTCATATTGCATCTATTGTTTTTGTAAGTGTTGTCCAATAAGCCAGCTGCAAACCACTGCAGAACACGAAACACATACTAAAACATTTAAGGTACCGTCGAATCATTTGACTCTATATCCCTCAACTCAAAAACTGTCAAATCTCAAACAACAAAATGGCTGGACAATTCAAAATGGACCCATGGCCTTTGGAACTTATTACTGAGGAAATTTTGGAGGTGTGTAGGTGCAATCGATACCCCCAAGGCAACCTGTGGGGTAGCCTTCTCTTAATCTCTTTAAGCAAAATCACTATCGAAGCCTATCACTATTATACATTTTCCCATCTATCAGATGGTGTTTCATTTGAAACAAAGTATTTCACTGTAAATATCCGCCGTTCTATTTTTATAAAGAAATAAAAATTTCAATTTGTAATTAAAATCAATAAATTTCCAAAAACTACAATTACATTTTCATAGAAGCAAAATTGAAGGTGCAATGGATTTTATTTCAATGGGCGATTATAAATTGTAACCGTATTCACCACCCAGCCCATCCCACTGCGCCACTTAAACACAATTTTCGCAATATTCATAATCATAATTTAATGATGTTTATTTCATTCACATCGAAATGAAGTCATAAAAATTTATTAATTTTTAATGCGTAAATTACACATTGAACCATCGAAATGGAAAAGTCCACAACCACCCCAAGCCAAACATGGATTTTTTTAGTTACCCTAGAAAAATATTCAAGATTTCATCGAGTTTTTGATTTTTTGTTTTCTTCTTTAAGGGGACCATAAATAAACAGAGGAAAAATTGAGAGTTGAAATTTCAATACAGAAATCACTGAAACCAAAAAAACACAATACACAAATTAAAAAATCAAGCAAAATATATGACTTCTTAAATTTTTTAAATTATCTCTTCATGAGATACCATGGTTGCGTATTTTGGGGGTATTGTTTTCAATTTTTTTTTTGGTTGGTGCCTCGGTAGTCAGTTGCCATGATTATGACTATTTCACAACCTTGTTGTTTGCCATAAAATTGATTTATATTTTATTGAATTCTTGTGTTTTGTTTTTTTTTTTCATCTTAAAAACTAAATGAAATGAAATACCCTATAGGGATGCCATGTGAGAATCTCAATGGCTATAAGGGCATGCTGATGAATGGGTAGAACCCTTTTGATTGGTCTTTGGCCTAGACTGTAATAAAATCCGTGACGCTCTCTATGCAAGACATCCGTTCTTTTTATTGTAACACTTTGAATCAAAAAATTGGTTTAACGATTCTCACAATGTACGACAGGTTTCCGCGATCAAATAACATGACAAAAATCCATTTTTAGTATTGGCACAATGCGGCACAGTGTAACATCCATTCTGACACGATAATTAAAGGTTTTTATACCCTGCGTCACACTGTGGAACAGGGTATTATAAGTTAGTGAGATAGACACATGGTGTCTTCGGCAAAAATGCTCAGGGAGGGCTCCTGAGTCGACATAGCCATGTCCGTCTGTCCGTGAACACATTTTTGTAATCAATGTCTAGGTCACAGTTTTAGTCCAATCGACTTCAAATTTGGCACAAGTATGTGTTCTGGCTCAGAATAGAACCCTATTGATTTTATAAGAAATGGGTTCAGATTTAGATATAGCTCTCATATATATATTTCGTCCGATATGGACTTATATGGCCCCAGAAGCCAGAGTTTTACCCTAATTTGCTTAAAATTTTGCACATGAAGAACAATTAGTACTATAGTCAAGTGTGCCAAATTTTATTGAAATCGGTTCAGATTTAAATATAGCTCCCATATATATCTTTCGCCCGATATGGACTAATACGGTCCCAGAAGCCAAAGTTTTACCCCAATTTGGTTGACATTTTGCACTAGGAGTACAATTAGTAGTGTAGTCAAGTGTGCCAAATTTTAATGAAATCGGTTCAGATTTAGATATAGCTCCCATATATATCGTTCGCCCGATTTACATTCATATGACTACAGTGGACAATCTTTTACTCCGATTTAATTGAAATTTTGCACAGGGAGTAGAATTAGCATTATAGCTATGCGTGTCAAATTTGGTTGAAATCGGTTCAGATATAGATATAGCTCCTATATATATGTTTTTCTGATTTCGACAAAAATGGTCAAAATACCAACATTTTCCTTGTAAAATCGCCACTGCTTAGTCCAAAAGTTGTAAAAATGACTCTAATTTTCCTAAACTTCTAATACATATATATCGAGCTATAAATCATAAATAAACTTTTGCGAAGTTTCCGTAAAATTGCTTCAGATTTAAATGTTTCACATATTTTTTTTACTAATATTGTGTTCCACCCTAGTGCATTAGCCGAATTAAATTTTGAGTCTATAGATTTTGTAGAAGTCTATCAAATTCTGTCCAGATCGAGTGATATTTAAATGTATGTGTTTGGGACAAACCTTTATATATAGCTCCAACACATTTGACGGATGTGATATGGTATCGAAAATTTAGATCTACAAAGTTGTGTAGGGTATAATGTAGTCGGCCCCGCCCGACTTTAGACTTTCCTTACTTGTTTTTTTTTTTCAAATTTATGATTTTGTTTAAACATTTTAAATGTTTGGAGTACGATTGCAGATTTAATACAGTTTCTATCCGCATGTGGGCTACGAATATCACCAAAAGTAAGACGAGAAGAATTACAGGATGGCTTATGTATTGGAACTGACTTTAGGTTACTATCATTCATTTTATTGTCTACGAGCCTACAGAAGCAATTTGATCTATTGCATGCTAGTGTGAAGCCATTCCAAATTGAATAGTTTGTGAACAAAAATAAATGCCGAAAATTATCGGAAAAACATTTTGGCCGCAGACCACGGATATTGCAACAGGACTCAGCACCATCACACTTAGCAGAAATCAACCAAGAATGGCTTAAAAAGTTTCATGTCTACCGCACTATGGCCACCAGAATCTTCGGATGTCAATCCGATGAATTTTTGTGCCTGAAGCATTTTGGACACTAAGAAAGACCAAAGTGTCAATCATCACAAGACGGCGCACAGTGCTTCGAAAGCAGCAACAAATATGTGCTCCAATTTTTATTGTAATTCTAATTAACACAATAAACAGAAATTAGATTAAAAATTGGAGCAGATATTTTTTTGCTGCTTTCGAAGCACTGTGCGCTTCGAATCCAAACATAAAATTTTGGTAATTTTAAAAAATATTTAAATTTTAAGCTTTCTACCGCACTATGGTCACTAGAATCTTCGGATGTCAATCCGATGAATTTTTGTGCCTGAAGCACTACCGCACTATGGCCACCAGAATCGTCGAATGTCAATCCGACGAATTTTTGTGCCTGAAGCATTTTGGACTCTAAGAAATACCAAAGTATCAATCATCACAAGACGGCTCACAGTGCTTCGAAACCAGCAAAAAATATGTGCTCCAATTTTTATTCTAATATTCTGTTTATTGTGTTATCATTGACACAATAAACCGAAATTAAAATAAAAATTGGATCACATATTTTTTGCTGCTTCGAATCCGACCATAAAATTTTTACTAAATTTGACTAGAACTGATTTAAAAAATATTTGAATTTTAAGCTATCTTGGTCGAAAATGGCGTTAAATTACGTGGCCGGTGTAAAAGAGCGAATGGTCGATTTTAGTTAAGTTAAATATTTAATGTAGGTATTGGTGGTGGTTTTTTAACTAAAAACAAAAAAATAATAAATTTGAGCAAATCGAAACTTTGACAATTTTTTTTTAAATTCTGGAATTTTTCTATCCAACAAGGATAATATAAAAAGTACGCAAAAAATATACATCCCACTATTTTTTGGATTGATTACAGAGTTTATTATTGAATAAAAAAAAATAAAATTCTGTTATTTCTGATTAGAAATATTTTTATTTTTTTTACTTTTGGAGTATAATCGTATATTTTTATACCCTCCGCCATAGGATGGGGGTATATTAACTTTGTCATTCCGTTTGTAACACATCGAAATATTGCTCTAAGACCCCATAAAGTATATCTATTCTGGGTCGTGGTGAAATTCTGAGTCGATCTGAGCATGTCCGTCCGTCTGACCGTCCGTCTGTTGAAATCACGCTAACTTCCGAACGAAACAAGCTATCAACTTGAAACTTTGCGCAAGTAGTTGTTATTGATGTAGGTCGGATGGCATTGCACATGGGCAATATCGGTTCACTTTTACGTATAGCCCCCATATAAACGGACCCCCAAATTTAGCTTGCGAATCCTCTAAGAGAAGCAAATTTCACCCGATCCGGCTGAAATTTGGTACATGGCGTTAGTATATGGTCACCAACAACCATGTAAAAATTATTCCACATCGGTCCATAATTATATATAGCCCCCATATAAACCGAGCCCCCGATTTTGCTTGCGGAACCTCCAAGAGAAGCAAATTTCATCCGATCCGGTTGAAATTTGGTACATGGTGTTAGTATATGTAGTATCTAATGAGCACGCAAAAATTGGTCTACATCGGTGCATAATTTTATATAGCCTCCATATAAACCGCTCACCAGATTTGACCTTCGGAGGCTCTTGGAAGACCAAAATGCATCTGATTAAGTTGAAATTTGGTACGTGGTGTTAATATATGGCCTCAAACACCCATGCAAAAATTGGTCGAAATCGGTCCATAATTATATATAGGCCCCATATAAACCGATCACCAGATTTGACCTCCGGAGCCTCTTGGAAGACCAAAATTCATCTCATTCAGTTGAAATTTGGTATGTGGTGTTAATATATGGCCTCAAACTCCCATGCACAAATTGGTCGACATCGGTCCATAATTATATATAGGTCCCACATAAACCGATCCCCAGATTTGACCTCCAGAGCCCCTTGGAAGAGCAAAATTTTTCCCATTCGGTTGGTACGTGATGTTAGTATATGGTATCCAACAACCATGCAGGAATTGGTTCCTATCCGTCCATAATTATATATAGCTCCCATATAAACCGATCCCCAGATTTGACATCCGGTGCCTTTTGGAGGAGCAAAATTCATCCGATCTGCTTGAAATTTGGTACGTGGTGGAAGTATATGATATTTAACAACCATGCCAAAAATGGTCCATATCAGTCCATAATCATACATAGCCTCATATAAACCGATCCCGAGATTTGGGTTTGGAGCCTCTGGAGGAGCAAATTTCATCCGAGTGAGTTGAAATTTAGTACATTGTGCTAGTATATGGTCGTTAACAACCATGCCTAACTAGGTCCATATCGGTCTATAGTTATATATGGCTCTCAGATAAATCGATCCCCAATCACACAAAAATTGGTCCATATCAAGTTCATAATTGTATATAGCCCCCATTTAAGCGACCCCCATATTTCAATTCTGGCTCTCTACGTACCGTGCAAAAAGTCCATATCGATTCGTAATTATTTGTAGACTTAACTATACATAACTTGCTTGTCTAATATATACCACGTAAGGACTAACTCACAATTTATAAAACGATGTTAAGAAGTTTTAAGATACCACAAACCAAGTAATTCGATTGTGGATGATAGTCTTTCGTAGAAGTTTCTACGCAATCCATGGTGGAGGGTACATAAGATTCGGCCTGGCCGAACTTACGGCCGTATATACTTGTTTTATTTTAACACATTTGCCTTTTTGCCAATCTTACACTGGTAGAAAAAACTTCCTTATATTTACGAAATGTGTTATTAAAATTGAGCCAATGAAACAAATTCGTTCATATAACGAATTTTATGATTATTACAACAAATTTTCAGTTAACCAACGAAAATTTTCGTATTATTAACGAATATTTTCATTTTCTTAATGAAAATGTTTCGTCATATCAATGAACAATTTTCGTTGGCTCGATTTTAGTGAAATTTTCTTTGTGTGTAGTGGCATTTTGTGGACTTGTAATAAAAAATATATCTCTGAATTTCATTTCTTGTTTTGACTTGTTTTATAATTGTTATTAGTTTTACCATTAAAAAAATAAAGTTTAGCAAAGTTTGAAAAAGTAACGTAATTTTTGCAAAAGTTTGTCGAAAATTTAAAATGTTTCCTTTTTGGCCATCTTGGTGGTATTTTGATCTGAGGACTGAAATTTTTGACAAACAAAGTTTTCTTTCTAGCAAATAAAAAATATAAAAAATTGGAACGATCCTTACACCGTTTATCCTTAATTCAGGTTTATTATATTTGCTCTCAAAGAAAATAATTTCCATTAATGAAAATTTCTTTGCCTAAACTTTAATTCTGGAGGACAGTTTTTTTTTTTTGGATGCGTATTTTCCTGACAACAATTAAGAAATTTATTCACTTAAAAATTTGACCGATTTAAGTAATTTGTGTTAGTGAAATTAATTTAAATTAATTATCAATTAATTTCTTAAGTAAAAATTTTTAAATATTTAATTAAAAAATAAATTTTATAAATTTTAACCTCCGGAGATATTCGTAAATTACTATACGGACATCTCTTAACCCATTAAAATAAAGATATACTTAAAAAAAAAATAAAAAATAAGAATCCCAAAACAAAGAATAAAAAAATAATTTCCCATAACCCAAAAAAACCATCGACCACCCGACCTATCTTAATGTGAGAGGCCCCTTTCCATCACAAGGCAAACGCAATACATTTCGCAGAAGCTCTGTGGATTGGTTCAAAGTGAAGTGGGGTGAACCAAACGACCTCCCATTGTTTTATAAACAATTAAAACAACTAATACCTGCCGTTTTTTAATGTTTTGCTCTACATATTCCATTGATTTACGGCCCTCTCCAATCATCATCAGCCCAGCGAAAGAGGCAAAGTTTCATCGATTTATGTTTCGTTTTTTTTTTTTTTTTTTTGGCAGTGTTGACAGCTTGTCTTAAAATCATCTTCCACGTCAGCCAATTTTCATCATGATTCTCTCATGATGAAAAAGTCTATATAATATTCAGTTGCCCAGGTATTCCGGTGGTAACCACAAAAATAAGATTTATCACTTATTTACTGCTAAGAGCGGCCCCCCATTTGGGATAGAAATGGCCGCTACTGCAACACCACTACCACCACCACTTCAAAGAAAACAAAAGCATAATTATTTAGTGGTTTTCGGGGAATTGTTGTTTTCTTTTTTAATTACTAGAAACCCCAAAAAAATAGCCACAATTGCTCATAACTCTTCAAAATAAAATACTTATTCAATATTATTGATTAGTTGTGAATAAAATGCCAAGCACATCATCTTGATTTTTTTCTTACCACCTCTTGAGCAAAATTTGTCTAATTTCACAGCTGATTGTCCACTTGATGATGAATTCTTTCAAATAACCTCTAATCGAGATGAGAGTATTCCATAAAGTTTACTTCTAATCTTGATGGATTTATTCGTCTTCGCATTAGATTTGCATAACGTTTATCACTTGATTCGGTTAACAAAACACTGTTGGCAAATACAAGTAGGTACGTAGCCCAGTCACTCTAAAAGTTTTAACAAATACTGAAAAAAAAACTAAAAAATTAATGTATTCTACACTCAAAAAAAGTTTATTTGGATTCAAAGGTTTTGACCTACCCTTAAGGATTTTGGTATTGATTGCGAGCCAAAGACGCGGCTGCTTTAAAATAAAGAATTTTTTTAGTGGCCTATCCACCTTTAAATGTAGGATCAATAATATTAAAATTAGGAGAGGGATAGGGATAACGATTTATCCTTTTTGTTTCTATAGAAAATTTTGTCAAAATTTTATTTCTATAGGAAATTTTTTTAAAATTTAATTTCTATAGAAAATTTTTTCAAAATTGAATTTCTTAGAAAATTTTGTCAAATTTTTATTCCTATGGAAAATTTTGACAAAATTTTATTCCTATGGAAATTTTTGACAAAATTTTATTCCTATGGAAAATTTCGACAAAATTTTATTAATACGAAAAATTTTGTCGAAATTTTATATCTATAGAAAATGTTGTCAAATTTTCATTTCTATAGAAAATTTTCTCAGAATTTTATTTCTTTAGAAAATTTTGACAAAATTTTATTTCTAGAGAAATTTTTGTCAATATTTAATTTCGAGAAAATTTTGTCAAAATTTAATTTCTATAGAAAATTTTGTCAAAATTTAATTTCTATTGAAAATTTTGTCAAAATTTTATTTCTTTAGAAAATTTTGCAAAAAATTAAATTTCTATAGAAAATTTTGTCAAAATTTTATTTCTATAGAAAATTTTGTCAAAATTATATTCCTAGAGAAAATTTTGTCAATATGATATTTCTATAGAAAATGTTGTCAAAATTTTATTTCTATAGAAAATTTTGTCAAAATTTTATTTCTATAGAAAATTTTGTCAAAATTTTATTTCTATAGAAAATTTTGTCAAAATTTTATTTCTAGAGAAAATTTTGTCAAAATTTTATTTCTAGAGAAAATTTTGTCAAAATTATATTCCTAGAGAAAATTTTGTCAGTATGATATTTCTATAGAAAATTTTGTCAAAATTTCTTTTCTATAGAAAATTTTTTCAAAATTTTAATTCTATAGAAGATTTGGTCAAAATTTTATTTCTATAGGAAGGTTAGGTTAGGTTATGTGGCAGCCCGATGTATCAGGCTCACTTAGACTATTCAGTCCATTGTGATACCACATTGGTGAACTTCTCTCTTAACACTGAGTGCTGCCCGATTCCATGTTAACTTCAATGACAAGGGACCTCCTTTTTATAGCCGAGTCCGAACGGCGTTCCACATTGCAGTGAAACCACTTAGAGAAGCTTTGAAACCCTCAGAAATGTCTCTAGCATTACTGAGGTGGGATAATCCACCGCTGAAAAACTTTTTGGTGTTCGGTCGAAGAAGGAATCGAATCCACGACTCTGTGTATGCAAGGCGGGCATGCTAACCATTGCACCACGGTGGCTCCTTTTTGTATAGGAAACTTTTTCGAAATTTAATTTCTATAGAAAATGTTGTCAAAATGTTATTTCTATAGAAAATGTTGTCAAAATTTCTTTTCTATAGAAAATTTTGTCAAAATTTTATTTCTAAAAAAAATTTGGCCAAATTTTATTCCTATAAAAAGTTGAACATTTCTTTTCTTTAAAAAATTAATGGAAAATTTTTCAAAAACCTATTTCAATCGAAAATGTTGCCAAAATTTTATTTCTTCAGGAAATTGTCCAAATTTTATTTCTATAGAAGATTTTGTCAAAAATTTTATTTCTATAGAAAATTTTGTCAAAATTTTTATTTCTATAGAAAATTTTGTCAAGAAGAATTTTATTTCTATGGAAAATTTGGCAAACTTTTATTTCTAGGAAAATTTTGACAAAATTTTATTTCTATGGAAAATTTTCTCGAAATTTTATTTCTATAGTAAAATGTTGTCAAAATTTTTTGTATAGAAGATTTTGTCAAAATTTTATTTCTGAAAAAAATGGCCAAATTTTCTTCCTATAAAAAGTTGAACATTTCTTTTCTATAAAAAATTAATGGAAAATTTTTCAAAAACTTATTTCAATAGAAAATGTTGTCAAAATTTTATTTCTACAGGAAATTTTGTCCAAATTATATTTCTATAGCAGATTTTGTCAAAATTTTATTTCTATAGCAGATTTTGTCAAAATTTTGTCAAAATTTTATTTCTATAGAAAATTTTGTCAAAATTTTATTTCTATAGAAAATTTTGTCAAAATTTTATTTCTATAGAAAATTTTGTCAAAATTTTATTTCTACAGGAAATTTTGTCAAAATTTTTATTTCTATAGAAAATTTTGTAAAAAATTTTATTTATATAGAAAATTTTGTAAAAAATTTTATTTCTATAGAAAATTTTGTAAAAAATTTTATTTCTATAGAAAATTTTGTAACAAAATTTAGTTCTGTAGAAAATTTTCTCAATTTGTAGATCTTTAGAAAATTTTGAAAGAATTTTATTTCTATGGAAAATTTGACAAAATTTTATTTCTAGGAACATTTTGACAAAATTTTATTTCTAGGAAAATTTTGACAAAATTTTATTTCTATAGAAAATGTTGTGAAAATTTTATTTCTATAGATGAGTGCCTCCCTAATAACTCCCACAGTAACCCTCGTTAATACCGAGAGATATGTGAGAGATGGTGGTACTGATGACGATGATGAAATGACATGAAAATTTACACTGTCTAAATACCAGAAAACACGACATGACAAATTTAAGTTCAAATAGACTTGGGTGATATGAACACTCGCCGATGTTATATGGAATGGTAGATCAAGTCAAGATAACTCCCAATTTCTTCCCCTGATGATGTTGTTGCTGTTAAAGCGTTAACATTTCACAGATTTCCGAGCAGCCAGTAACTCACGTGCATAAGAAGCGTAGAACCGAATGAAAACAGAGGAGAAATGGAAATAAAATCAAAATCAACATCAACGAAACAACCAACATCCAAATCAAATCAAAATCAACAACAAATGGAGAAAATAAACAATTCCAGTGCTTATCACCGAGATCTGGGCAAAAGAAAAAGTACTCAATTTCTTGTTGATATTCTCGCATGGAAGAAAAGAAAAAAAAAAAACCGACCAAACAGATAAATGGAGCGATGGAAACCTAGTACTCGTAGTAGTAGTAGATCTAAATGGACGGACACCTAAAGACGCGGACGCAGTTTGGAGATGGACGGATAGATAGATAGCCAGATAGATGGATGTGTTGTTGCACTGACGGACTGACTGACTGACTGATGGTAAAAGTTTATATATTCGGGCCATGAGGAATTAGTGAGATTTGAAACGTTAAACGGAAAGCACGCCACTTATTGAAGGGTCTTATGCAGTGCAATATCATGCGTCAACAATGCATACCGGCAATAATCGGGCAAATTTTGATGATATACAAAAATCTGGTTCGGTCAGATTGATGTTGCAAAGATTTCCAGTGAAATACAACCCAGTTATCCAAGTGAATGAATTGTGGTAATCTGGTAGAAAAGTGAAAAAAAAATTGTTCAACAAACGGAAGGCTTGCTTTCTTGATGTGTGCCAAAAATTGTGAGGCTCTACAAGATAAGATCATTCGTGTCCAGTGTTGTGGGACCAGTAATGTCAATTTTAAAAATTGAATATGGTCAAAATCGAAAAATCAATTTTTATTTTGAAAACTCGTCAAAACGTCGAAAGTCCTGACAAGATCGGACTTTTCCAAAACTTTATCCAATTAAGATTTCGAAATGTAGAGAAATCTAAATTCAACTAGATCAATTTTAAAAAAGGCAACCAAGTATTAAAAAATCGTCATTTCCGCGAGAGGAAAGTCTTCTAAATTAGGAGAAATATAATAGGGAATTTGTTTCATATTGGGACCATTTAAATCTAGTAAGAAGCTAAAAAGAGAAGCGACAACATGTTATAAAATGGTATTGGTTAAGAGTATATGCATTGGTATAAATGAAGCATGTCCATCTGGAGCAAATTTATAAACACAGAGAAAATATCACCAATATTTTTTCAATTAAAATTTGAATTTTAAACTAAATTTTGTAAATTTATATTTTTTTATTAAAATCACAAAAGTAATTGACGATTCTGTGATTTGAAAAACTTCAAAGTTAATGAGATCAATTATTTTCGTGTTTAAAGACAAGAAATATTTTTTTCTGTGTCCATAACATTCGCTTTGAAATAGAAGTTAATCGCAAAAGAAACTAAGGTGAAGTACACCTAGTTCTTTAAGTGTACTTCAAATTTGGCTAAGAGAGAGTTTTCCTTCCACACACACAATTTTTTTTTATTCAATCACGAAATTAATTGATGCAATTAATTGATACTATTAATTTTTGTGTTTGATTTTTGCTTCAATTAAAATATTTGTTGAATCAATAAAGTTTTTAATTGAATATTTTTTAAAACTCAATTAAGATTTTAATTGGTTGTTGTTGTAACAGTTTTTAATGTAGTTTCTTTCCATTTTGTTCTATGCTTGTGTAGTTCAGCTGGTAGCCAGATCAAGGAACTCTGCGACAAGGATGGGGTGTGTCCAGAGTGATCTGGTAGTGAGAGGGGTAGGCTTAGCTGGGCAAGCAAAAAGGTGACGAGTGTCGTGTGGCCCTTGATTACAGATGGGACACACGTCAGCTACGCTGCTATAAGTATGAATTGAGGCGGCTGCACTTGCCTGATCTTAGTTGGGCCAAAGCTACCCTTGTCTGCCTTGGGAGGTCTCTCTCCTCCGGTGCTATGGGCGGCGGTCGGACTCCGAGAACAGGATTAACCTTGTAGCTTCTCACCGCTTTAGCTACAGTATCCTCATGAATCCTGTTCAGACCTGTCTGGTATGCTGCCCGATCTAGAGGCTCTCTTTTGTAACGCTGGATCTCGCGCTCTAGAAGGTGAAGATTAACCCTTACATTCCTGGGTGGAGGTTGTATACAACTTCGATGGCAACCTAAGAGGTACTGCTTTGACAACATGTAGTTGTGTCGACGCACTGGGATGATCTTGGTCTCCGCATAAAGGTGATCCAGGGGTGTACTGCGGAGACATACTGTTGCGGTTCTAAGGGCAGCGTTCTGACAGGTCTGTATGTTATTCCACTGCGTATCGCTCGTTTGAGGTGTCCACACTGGCGCTGCATAGTTTACCACTGACCGGCCAATTGCCGTATATGTAGTTAAAAAGGTTTCTTTGTCCGCACCCCAAATGCTGCCGGCAAGCGACTTGAGGACCTTGTTTCTACCGCGGAGCTTATCACAAATTGCAGTGGCATGGGCGGACGACTTATAAAGGATGTCGAATGTGACCGCGAGAATCTTGGGGCAATTTGTTGTCGGAATTGTTTCGCCATCGACTCTGACATTCAACTGCCTGCGTACTTCCGCCGTCCATGTAGTGATTTTAAATGGAAAATTTTTTTGGTGCAATTTCAAATATAAAGTAATTAAGTGCAATTTTTTAGCTGGATCACATACTATCTTCTAAAGAACAGATTTTCACCAAGTCGACACCCTCTAAGTTCTTCGAAAAGTTCAAGTAAATCGATGCAACTGTTTCTTGGCCTAAGCGGGTCATAGATAGAATCGTCATAAATTTAGTCCACTTTAGGGAAATGCCCACTTATACACGAGAGACTATGGGCATGCTAGTTAATCAATATTGAGAACAAGTTTCACAAGATAAGGTGCCAACCCTATGAAAATTTCCTCTAACGGACCTATCACAGGACTCGTACCTATGCTCCAGTTTGTTGCGATTTTTAAATTTTCATATAATTTATTGATTTTTTTTACTCTCTTGATATTAAAATCCTATTGGATCTACATATTTACCAAAATACAATTATAAAAATAATATATTCCTCCGGTAAGATTCGGATTCTTGACCCTTTACAATCTTGTCATAGATACCCTTGTATGGTATCCCAAAAAGATGACTGTGAATTTTGACGTATAGTGTACATTAATCGGCGTTAAACTTAGCGGCATTTAGATATGGCAAAAAATGTGGTCTAAAAATCGCCTCATTTAAGATTAATTAACAAACAGAAAGAATATGAAAAAAAAAATATGCAACAGAGAATCATTATGATCAAGAACGCATAAAGATGACAAGATCATCATCATCATCATCGACATCATTATACCCAGAGATACACATTTGGTTATCATAATAAAGATCATTATTTATTCAATGTTGATCATCATTATCATTACAATGGACATTATGATGAAAAGAATAGAACTTAATTGTAACAAAATTGTGTTCGAATCGAACTCGAAATGGGAGAGAATAACGATGTGCAAATGGCAAAATTGTAAATAGTCAATGTTGTGTGCAGAACGTTTTCACTCAACCGGCAAGAAAGATAGACAGGCATATGTAATGCAGCATTGCTCTGCTGTTTGTTCTAATGAATGAAAGTGTCGGTGTTTTGAGAAGTGGACCAGGCCACTCGATAGATAATCTCTTTAGTACATGGGAATCGATTGGTTTATATAAAAATAAGGGTGAAGGGGATTTCTTGGGATATTCTAAGTGGGAAAATTTGCAGTCGATATGTATATGACACTACTACATATCCCCTACCCCCTATCAATATCTCATTAATTATTATCTCTTTGATGTCTGTTAATAATCATAACTACGCTAATGGTATTGCCTCTTGTGGTCTATGTAAAGGGTGATTTGTTAAGAGCTTGATAACTTTTTTTTAAAAAAAAACGCATAAAATTTGCAAAATCTCATAGGTTCTTTATTTGAAACGTTAGATTGGTCCATGACATTTACTTTTTGAAGATAATTTCATTTAAATGTTGACCGCGGCTGCGTCTTAGGTGGTCCATTCGGAAAGTCCAATTTTGGGCAACTTTTTCGAGCATTTCGGCCGGAATAGCCCGAATTTCTTCGGAAATGTTGTCTTCCAAAGCTGGAATAGTTGCTGGCTTATTTCTGTAAACTTTAGACTTGACGTAGCCCCACAAAAAATAGTCTAAAGGCGTCAAATCGCATGATCTTGGTGGCCAACTTACCGGTCCATTTCTTGAGATGAATTGTTCTCCGAAGTTTTCCCTCAAAATGGCCATAGAATCGCGAGCTGTGTGGCATGTAGCGCCATCTTGTTGAAACCACATGTCAACCAAGTTCAGTTCTTCCATTTTTGGCAACAAAAAGTTTGTTAGCATCGAACGATAGCGATCGCCATTCACCGTAACGTTGCGTCCAACAGCATCTTTGAAAAAATACGGTCCAATGATTCCACCAGCGTACAAACCACACCAAACAGTGCATTTTTCGGGATGCATGGGCAGTTCTTGAACGGCTTCTGGTTGCTCTTCACTCCAAATGCGGCAATTTTGCTTATTTACGTAGCCATTCAACCAGAAATGAGCCTCATCGCTGAACAAAATTTGTCGATAAAAAAGCGGATTTTCTGCCAACTTTTCTAGGGCCCATTCACTGAAAATTCGACGTTGTGGCTCGTTAGTAAGTCTATTCATGATGAAATGTCAAAGCATACTGAGCATCTTTCTCTTTGACACCATGTCTGAAATCCCACGTGATCTGTCAAATACTAATGCATGAAAATCCTAACCTCAAAAGAATCACCCTTTAGTAACAGCAACCATATTATCGACATTATCACCAATGCAAACAAAGTTAACGGTGATGTTAAAGAGATCATCTCTGTCGCTCTCCCTCCATCTAAACATTTCACCTTACATTGGTGGTGAATTATCTTGCTGTTGTTATTATATTTTGTTGTCGTTGTAGATGATCTCTCGTTTGTATAGCCGATGAGCGTAATATTTGGACTCGATGTTTGATTGTTGATTTTTCGGTAATTTTGTTGATGAGATTGCTTGCTCAGCAGCGTGCGAGTGTGTGTGTATGAATTACCTGTAAGATTCTGTTTGATAGCGTAGCCAAAGTGGCCCAATCCCTCCGATGCTTTCCCTTACCCAATACAACCCCCATCCCTCAACCTATTAGTATGTGTTTTTTTTTTGCGCTATAGTGATGCGCTTCTCTTAGCCACACTACGCGATATATTGGGGCACCCATATATCGCTGAACAAATTCACTTCAGTTGTTCGTGGTTAATGCTCGTGGTCAAGTGCATGTCCGTTGGCGTGTAATAGCAAAACAAAATAGCGTTTAGCGTTTCAATTTTCATTTCGGACACGGCTTGCTGGTTTAAACAAAACGTAAGGAAATCACAACGCGAATTGATCGAAACTTCCCTTCTCCTCATGGGTATAAAAAAAAACAACAACAAAAATTACAATAAAAATAAAAACAAGTGAATTTTCTGCTAAAATCGTTTCAATTAAAGGCCATAAGCTTAAGTTACATTTAGACCACATTAAATTGAATTTTTCACGCCGAAATAAACAAAAGAGAAAAATACAAAAAACACCCAAAAGCCCAATCCAACACCAAAACTATCCATCCATGAAAGGTAGAAAGAAGCAACGATAAGTTTTGAACTTCGATTTCAGCAGAATCAGAGGTTTTTTTCCCAGCCTTATGTCAGTATTTCATCGAGAGTGAGTTGAGATGATACACTGGGAAAATTGTCGCTGGGTGGAAGTGATAGAATTAAATAAAACTTAGTCACCATAAATAGGAATTAAAAAAAAAAAAATAATTTCGGTTTTTGCTATCCCATTTTTGATATCGTATACAAATTTTGGAATACCAAAATAATAGTTTGTCAAAGTCGGATATAAAAAATCTGATATCGATAGATGTACACCGAAAAACATTTTCAATCTTTTTCGAAAAGAAACATTGGAAGTTGGATCAATATACGAACAATTGAAAGAAACAAAGACTTAATTTCTTTTAGCTATATCCTTGGATGGGTTTCACATAATTCCAGGTTAAAATGCTTAAGAAAGAGACTCTGGAGGTAGCGAGGTTTCTCTTGGGAAAGGGAATTCTCGTATGCTTTCTCCATTAGAAGTTTGCTTAAAAAACCCAAATAGAGATAACTTTTCTGACATTTAAGTGCATATCTGGCGAAAGATATATAGGGGAGCTATATCCAAATCTGAACCGATTTATAACATATTTGACATGCTTAGCTAAAATGCTAATTTTGTTCGCGGTGCAATATTTTACGTAAATCGGAGTACAACTACACTGAAAAAATATTTGATATTAAAGATGAAACAACTTAAATTTTAAGATGAGCAATTTACATAATATTAAGGACAAATTACTATAAAATAATGAACTTTTAGTTAAAATAAAGATTATAATATTTGCGTAAAAAATATTTTTTTTTATTAAATTTAGGACACATATTTTGGAAATTCCATCCCTCAAAAAATTCAAAGACATTCGTCTTTGAACTAAGGACAATCTTCCTTAAAGTAAAGAAACACTTTCTTGATTTAAAGAAATCGTCTTTAAATTGATTGAAATATTGAATCTTTAGATTTAAGATAAAAATGCTTCAGCATCTTTGGTTTAAAGTTTTTTGTTTTTGGAATTAAGAAAATATTGTTTACTTTGAAGTATCCGTTATAATTTGGATTTTTAAACTGACATTTGTTGATACGTGAATAGCCCCATATTTGGCTCGGAACCAATACCAAAATCTTTAAGGGAGGGTCAAAACCTTTGGATCCAAGTAAACTTTTTTTCTGAGCGTATGGGCTCTGTAGTCATATGTGAATATATAGTGGAGCAATATCTACACTGAAAAATAAGCATGTCCGGTTCCAAAGATTTTGTCTTTACTTTAAAAATGTTGGTATTGATTCCGAAGCGGAGAATATAAGTGAGGATATTTTTAAGACACAATTCTCTTTTAAATTTGGGTTTTGTGTACTTGCTTCTAGGAGGCAAATTCATATGCTTTCAAAGTCCTTTAAAAACGAATTAACGACAACTTTATTTTCCAAATTAAGATTCGACTTCTAGTAGAAATTATGCTAGGTTTCAAATAAAAAACGTCTTTAAAATAAAGTGTTGAAAAATATGTCCTATATTTGAACGATTTTTTGCTTTGTAGTCAAAATGCAAAAAGACAACAAATTTAAAGACAATTTCATTAATTTTAAAGAATTTTTCTGAATTATTAAAGTCAAGTTGACCTTAGCCCAAACATTTTTTCTTTCATGTTATGATATCCATTTTTAAGTGGAATCACTTAATTATAAGGACAATGCGACATCATTGAAAAGTTTATCGACTTTTGGACAAGGAAAAAACTTTATATTAGAGAAATGAGTCTTCTATGCTAAGCAAAATTTGCATTCGTATTTTAAAGACATGAAATCTTTGACCTCATGACAATATTTTTTTCAGTGAAATCTGAACCGATTTCGATTTTGCACACTTGAAGGGTGCTGAATTTGATTGATTTGTGCCTCATAAACAACTCCTGGGTCGATCTAGCACTTGATGTCCTCCATTCATCCGTCCGTCTATGTATTTGTTGTTCGCAGGATTCCCCGTCGCAATTATTAACCGATTTTGATGAAATTTGATACATAGTTTTTGTGCCAAAAAACGAACACTATTGAATTTGGAAAAATTTGGATCAAATATACCCCCATGTTCTGGTTTACGAATTCGCAAAACGTAAAATTTTGAATTGCCAATAAATAGTCAACCGATATGCCTTTAGACATAAATTTTTGCAAATTAAATTTCTTATCGATAGGAAAATACTATGAAAATTTCGTATTATATATTGTAGTGGTTCGAAAAATTAAGATTGAGAAAAATTTTGCGTTTTGCGAATTTGTAAACCAGAACAGGGGGGATAGATATAGCTCCCATATATATATATATATGTATCGGCCGATTTCGATAAATGGGATCACTTTGCGCTTCTTTTCTAACCAATCATCGTTAAATTTGACACAAATTAATCTAATTCAGCAACCTCCAAGTGTATAAAATTTCATTCTAATCGGTTCAGATTTAGATATAGCTCCCACACTGTTAGAAAAATATGTTTTTCATATGTTCCGATATAAACAAAATGTGTTTCGGGCACGATTTTAAACCACAATATATTTAAGTGCGAACATGTAATTTTCCTAAACTAACACTAAATGTTTGGGACATCTATGTTAATATGTTAGAATATATTATGTTTGGGGCATGAATGTTTCATAAAAATCATATGTGTGAATACAAACATATATAAATTTACAAATTTCAACTAAACATACATATGTTGTGATATTTTATTCAAAGCGACAGAGAGAGAGTATAGAGAGAAATAGAGATGGAAACCGGGAGAGTTGACGAAAGATATCAATATAACACAGCAAAAGAGTCAAAAGAGAACAATTTCTGTGAAATCGCTTGTATGTTGTTTCGGAAAACTGTTTTATGATAAGGCCAAAAATTTGATATGTTTAAGTCTAAATATTATTTAATTTGAATAAAGAGAATATACATTCTGAACCAAGAGAATAGACATTTGAAAAACAAACAGCTTATGTTTTCACCTTGAGAGCAGCATTTTATGTATGTGTGGACATGTGTTTTGTTTATCATTTTGGCATTATTTTTTTCTTGGTTCGTTAAAAGAAATCAGGGGTCTTAATAAAAATAACGAAAGGGCACTATACTCGTTTTAGAGTTGGGACGGTAAAATGAAATAAGGAGGAAATAGTGAAAAATTACACAGTAAAATGTAAAAAAAACAAAGTTTAGTTTCTCTTTATTAAAAAGTAGTCCACGAGGAGTTGACGGACACCATCAAATATAAAAGCGGGCATTAAGTTCGACTTTTACAGCTAAAACAATTTAAAAAGTTTATTTTCTTTAAAATGAATTATTAAAGAAAAATAAAAGGAATTTTAGAGCGATGGTGTTAAATGCTAGTAAAAAACTGTTCACTCCTAAATAAATTTATGTTTATATTATAAAATTATGTATGTATGTTTATACTCGACTCCACGTTCTTCTTTTGTTAGTTTTTGAATTCCTTCCAAATTTTAAAGTTTTGTACAAAAACAGTTTTTTATTAAAGATTGTTATTTTTGCAATAAAAAATAATATTTTATCCAAAAATCATTCAATTTCGTTTATATCAAGCACTGTTATTGACTATAAATCTTTAATAACGCACATTTCGATGTTTCATTTAAAAAAATTAATATAGTATAAATATAAATGTGTAAATTAAAAAAAAAAAAAAAAAAAAAATGTTCGGTCGGAGCAGGGATTGAACCCACGACCCTTTGCATGCAAGGCAGACATGCTAACCACTGCTCCACGTGGCAAACAAATGTATGTTTCTGTTAAATAATGTTATGTTTGCATGGGCTCGTGGGCGCTGCAAACTATGCTATATAAATGTAACTTAAAACGATAATTATCTACTGGTGACTATAACAGCTACGTAGCCCAGTGGATAGTGTGTTGGCTTACAAACTGTATGGTCCTCGGTTCGATTCTCCGTGCAGGCGAAAGGTAAAATTTAAAAAATTTATAAAAGTGAATAATTTCTTCAACATTATTTGTATTACAGAAAAAGGTGCCAATAACTAAAAAATTTCGTGGAAGTGAATATTACGAGTATGTTAGGGAATGAGCACAATCGTGTTTGGGGAAAATTCTTCCAAGCATATAATATTTTTGGCTCAAAATGCTTCCAAACATATAATATGTTCACATAAAACAATCATATTAATGTTTCGGCAGTATGCAATAATATATGTGCTTCCTGCAAAATATGTTTGGAACATATGTTAAAGAAGCGATTTTTTTTGAGGGTGTGTGTATCGTCGGATTTCCCCAAATTTGGCCACAAATTATATTATTTTTTAGCTGATCTTTGACGATGTTGACAAAATCTAACCTTCTATTGTAATAATTATACAAGCAAAGAATCATCGATATCGGTTCAGATTTTGATATAGCTCCCATATATATGTATAGCTCGATTTTTCCCAAATTTGTATATAATACTCTTATATCCAATATCCAATGTTACATAAATTTCAAATTTAAATATACTAGCCGATTTTATTCAGACATACCAACAAATTTGACCCACACTAACTTCTTCTTTTCTAATAATAAACAGAAAAACATATTTTTTGTCTTCAATGACGAAATTAATTGAAACAATTAATCTTTAATGGAAATGTCTTCAATGGAAATGAATAGTATCAATCATAAAAATGATAGTATCAATCACCAAAGTAAATTTAAAAATTAAAAAATAAATGATACAATTAAGTTTTGTGATTAATTTTTGTTTCAATTAACAAATTTGTTAAACCAATTAAATTTGTAATTGATTTTTTTATACCCTCCACCATAGGATGGGGGTATATTAACTTTGTCATTCCGTTTGTAACACATCGAAATATTACTCTAAGACCCCATAAAGAAGATATATTCTGGGTCGTGGTGAAATTCTGAGTCGATCTGAGCATGTCCGTCCGTCCGTCCGTCTGTTGAAATCACGCTAACTTCCGAACGAAACAAGCTATCGACTTGAAACTTGGCACAAGTAGTTGTTATTGATGTAGGTCAGATGGTATTGCAAATTGGCCATATCGGTCCACTTTTACGTATAGCCCCCATATAAACCGATCCCCCGATTTGGCTTGCGGAGCCTCTAAGAGAACCAAATTTCATCCGATCCGGCTGAAATTTGGAACATGGTGTTAGTATAGGGTCTCTAACAACCATGCAGAAATTGGTCCACATCGGTCTATAATTATATATAGCCCCCATATAAACCGATCCCCCGATTTGGCTTGCGGAGCCTCTAAGAGAAGCAAATTTCATCCGATCCGGCTGAAATTTGGTACATTGTATTGGTATATGTTCTCTAATGACCATGCAAAAATTGGTTCACATCGGTCCATAATTATATATAGCCCCCATATAAACCGATCCCCCGATTTGGCTTGCGGAGCCCCTAAGAAACGAAAATTTCATCCGATCCGGCTGAAATTTAGTACATGGTGTTGGTATATGTTCTCTAATGACCATGCAAAAATTGGTCCATATCGATCCATAATTATATATAGTCCCCATATAAATCGATTCCCAGATTTGTCCTCCGGAGCCTCTTGGAGGAGCAAAATTCTTCCGATCCGGTTGAAATTTGGAACATGGTGTTAGAATGTGGTCTCTAACAAACACGCAAGAATTGGTCCATATCGGTCCATAATTATATATAGCCCCCATATAAACCGTTCCCCAGATTTGATCTCCGGAACCTCTTGGAGGAGCAAAATTCATCCGATCCGGTTGAAATTTGCAACGAGGTGTTAGTATAAGGCCGCTAATATACATGCCAAAATAGGTCCATATCGGTCTATAGTTATATATAGCCGATCCCCAATCACACAAAAATTGGTCCATATCGGTTCATATTCATGGGTGCCACTCAAGCCAAAAAAAAATTCTAGCAAAATTTTATTTTAATAGAAAACATTGTCAAAATGTTAGTTCTATAGAAAATTTTGTCAAAACTTTATTTTTATAGAAAATTTTTTCAAAATTTTATTTCTAAAGAAAATTTTGTCAAACTTTTATTTCTACAGAAAATTTTGTCAAAATTTTATTTCTATAGAAAATTTTTTCAAAATTTTATTTCTAAAGAAAATTTTGTCAAACTTTTATTTCTATAGAAAATTTTGTCAAAATTTTATTTCTATAGAAACTTTAAACTTAATTATATACGTATTCAATCGGCCTTTTTTAGTTTAATATATACCACGTATGGACTATGTGGTATATATATTACGGTGTTAGGAAGTTTTAAGATACTTTGCCATGGGCAAGTGTTACCGCAACCCAAGTAATTCGATTCTGGATGACAGTCTTCAGTAGAAGTTTCTACGCAATCCATGGTGGAGGGTACATAAGCTTCGGCCTGGCCGAACTTACGGCCGTATATACTTGTTTTTTTTTTTTAATTCAATCAAAATTTTCATTGGAAAAATTTTGGTGATAATTTTTTCTGTGTAGGCTCAATATTAGTGGCATGTTAACTCTGTAAGTGTATAATCAACTATAGCTCCTTATATCAGATTCAAATAAAGCTCAATGATACCCCAAAACTACTTATGTTTACTAATTCAGTACGTACGATTTAGGATATGATACTGTCGGTTCCGCCCGACTTTCTAATTTACTCACTTATTTTTTTATTTTTTGCTTTTGAAACTCAAACTTTGTTTGTTTAAAATTTCGTACCTCAAAGAAAATAAGTGCTTTTTTTCAGTGTATAAGCCCTTTGAATCTTTGGAAAATATTTTATTTCGGTCTATGATTACCTACTAGTCCCTCCAATTTCACTACTATTTGAACTTGATAAATGCCTTCATTTCATTTCGACAGTTTATTATACACAATTTCATTCAGCTCATGATTTTTGGTAATAATTTTCACAGTGTATAAAGGTGGTGTTGGTGTGTTGGATATTAAACTCCAGTTTACAGAAAATCCACAAAAGATCAAAACCAACAACAACAGCAACATTAGCGGCTAAATCAATACATTTGCAAACGAAAAAAAAAACTTAAGCTCAGACTTCCATCCACACAAATTAAGCATAACTTAAACAACAACAACACCAACAAAAACAATATAGCCCTTAAAACAACAACAACTTACCAAAAGAGCAAACAAAAAAATCCTTTAAATTTAACGCGTACAACAACAACAACAACAACAACAAGAGCAATTCAACATCTGGAGATAGACTGAACTGACTGTCCAATGGTAGATGGTCATACTGGCATCTCTAGCCAGACCAGACCAGACTGCAAACCGGCAAAGGACAGACTGATCACTGAGAGATCCTAAGAAGTTCCCATCATTTTCAAAGCGGCTTTTAAAACTATTTTTTATGTGATTTTCTGTGCGTTTTACTGGTAGTTTTTTTCTTTTGGTTTCTTTATACATATTTGCGATCATCTTTGGTCATCTACTCTTCCTCCTTCACTTCACTCACTTGCCAGTGTTTCCCTTTTCCCCTTTTTGCTAGTGTGTGTTAGGGGAAAAGTCCATAAAATCACCGTAAAAGCATCAAAGATACCAAAGAAGATTCACAGCCATAATAAAATCAACTCTTTTTCGTATTTAAAAATAAGAAGCCAACTGAAAGGAAAACAACGAAAAGTCCAAACAAAACAAAAAAATTAAAAAAAAAAAAACAAAAGCGAAAAACAACAAAATCGCAAAAAAGAAGGCAGAAGGCACATTAAACCGTATTAAATATTAACTTTCCAAAGAACAAACGAATCAGTACGCGTGAGTCTTTACAACAAAATTGACGCGTTTTTCTGCAGGCTAATTTTTTGTGGTGCAAGGTCTTTAAAACAAAAGCGAAAGGCTATTCAAATCAAAGAGCAATATCATCTTAAATAGCCATAAAAATAAACTCCCAATAAAATAAAATTAAGTAATGTTCTCCATAAAGAGTGATTTGTGTTGACCACCTACTAAATGTAATAACTACTGTGAGTGTGTAAATGTGAAGTGTCAGAGAACAAGAGAGTAAGAGAGAATATATTATTGTACATCACTCACAATGTTGAGTATATCCATAATGGTGTTCTATCGCTATACACAAAGTGACCACAATTCGTAATAATTCTCATTTAAATTAGCTGATTTTGAATAAGACCGTTGTGATTGCTGTTAAATATTTTATATTGAGAATTGGACTCATTTTTCCGCAATTTCCACAAGGATATATCTGCAACTGAAACAATTGTACTGAAGAGTTTGTGAACCTACATCGGTTTCATCGTCACCGCTACGGATATGCGGTTATTTATGGTATTTGCAATTGTGATATTTGCAATGCCAATAACCGGATTTGGTTGGTAAGTAAGATAAAGTTTACTAAGCATATGTCTACTAAATTCCAAGTTAATTGAGAATCCATAATAATTAAGAGTATTTATAGAGTTATTCCGTTTCTACACGCTCACAAAAAATCGCTTCTGTAACATATACTCCCAAACATATTTTGCTTCAAGCATATACATTTTTGGCTATTGCCCAAACATTTATATGTTTGATCTCTTCCAATATATAATATGTTTGAAAGCATATTGGTCTAAACAATATATGTTTGGGTAGTCAATTTCCAAACATTTTGTATTTTTGCATCCAAATTCAATAATGTTGTCTTCCAAAAAACAATATGTTATTATGTGAACATATAATATGTTTGGAAGCATTTTGCACCCAAAAATATTATATGCTTAAAAAAAATTCTCCCAAACAATATTGTGCTCAAAATTTTATTTATTTATTTATATATTTACAACCATAATGAATTATGAAAATAAACAGGTAATATAGGTGCTAACAACATAGGTTTTCGAACTGAATGCTCAAAATTTTGTTTCTGCCTAATTGTATATTCCCCCACATCTTTCTCACTTCCACGAGATTTTTTAGTTATTAGCACCTTTTTCTGTAATACAAACATTTTAGAAGAAATTATTCAATTTTATGATTTTTTTATTTTAATTTTACCTTTTGCCGGACGGGGATTCGAACAGCGGACCACACAGTTTGTAAGGATCAAAGAAGTAGCTGATCAATTGCCCAAGGAAAAATAAAATGTTAATTTTGTAATAACAAGCAACAACCACCAACTTAATTCAATATCGCTCCCTGTTAAATAGCGCTCCAAGCTACTAAACACATATATGTTTATAGGCTATTTCTAAATTAATATATGTTTGCATCCAAGCATATTATATTTGCAAACATTTTATGTCCCAAACATAATATGTTCTAACATATTAACATATATGTCCCAAACATGTTATGCTAGTTTATGAACATTATATGCTTGCACTCAAAAATATTGTGTTTAAAAATTTGTGCTCCAAACATATAATGTTTATAGCCAAACATATGAAAAACAGTCTTTTTCATCCGTGTATAAATCAATCGTATATACCCTATAAAATAGACACAAAATTCCTAATTTTTTGTGATTCAACACAGGCGGATTACATACTTCTACATAACATTACACTTAAATACAATACATATATTGAAAAAAGGCAGCTACAGTATTTTATATACTTTGCTACACAGTGAAACCTCTCAATCTTGGACACTCTGAAAAGCGGACAAAGTGTGACACTTTCAAGTAACGTTCGCTATATTCCCAAACGTGGACAAAGCTTAGACGACCATGAGTATTCATATCACAGACTTTTCACTGGGTATATTCGATAGTGACTAAAGCGAATTATTTTAGCCTTCAGTATAGATTTGGAGGGGAGACAAATCGAAATCTGCTTTTAGGGGCAATTGCAAATTCGCCTGAATGCGCTACAAAAATATTGACCTAATATGAAAAATTCTACAACATGCAACATACACAATATTTAGAATAAATTTATTTATGAAATTTTATTTAAAAATAAATTCATAAAGTTTGCTTCAAAAATGGTTTCTGATTAAGTTTAGGACATGAACCCTTAATCTTTGAAGTAATGCAAATTTTCCTTATAGTGACAAAATGTGTCCCTATAGCTCCCATATAAACCGACCCCCCAAGATTTTACTTCGGTCTGACCGAATTTTAGGCCGTATTTACTTGTTTTTGTTATAATTTTTTAATATGTTTTAAAGGGTGGTAAAAATTTCAAGGGCCGATGTTGATTTTGAATAAAACACAAACTATTTAGGAAATTATTGTAATTTTATTTTATTATGATATATTGGTATTACTCAATTATGTATGGAACAAAATATCGGCCAAATGGGCGCCGCGACCTCGGTGGCACACCTTCATCCGATGGTCCAAATTTTCGATGACGCTGAGGCATAATGGAGGTTCTATGCCGTTAATGTGCCGAAATATCTCATCCTTTAGCTCTTGAATTGTTGCTGGCTTATCGACGTACACCTTTTCTTTCAAATAACCCAAAGAAAAAAGTCCAACGGTGTCAAATCACATGAGATAACACGGCCATTGAATTTTTTGCGCAAAAGAGCCATTGTTTCGTTAGCTGCGGAGCAAGTGGCACCGTCCTGCTGAAACCACATATCGTCCACATCCATATCTTCCAATTCGGGCCATAAAAAGTTCGTTATCATCTCACGATAGCGAACACCATTCACAGTAACTGCCTGACCGGCCTCATTTTGGAAAAAATACGGCCCGATGATGCCGCCAGCCCATAAACCGCACCAAACAGTCACTCTTTGTGGGTGCATTGGTTTTTCGACAATCACTCTTGGATTCGCCCAAATGCGGCAATTCTGTTTATTGACGAATCCACTGAAGTGAAAATGTGCCTCATCACTGAAGATGATTTTCTTCGAAAATTGATCATCCACTGTTGCCATTTTTGGAACCATTCTGCCCATTCACGACGTCCATGGTTCAAATTGAGTAAGTCTGAAATAGAGAAATGTCAAATAAAATTCGGAAAAAAACTTGGCGTTTAGGTGTGGTTCACATTCAACATCGGCCCTTACAATTTAACCACCCTTTACTTTGAAGTATTAGTTATAACAATGAAGCAAAAAAATTCTTTCTTTCTTATAAAAATGTTTAACTGGATGTCGACCTTTCCATCTATGTTTTTGGCTCGACGTCAATACCGAATGCAAATTTTGCTTAGCATAGATGACGCATTTCTCTAATATAAAGTTTCTTCCTTGTCCAAAAGTCGATAAACTTTTCAATGAAGTCGTATTGTCCTTAGAATTAAGTGATTTCTCTTAAAAATGGGTATCATAACATGAAAGAAAAATTTTTTTGGGGTAAGGTCAACTTGACTTTAATAATTCAGAAAAATTCTTTAAAATTAATGAAATTGTCTTTAAATTTGTTGTCTTTTTGCATCTTGACTACAAAGCAAAAAAATCGTTTAAATATAGGACATGTTTTTCAAAACTTTATTTCAAAGACATTTTTTACTTGAAACGTAGCATAATTTCTACTGGAAGTCGAGTCTAAATTTGGAAAATAAAGTTGTCGTTAACTTGTTTTTAAAGGACTTTGATGGCATATGAAGAAAAAGCGAAAAATTAAAATTTGCTTCCTAGAAGCAAGTACACAAAACCCAAATTTAAAAGAGTATTATGTCTTAAAAATATCCTTACTTGTATTCTCCGCATCTTTGGCTCGGAATCAATACTAACATTTTTAAAGTAAAGACAAAATCTTTAAAACCGGGCATCCTTTTTAATGCAGAATTTTTCATTTTTGTTTTTAAGGCGACTCTACGGGAAATTGTTGCAAATTCTCCAGTTCATCACAATTTTTAAATATATTGCTAACAAATATTATATGCGTCTCGTGAAGTCGATTATTTGTTAATCGAAATGTGACAAATATTTTACAATATAAATTAATGTAATTATACTCAAAAAAAGTTTACTTGGATCCAAAGATTTTGACCTTCTTTTAAGGATTCTGGTATTGATTCCGAGCCAAAGATGCGACTTCTTTAAAATAAAGACATTTTTAAGGGACCTCCCTGGCTTTAAATCTAGGATAGATAAAATTAAAATTGAATACAGATTATCATTCATCGAATTTTTATTCTCTGTTTGCGATATATTAATAAAGGTATTCATGTACCAACAAATTCCAGTTTAAAAATCCAAATTATGCCAAGTACCTCAAAGTAAAAACTGTTTTCTTAATGCTAAAAAAAACTTTAAACCAAAGATGCAAATCCTTAAAATAAGTTTAAAAATGCAATATATCAGTTGAGTTAAAGACGACTTCTTTAATTTAAAAATGTTTTTCTTTATTTTAAGGAACATTTGCCTTACTTCAAAGGTTTACAACTTCAACAGAGGGATGCAAAATTTCAAGATTTGTGTCCTAAATTTAATGAAAAACATTTTTGAAGCAAGGATTATAAACTTTCATTTAAATAAAATGTCATTATTTTGAAGAATTTTGTCCTTAGCATTGCGTAAATTTCGAGTCCTAAAATTTAAGTTGCATAATCTTCCATATTACGTCAATATTATTTTTCAGTGTAAAAAGTGCCGTTTTTCCCCAAATGAGGGATATTTTTCGTGGATGGGGACAACAATTTTGAGTTGGGGACTTGGGGGTTTGATGGGGAATTTCCACAAATTTTGGAGATTTTTGTGGGGAATTTTCGAAATCTGTCCAGTACAATAAATCAGATAAAGAATTATGGTTTATATGAAATTCTTTACTTCTATATACTTTTAAAAAAAGCCTCAAAGAAGTACAGAGAATCGCCAAAATATAAAAATTAATAAGTTTGCTCCTCTTTATTTCCCGGCATTTATTTGGGGACCCACAATTTGCTACTTTACAATTTGCTCTTTTTCCTAAAAAATTTTTTACTATTGTGAAATTTTTTCTACGAACTCATCTGATTTGGAAAATATGTCCCATACATATAGAATAGAGTTCATATCGGGACCACAACGCTTTTTGATCGATCACCCAATTTTATTTCTTGACTATTTAAAACTAAATTTTAAATGTTGACCGAACTACCATTTTTATTTCTCGAGTATTTAGAAGATGATTTGCATAAGAAATAAATTGGATTTCTCTTTATGCCAATAATTAACTCTGATGAGGGCTTGTATCGGATGATATTTTGAGCACCCGCCTCCAGGTTTTGTGTTTTGAAATCTTCATCATTTTGTAACTCGAAAACCGGTATAACAAAAACTGTATATTTTTCCAATTTTAATTTTTTACGAATTTTCTACAGCAGAGTGTATTCCTTTACTTTTTTTCACAAAAAACTTTGTCAAAAATTTATTGGGAATTTTTGGGGGGAATTTTAAATTAGATTGGGGATTTTGGGAATGAAGGCGTTCCATTTCGGGGACAAGAGACCGGAAAATACTGGCAACATTGTCTGTTATCATGCCTATATATATCATATTCCAGTTAAGAACTTAACTGCTGGAAAATTTTCAGTTAAATTTAACCCGGAGAGAAGATATTTGCTGTTCTGTTAACTATTTTTCAATAATTTATTTTAAAGACATTTTTTAATTGAAACATAATATAATTTTTACTTGAAATCGGGTTTGAAATTGGAAATTTAGGCTCTCTTTAACGCGTTTTTAAAGAAAATAGCAAAAGCACAATAAATTAAAATTTGTTTCCTAGAATCAAGTACGCAAAATTCAAATTTAATAGAGTATTCTGTTTTAGCGGTATCCTTACTTCAATTCTACGCTTCCTTGGCTCGGACTCAATACCAACATCATTAGTGTAAAGAGATAATCTTTAGAACTGGATAGTCTTTGTTTTCAGTGTACATACTCGTAATATTATAAAAATACAAAAAAATGTATTTCACATCAGATTTTTAAAGTTTCAGTTAATTTTTCATAATTAGTGTAAAGACTTAATCTTTAGAACTGGATAGTATTTGTTTTCAGTGTACATACTCGTAATATTATAAAAATACCAAAAAAATATATTTCACATAGATTTTTAAAGTTTCAGTTAATTTTTCTGTAATTTTTACTGATAAATTTATGTGAGTATGGGCATAAGCGTAGGAAGGCCTCTGGGGAGGGGGCTTAGATCCCCCCAGAAAAATTTTAGCCCCCCCCCCAGAATTTGAAAACCTATTTACGATTTTCCATTTTTATAAAAAATAAACAAACCCAGCCAAAAAAGCGTCGCCAAAAAAGTAATGAAAATGATCTTTTTGGATCCGGAAGTGGTGAAAAATTGGCGAAGAAGCGATGAATTTAACATGGGCTTGTCATAGGACGGAAGTCCTCCATTTCAACAGCCGTTGCACTGAATTTGCATCACTTCTTTAGGTGTGATCCGAATTCAATGTTTAGAATGTAAATTAAAAAATTCTGTTATATTTTGTCAAATAAATAATTTTTATAATTTTTAATGGATTCTAATGCTTGTCGGAAACGATTGACCTCAAATATTTTCAAAAATTCACAAGTTTTTCAGATTGGATTTAAAAACTTTTTCGACAAAATTTAAATTATTTGTACCATTTTATGAATTCTTACTTCGTTTTTAAGGTATTTGAAACAAAAAAATTAAAATTTCCCGGTTCAAAGTATGAAAAAACCAAGTTATAAAAAATTGAATTTAAAGAACTTCCTGAGTAGTTAAAATAAAGAACATCATTGGGAGTACATCTTCTGGAAGTGCTTTTAAAGTTGTGCCTTTGGAAGAACTTCAACATTTTTTTTGCTGGGAAATGTGTGTAACTACTTTTACTTGCTTTATTATAAATTAATTTTCGAGTTATTTTGATGTCTAATTTTTTTATTCATTTTTATGAAATAAAACATTAATTGAAATATAAATAAATGAAATATAAATTTTTAGCTAGGGGGGCTATAGCCCCCCCTAGGAAAATTGTCTAGCTACGCTAATGAGTATGGGATATTTGATGCTAATGACCAAATGACTAAATACTCATGTCTACCGATTTTAAAAATCCAATTAATAATTTAGAAAATAAATCACATCTACACAAAATAAATATGGAATCATGTCAATTTCCTGCAATTTACCATGACTTTTTTAATCACCTTCTATCAACAATGTTGCATTTCCGGTTAAGCTCTCCTCACAGAAAAATGTTTATTGGCGTGTAGGTGTGTGTGTGTGGCTATCTAATTATTCAACAGCCCATATATGTAAAATGCCCCTCTGCCTTTGTCACATTACAAATATAAATGACAAAAAGACGTCATTTCGGGGATACAACCTTCAAAAATCACACGCTTGATTTATAAAAATCAAATATGATGAACCTTTGTCTTGGCCATCTCATTCACAAATGCAGTTGATGGTCTATGAATGTGAACACACGCACGCACACACACTCACTCTCTTCCTCTCGTAAACTCAAAAGATCAACATTCAGTCACATGCACCACTCTATATGAGTATGGGCATCCACCACAAACACACGCATATATACCACATGGTAAACTTGACACATAAAAATGAAGAAAATTAATAGAAAAATTTCACGGCATCAACATGACAACACAGGAAATTGTCACAACCAAAAAAATCAAGATTAGCACGAAAAAAATTGAGAGAAATTTAATAAAAATAACCCAAAAGTACAGAGATGGCAAAATACACAACAAACAAAAACCACACGCGCACATTTATTTTTGGGGGTAAATTTAGTAACCCCACGCGAATTGGACGATGAAAGGCTAGGTAGGTGAGCTATAGCGAGAGTGGGCAAAGGAGAAGGCTTGTCCTTATTAAAACATCAAAAGCTAGATTTTTTTCTCATAATCTCAAAAAGTGTCAAAAACTAAATCACATTGGTCATAAAAATAAATCCACTGGTGCATCTCTTTCCCCTTCCTGAGGTGATTTTGTATTTGCCAAAATTGCATAGAAAACATAGAGACGAGGTACATACAAAAATTAGAAAATAGACAAGTATATACAGCACTAAGTTCGCCCGGGCCGAATCTTAAATACCCACCACCATGAACCAAATATTAGGGTTTCCTTTGAAATTTCAGGAGGGCTTGAGGACTTGAGGACACTTCCCGAAGATAAATTTAAAGATTTCACCTATGAGGACTATATCAGATTCTGGATTTATAAGAACCATTTTTGTTTGAGTTTTAGAGGAATCATTAACATCTCTTGTAAGTGTGCAAGAAAATTATAAAATAACGTCTTGATTTGAAATCTTAAATCTGAAGAAGAAATTTTACATTGAGTTTCAAGCAATTTTCATGATCAGTGCGCCTTCTACACCCTCAAGAAGTGAAGTCTGTCTATATGGAGACATTACCAAATGGACCGATAACAACTTAATCCGATACACGTTTTTGTGAGCCTAACATACCAGAATATTTACAATTTCAGGCAAATCAGATAAAAACTACGGTTTCTAGAAACCCAAGGAGTTAAATCGGGAGATCGTTCTTATGGGGGCTATACTAAAATATGGACCGATACTCACCGTTTTCGGCACACCTCTTTATGATCCGGAAATACCTTTAGATTTCCAATTTCAGACAAATAGGATAAAAACTTCGGATTCTAGAAGCCCAAGAAGTAAAATCAGGAAATCGGTCTATATGGGGGCTATACCAAAATATGGACCGATACTCACCATTTTCGGCACACCTCTTTATGGTCCTAAAATACCTCTAGATTTCCAATTTCAGACAAATTGGATAAAAAATACGGTTTCTATAAGCCCAAGACCCCAAATCGGGAGGTCGTTTTATATCGGGACCATACCAAACCATGGACCGATACTCACAATTTCTGGCACACGTATTTGTGGTCCTACAATACCTCTAGATTTCCAATTTCAGGTAAATTGAATAAAAACTGCGGTTTCTATAAGCCCAAGAAGTAAAATCGGGAGATCGGTCTATATGGGGGCTATACCAAAATATGGACCGATACTCACAATTTTTGGCACACGTATTTGTGGTACTACAATACCTCTAGATTTGCAATTTCAGGTAACTTGAATAAAAACTGCGCTTTCTATAAGCCCAAGAAGTAAAATCGGGAGATCGATCTATATGGAGGCTATACCAAAACATGGACCGATACTCACCATTTTTGGCTCACCTCTTTATGGTCATAAAATACCTCTAGATTTAAAATTTCAGGCAAATTGGATAAACACTACGATTTCTATAAGCCCAAGACCCCAAATCGGGAGGTCGGTTTATATGGGGACTATATCAAAACCTGGACCAATATAGCCCATCTTCGAACTTGACCTGCCTGCAGACAAAAGACGAGTTTGTGCAAAATTTTAGCACGATTGCTTCATATTGAGGACTGTAGCGTGATTACAGCATACAGACAGACAGACGGACATCGTTATATCGTCTTAGAATTTCTCCCTGATCAAGAATATATATACTTTATATAGTCGGAAATCGATATTTCGAATGACAAACTTATTATACCCCCGTCACCATTCTATGGTGGTGGGTATAAAAATCCGAAGTTTATGTAGCAACGTAAACCAGGTGATATTTCGTATTTAGGTTAGGTTAGGTTAGGTGGCAGCCCGATATATCAGGCCCACTTAGACTATTCAGTCCATTGTGATACCACATTGGTGAACTTCTCTCTTATCACTGAGTGCTGCCCGATTCCATGTTAAGCTCTTCTGTACAAGTCCATCAATTCGAAGGCCTGAATTTTAGATCCTAGTGTTCTAGTGTGTACACAAAAACCGATTCTTAATAACAAAACAGCTGTTTCTTCGCACCGGATTGAATGAAGAGAACCCCCGACCATGGTTTTATACCGTGTTCTATATAGACCTGCCTTCGTTCGGTGAGGCTTAAATGGTGCTTGGGCAAACCAGTACCTACTGTTTTAGCTTATCATCAAAGTTCGACGCATTCATTGTCTACGCCTCACTCGATGCCACCAAAGCTCCCCGGAACCCTAATGGGATTTTGATGGTGATGTTAAAGCACTTGGTCATATTGGTTGTAGAGTACCTGAGCAAACTTCTGAGATTCCGGTACATGCATAGACTCGAATACAACGGTGTACATGGAGTTCAGAGACCAAACGGAGCCGAAAGCAAGGTGGGGTTCGATCTCCATTATCAAAACCGCGAGATCCAGCATTACAAGGGAAAGTATTCATAAGGTTACTGCATCTTGAGTGTCAAAGAAATCATTCGGTGTCAAATGAGGACTATACGATTTGAGTCAATGTGTGAGAGCTCGCATTGTCGAAGTGAAGAGTGATCCAATTTCTTGATTTCTTGGAAGACAACTGGCAAAAAGAATGGATGTGTACTACTCAGAATTGTTTGTTCTCCATTGTTCTAGTGGTACGACTGCAATGTGTCCAGTCCAGGGGATCATTAGGTTAGGTTAGGATCATTGGCTTGGAAGTGTGCAAGAGCCTTTCTTTGAGCGATTGACAAATTGTGTGGGGTCCAACGCTGGTCCCATTAATGCCTAAGGTTGTCTCAATCTTACGTGATTGGCCACATGACACCCATCATATACTCGCTTCTCCACCGAAACCTTTATACTACCTGGGCGTCAGTGGACACTAGGATACACACAAAAAAAATTTTTTCTGGTTCAATCACGAAAATAATTGATCCAATTAATTTTTATTGAAATGTCCTCAATCGCAGAAATGATAGTATCAATTAAAAAATTAATTGAAGATCAATTAAAAAATTAATTGATCCAATAAAAAATTAATTGATACTATTAATTTTTGTGATTGATTTTTGTTTCAATTAAAAAATTTGTTGAATCAGTAAAATTTTTTAATTAAAATTTTAATTGTAAAAATTTTCGTGAATTTTTTTCTGTGTAGGTACAGTGACATCCCTTTAAATTTAGGCTCACTCCGACTATTCAGTCCATTGTGATACCACAAGGGTAAATTTCTCTCTTTTCACTGAATGTTGTCCAATTCCGTGTGGGCTATTTAAATCCAGAAATGCTTTGAAATTCTCAGAAATGTCACCAATATTAGAAGTGATAAACCGCTGCTGAAAAACTTTTTGATGTTCGGCCGGAAACTTTGCATGCAAGATGAGCTTGCTAAGCATGTCATCACAGAGGCTCTGTAGAAATTGTAAGGACTCCTTCCAAATCATTTTTTGTTTTTTTTTAATAAGTCGATTTACGGTTCAAATTTGATCAGTTGTCAGAATAAAAAATCCACATAACATTCTCCTTTCGATTTTGGAGATTTTGTTGTAAAGTAATTTCGGTCATCGTAAAGCCGTTTATTTTTTTGGCTAAAATAATAAAATATATCGAATTTATTACAAAAATTTGCCATCGATTTTTTGACAAAAGGTCGAGAAGTTGATTTTTGTATCCCTAGTAGACACATCACAACTTAGTTGGTTAAACAACTAAATGGGTGATAAACTCTACACACATTTACAACAACAACCCAAGCACAGTATTCTATTAAGGCTCGAGGGATTCCCACAACATCCAACAAGAATTTTTCATTTCTACCCGTCTCATCAAGCCTGTATCTGTTGTATACAACGTTCATAGTTTCTTTGATAGTCATACACACCTCGTTTCCGTTTCCTTTCACAGAAATTTACAGCGAGTATATGAAAATTATTTATGAATCGAGAATATATGCGATTTTTGTTTGAAAAATGAACTGAAATGTCAACAAAACATCAATTGGCATAGAATAGAGCTCACGCGGATGTTTATTTACCATCAGCCATCACTTTATGGATGATAACGACGTTGTCGTTGCAGTGGCAAATCCACCAATTCTTCATCGGTCGGTTGGTCATTCGGTCAGCCGACACCGATGGGTTGCTTGGTTGATTTTCGGCAAACGTGTGGCCGGCCATTTGCTTTAGATTGCAATAAAAGTGATCTTAAAATAAAATCAGATTTGGCTTCATTTTTAATTTTTATGATGTGAACATAGACTGCATGACGATCGCCTGACTCCCACCACTCAACCAATATTCGGAGGAGGTATATTTTTATGCAAAACCATAGCATCTCTACCTATGCATGGCACAGACCACCACCAACCATATGCATTTATTTATGAATGCCAACAAAAACAAATTATCTCATTTCGATTATGAAATAGAGGCACATGGGAATTATTTAATAATAATTATGTGAATGTATGAATAAATGCAGCAAAATACGATACATAAACGAATGACTTTGACTTCTATGTCTTAAGAAATGCAAAAAAGTAAATTAAAGAAAAAAACTAATAATAATTAAAATTCGTTTGAGCGATAAAGAACAACCTCGAATTGATTTGTTGGTGACAATTCTATGTAAATGTGCCGCTGTTATTACATGGAGAAATAGATTAGGTTGTGTATGTTTGAGAGTAGAATGAAAACTGGGGCTTTTACACTCCAACAAAAATTTACTTGGATCCGAGCCAAAAATGCAGATTTTTCAAAATTAACCAAGGACAACCAGAATAAATAGTTGGGGGCGAAAAACCGCTTAGAAAACAGATCGACTCGGAGTTTCACCGCGACCAAGAACATGTGACATATACTTTATTATGGGTCTAAAAACAATATTTCGATGCGTTACAAACGGAATGACAAACTTAGTTTACCTGCCATTTCAAACAAAATATAAAAATGCATATACATATAAAAAGAAATAAAAATAAATTAAATAAATATTAGACCACAAGAAGTGACGTATATTTGTAGAAATAATGGCAGTAAGTCATTATTTTCAAGCTGAAGGTATTTCTGGACGTGATAGGTTAGGTTAGGTTAGGTTGTAGAGGATGACATCAATTTTGTGTTTAATTTACCAGTATAGGTCCATTGTGATTCCTCGATGTGATCTTTGCATCTTCTTCCGAGTACAGGCACCATCTCCAGATATCATTGTCTTTAAGTCCTATTCTTACCATGTGTTTCCCAAGTGTGTTATGTCCTGTTATGATACCAATCAATGGCCGCCATTCGTCTCTGTTCATCGTCATCAAAATTTCGCAGCTCCTGTGTTTATTTTCGTCCCATATCAACTTGGTTTGTTCGCAACCATCCGAAGAGCCCAGCGTCTTCGCCATAGTTCATCATATTTGACCTCTATTCTGGAATGATAAGAAGATAGTGGAGGAAAAACGTCCGCTAGGACGTCCAGCGTGACGGGACAAGAGATTTTGGTTGTGAGTTCTTCACCGCAACTACTTACCAAGTTTTTGCTGGGTTAAATAAGCTATTCACAATTGTATACACGCAGAGAAGAAACATGATTGTCACAATCATATTCGAAGAGCAAAATAATATGATAGGAGCTATTTTTGCGGCGACCATGTAACATTTTAACCAGAAAAATGTAATTGTCCTCATCTAAAATGTTATTATATTGATAAAAAGAATTTTGTTTGAATGAAAAGACAATGGTCACGATCTAAAATGTTATGGTATTCATTAAAAATGTTTTTCTCCTAGTTAAAAGAACATGGTCACAACCTAAAATGTTTTGATCTTTATGAAAAAACTTTTTTCATCGTCGAAAAAAGGACGCCACTTGAGAAAAGAAAACACAAAATTAACTTTATTTGTTTGTTTTTATTTATTTATAAACTAATTCATTGTTTATTTGTATTTATAATGCCGTTCAAGCAAACATCATATATTTTTACACACTCTATTTTATTTCAATTTCAACAATAATTAATTATTCCATATTTACATCGTGCCCATCAAATGTACAAACGCAGACAATATGTAACTGCAAATAAAAATAAATTATACCATATAGAAAAATGCAGAACAAAAAAACAGGTACATTTTTTCAATTACACTTTCCTTTTTTGTGTTCACATAAAACCACGTGCCACTTTTGAATAAATAAATTAACACAAAACACAGTACATCCGTATTCTCCGTCGATTCCAAGAAACAATCAACACACGACTGACGCGCAAAATGAAAATCATGTGTACCTGCTCAATGTTTTTATAAAATTCTTTTCGCTGCAAACAAGTTAAAAAATTAAATCGTCACGAAAAAATGTAAATGGTCTTTATGGCCATGTAATGGTTCTAGACATGTCTATACTTAACCTATAAAAATACTTGTTTCCCTGTAAAAAAGTAAAAAAATTGAATGGTCAGATACATGATTTTCCCGACCATTTAATGGTCTCAAATTCTATCATTTAAATGATAGAATATGTTTGCGGTATTTGAGAACCATTCAAATGCTTATTGCCACCATACATTTTTCTCCGCTCGAAAATTATTTTTACAAAGACAAAATACATGGTTTTCCCGACAATTGCATACTCTAGATAAGCAATAAATGGATGCGGCAACCATGTCCAAACATGTTTTTTCTGTGCGTGTAATTACCAGTCCAAAAATCCAAATTATTGCAGATACATCAAATTACAAAAAATCTTAATTCTCATAACAAACCTTCTCCAGCAAAAAAAGCTTAAATAGATGGGGTGAAAACTGCCAACCAGGAAAATTTTTACCATACCACCGTGATGTAATTAGGGTTGCCAGATTCAAAAGTTGGCTGGATTTAAAAAAAAAATGGATTTCGTAAATCCCCAAATATGAGGAATAAAACTATTTATTAAAATATTTAAATAAATAATAAAAACACAACAAAACATTTATAATTCAGTCTTTTCATAAACATAAATAAAATAAAGTAAATTTAATTAAATTAAAAAAAAAAAAATAGAACATATTTTTTATTCAATATTTTCTTACAAACAAAATTTACAGAAAAAGGCCAAATAGGTTTAATGCAGTTCTTACAGATAACACCCCAGCAAAAAGAGCTTCCCAAAAAGTAGTTTGGATCCCCAATCTGTGATCCGGAAGTAGTGTAAACTTGGATCATCTCCATAGGACGGAAGCACTCCCTTTTTGGGTCCTTTGCATTGCTTTAGAAGTTGTGCCCTGGAAGTTAATTTGAATGAAGAAATTTAAAAAGCGAAAAAAAAAATGTTTAACCAATTTTTTTTCAACCATATTTTTTATTACACTATTATTTTCCTATTATCTAATTTTTTACAATTTGAAAAACTTTTTCGCTCCGACCAGGGATTGAACATGGGTTTGATGGCACCATAACAGAACGCCTTAGCACACTCAGCCACAAACGCCATTGAACATAAAGGGTGATACGGTCAAAATTTGGTCAATATAAACTTGACGTATTTCTTTCAATTTTGCATTTAAAAAACCTGAACACTACTCATTTTGAAGGTGTGTGTGTGTGTAGAATGTTGCTCCAATTTTGATTTTGGAATTCACTCTTCAATTGTCAAAATGCAGTCCAAGCAGCGTATCAAAATTTTGCTCGCGCATCGCGAAAATCCGAGCTACTCGCACGCAAAGCTGGCAAAATCGCTAAAAGTTGCCAAATCAACCGTTACAAATGTAATTAAAGTGTTTGGGAACGTTTGTCGACAGCCAGGAAGTCTGGATCTGGGGGAAATCGACAACCGAAAGCCGCTGAGACGACAAAGAGAGTTGCCGGTAGTTTCAAGCGAAACCCTAACCTCTCTCTCTCCGAGATGCCGCAAATAAGCCGGGTGTATCGTCTACAACCGTGCATCGAGCCAAAAAACGGGCCGGACTATCGACTTACAAGAAGGTAGTGACTCCAAATCGTGATGATAAACAAAATACGACGGCCAAAGCGCGATCCCGGAGGCTGTACACGACGATGCTGACGAAGTTTGACTGCGTGGTAATGGACGACGAAACCTACGTCAAAGCCGACTACAAGCAGCTTCCGGGACAGGAGTTTTATACGACAAAAGGAAGGGGAAAGGTAGCAGATATTTTCAAGCACATAAAACTGTCAAAGTTCGCAAAGAAATATCTGGTTTGGCAAGCCATCTCTACCTGTGGCTTGAAAAGCAGCATTTTCATAGCTTCCGGGACAGTCAACCAAGAAATTTACGTGAAAGAGTGTTTGAATAAACGTCTGCTGCCTTTCCTGAAGAAACACGGTTGTTCCGTACTGTTTTGGCCGGATTTGGCATCTTGCCATTACGGTAAAAAGGCCATGGAGTGGTACGCCGCCAACAACGTGCAGGTGGTTCCCAAGGACAAGAACCCTCCCAATTGAGAAATACTGGGCTATTGTCAAGCGGAACCTAAAGAAGACAAAAAAAACTGCTAAGGACGAGCAGCAGTTCAAGGCAAACTGGCTTTCTGCGGCGAAGAAGGTGGACAAGGTGGCTGTACAAAATCTGATGGCAGGTGTCAAGCGTGAGGCCCGGCAATTCGGATTTGGAAAAGCGAAAGCCTAACTGAATATTTTTCCTGAATTTTATACTAATTGAACTTGAAAAAGAAATTTAATTTGATTTTTTAAATAAACGATTTCACCGATTTACACGCGTTTTCCCTTGACCAAATTTTGACCGTATCACCCTTTAATTTAAAATTTTTTTTGTTTCAAATAGGTTAAAAACAGAGTAAGAATTCATAAAATGGTACAAATCATTTAAATTTTGTCGAAAAAAATGCTAAATTCAATCTGAAAAAATTGTGAATTTTTGAAAATATTTGAGGTCAAACGTTTCCGACAAACGTTTCCGACAAGCATTAAAAATTATAAAAAAATTATAAAAATTATTTATTTGACAAAATATCACAGATTTTTTTAATTTACATCCAAAACATTGAATTCGCATCACACTTAAGAAGTAACACAAATTCAGTGCAACGGCTGTTAAAATGGAGGACTTCCGTCCTATGAAAAGCGCATGTTGAATTCATCGCTTCTGTGTCAATTTTGCACCACTTCCGGATTTAAAAAGAACATTTTCATTACTTTTTGGCGACGCTTTTCTTGCTGGGAATTTAGGTAATTTAAAAATTATTTCTTTAAAGCAAAAATATTATCCTTTATTTTAGGGAAATGGTGTCATATGACTTTAACGTAGGGAAAAGAATTTCAAAATGTTGTGTCCTTAATTTAAAGAAAAATATTTTTTAAGCTAAGATTATGAACACACTTCTAATTAAAATTTCTTTATTTTAAAGATATTTCCTTATTTCAAAGAAATTTACATGTCTTTTTTTTGAATTTTTCTTTTAAGGATTAATTCTTTAAATCAAAGAAGTTATTCTTTACTTCAAGAAAAAATCGTTTTAATCCAAAGATATTTAGATTTTTCCTTTCAAAGAATCGTTAATGAAAAAAAGTTAATCAAAGATTTTGAACTTTCTATTGATTAAAATTTATTTATTTTAATGACATTTTTCCTTAATATTGTATAAATTATATCTTCTTTATAGTAATTCAGGATTTTTGTCAAGGCGGGTAGATAATATTCGCGGCTTTTTTATCTTTACACAAAAAAATATATTTTTTGTCTTCAATCACGAAATTAATTGATCCAATTAATTTTTAATGGAAATGTTTTCAATCACAGAAATGATGAGTTTCAATTAAAGCATTAATTGAAAATCAATAAAAAAATAATTGATCCAATTAAAAAATGAATTGATACTATTAATGTTTGATTGATTTTTCTTTCAATTAGAAAATTTGTTGAATCAATTAAATTTTTAATTGAATATTTTTTAAAGCTCAGTTAGGATTTTAATTGAAAAAAATTTTGTGAATTTTTTTGTCTGTGTTATAATTTAAAGATAAAATGTTTTTCCTTGCATTAAGAGAAATTTCCATTATTTCAAAGATATTCGAATTTAATGGAGGCCATGTTTCAAGTTCACATCAAGTCAATGTCGCCATTTAAGAATCAATGACAAAATATCATAATCTTTCAAGCTTACTGAGAATGCCATCGATCCATTTTCTATTTTCCAAATGTGTTCCACATCTGGAATAGTTTAAAACTGCAAGTGATCCAAGTAAACATTTACGCTTCGTTTCACATCTTTGAGAAACCTTGGCTCACTTGTGGTAGCATTCCGTTGGGAGCTGTGTGCAAAAAAAAACGAAAGAGAAAAAACCTCCTAACAAAAGAAAACAGGCGTGGCTTTGAACCACATTAGGCAGTTGCTGGGGATGTCATTCATTCAATGAGTTTTTGTTGTATTTTAATGTTTTTATTTATTTTTATGCCATTCATGGACTTCATCAGCCTGCGAGGTGATGATGGGGAGATTTTAATACGGCTGCTGTTGTTACTGCTGGTATGACTATGTGGAATAGCCCCCAAGCATATCCCCCCCTTGGGTATTGGGGCATTGTGCAAACAATGAACTAATTTAATTAGTTTTCAATTAAGTGTGGAAATACGTTTTTCTAATTAACTTATTATTTGTTGTTTTTATTGTTTTGTGTGAGTGTGTGTGTGTTTTTTTTTGCATTGAGAATCTCAGGCCAGCCAGAGAGACACACATTGACACAGTGACTACCGTTTGATGATTAATGACGGTCGCCTCATATGGAAATTAACAACAATAATGACATCATCAGCAATGATCAAAAGATCAGTGAAAACGTCAATTTGATTTGATGATTCCTTTAATGATTTCATCCGAATTTTAGGGAAATCCGGGAAAATAAACGTGTGCTTGTCAGAAGTCATCTATGAAGACCTAATGACGTTTTTGTTTATTTTTAAATGAAAGTTCATTGTAATGTTTCGGTTTTTGGTATCATTGATGCAAATATCCTTGGATGCAATTTTTCTTTTCTCTTGGGAACTGCCAAAAGATTACAACATTCCTTTTATGTGTAAATCTAGTATGGTTGTGTGGATATAAAAGGTCCCCTCCCCTCCCCGCCACCGACAAAAAGAGGTAACCACAGACTAATTTATTCATGTCTAAGGTCTTTCTACTGACGGATTGCCTCGTTAACTAGCCGTCTGGCTAGACAAACAAAACAGATCTGAGTCATTTCATGTTCATGCCTTGTCATTAGAAGAAAGGTACATTTAATTTTAACAACGCGATACGATTAAAAGTAATCGTTAAGTTTTTTTTTTTTTCTTGATTATCAATTATATTTACGCTACACTAAAATATTTAATTTTTTTTTTTTAGAAAACAAATAATCACAGAGGTATTCTCTAGCTATTAATTAAATTTTATTTGAATAATAAATGGAGCAAGGGAGCATACATACAAAGGGAAAAATATTACCCTAATGTGAACGATTATGCAACCTACATTTTAGAACACGGAAAGTGCCCATTACTTAGGAAAAATTTTTCTAAACTAAAGAAAACAACAAGTATTAAAGTCGGGCGGGCCGACTCTATTATACCCTGTACCACTTTGTAGATCCACATTTTCGATACCATATCAAATCAGTCAAATGTGTTGGGTGCTACATATAAACATTTTTGTTCTCCAATACATACATATAATTCTGCCTCGATCTGGACAAAATTTGTTAGACTTCTAAAAAACTATAGACTTAAAAATTCGGCTAACCCCTGGTGTGGAACAAAATGTTAGTCAAAAACAAGTATGGAAAGTCTAAAGTCGGGCGGGGCCGACTATATTATACCCTGCACCACTTTGTAGATCTAAATTTTCGATACCATATCACATCCGTTAAATGTGTTGGGGGCTATATAAAGGTTTGTCCCAAATACATACTGTTAAATATCACTCGATTTGGACAGAATTTGATAGACTTTACAAAATCTATAGACTCAAAATTTAAGTTGGCTAATGCCCTAGGGTGTAACACAATTTTAGTAAAAAAAATATGGGAAACATTTAAATCTGAAGCAATTTTAAGGAAACTTCGCAAAAGTTTATTTATGATTTATCGCTCGATATATATGTATTAGAAGTTTATGAAAATTATAGTCATTTTTACAACTTTTCGACTAAGCAGTGGCGATTTAACAAGGAAAATGTTGGTATTTTGACCATTTTTGTCGAAATCAGAAAAACATATATATGGGAACTGTATCTAAATATGAACCTACACTGCAAAAAACAGTGAACCCACCAGGAAGAAAACTTTTGATTAATTTTAGAAAATTTTGAATTGTTTTAGAAATTTTTAACTAAACAGTATTACAAGCGCTGGCATAACGCCGATATCACAAAAATAAGTAAATATTTTTCGACAAATTCAAGAAAATTTATTAGACATAAATAATTTTTTTCACTTTTTAAAGAAAATTTTGCGGTTTGAAGGAAAAAATTGGAGTTCAAAATTGCAAGAATGTCTTTAGTGACATACGAAGTTCATGATGAACGCTGTTGTAGTAAAATTTACAAATTTAAAGAAATAATGAACTATTTTGTGAGAAGTACGAATTTAGTAAAACTTTTTACTTCATTTGTGTATAATTTTTTCCCGTCTTTTAGTTCATTTAACTAACGTACGCAAAAAATTATTAGAGTAAATGAAACTTTCTCCAAATATAATAATTTCATGAACTAAAATATAGTTAAATTGGCTTTAGTGAAATAGTGAGTTCACTTTTTTTTGAGTGTATTTCAACCAAATATGGCACACATGACTATATTACTAATTGTACTCCTTGTCCAAATTTTCAACCAAATTGGGCCAAAACTCTAGCTTCTGTGGCCATATAAGTCCATATTGGGCGAAAAATATATATGGATGCTATATCTAAATCTGAACCGATTTCAATCAAATTTGGCACACATGACTATACTACCAATTGTACTCCTTGTGCAAGATTTCAAGCTAATCGGGATAAAACTCTGGCTTCTGGGTCCATATAAGTGCATATCGGGCGAAAGCTATATATATATGAGATATATCTAAATCTGAACCGATTTCAACCAAATTTGGCACGCATAGCTACAATGCTAATTCTATTCCCTGTGCAAAATTTCAACTAAATCGGAGTTAAAAATTGGCCTCTGTGGTCATATGAGTGTAAATCGGGCGAAAGCTATATATGGGAGCTATATCTAAATCTGAACCGATTTCAATAAAATTTGGCACACTTGACTATAGTACTAATTGTTCTTCTTGTGCAAAATTTTAAGCAAATTAGGGTAAAACTCTGGCTTCTGGGGCCATATAAGTCCATATCGGGCGAAATATATATGGGAGCTATATCTAAATCTGAACCGATTTCTTCCAAAACCAATAGGGTTCTATTCTGAGCCAAAACACATACATGCGCCACATTTGAAGTCGATTGCACTAAAACTGCGACCTAGACTTTGATTACAAAAATGTGTTCACGGACAGACGGACATGGCTATATCGACTCAGGAGCCCACCCTGAGCATTTTTGCCAAAGACACCATGTGTCTATCTCGTCTCCTTCTGGGTGTTGCAAACATATGCACTAACTTATGATACCCTGTTCCACAGTGTGGCGCAGGGTATAATTAGGGCAAAACTCTGGCTTCTGTGGCCGTATAAGTGCATATCGGGCGAAAGATATATATGGGAGGTATATCTAAATCTGAACCGATTTCTACCAAATTCGGCACACTTTACGACACTATCAATTGCACTTCTTGTGCAATTGATAGTGGTAGTAATCTGGCTTCTAGGGTCATATTAGTAAATATCGGACGAAAGATATATGTGGGAGCTATATCTAAAACTGAACCGATTTTTTTCCAAAATCAATAGGGTTCTGTTCTGACCCAAAGTACATATTTGTGCCAAATTTGAAGTCAATTGGACTAAAATTGCGACCGAGACTTTGATTACACAAATGTGTTCACCGACAGACGGACGAACGGACATGGCTAGATCGACTCAAGGGCTGGCACTGAGCAATATTGTTTCACATAAGTCCTCTTTTATACGAAAATTATGTCAAATTTAATTTTGTGGAGTTTTTGTAGACCAGTGTACCCCACAACATTGTCAAGAAAGCAACACACGAGCCGTAGACATTTACGGCGGCCACAAAATGAAATCTAATCAATCTGCTCTTCCTTAAATGATTCGCATTCGGTTTTAAGTGCATTTGCGTATCATTGCCCATACTCTCGACCGAGCAAATCGAATAAGGGGCATTTGGATGGATGGATGAATGGATAGTCAATCCATTAAATGTTAACCTCAATATCAATATTATTTTCTGTATCATGTCATTAAGGCTTGACCTACATAAAAAGCATTTTTGATTTTTATTTGGGTTAATACGACTACACCAATCAATGTGGTCTTTGAATTCAATTCCCTGAAAAGAGGAAAATGTTTGGATCTAAATCGCTAACTAGAAATGGAATGCTTGCAATGAATTTTCTAGTTTTTGTATCTGAAACAAAAATATATTTACAATTATTCCTTCAAAATCAAAAAAAAAATCGAAAAGTACAAATTAAATTAAAAAAAATTCCTGGTTAGTTTAAATAAAACAAGTATATACGGCCGTAAGTTCGGTGAGGCCGAATCTTATGTACCCTCCGCCATGGATTGCGTAGAAACTTCTACGAAAGATTGTCATCCACAATCGAATTACTTGGGTTGTGGTATCTTAAAACTTCTTAAGATTGTTTTCTAAATTGTGAGTTAGTCCATACGTGGTATATATTAGACAAAAAAGGTATGTATAGGTAAGTCTACAAATAATTACGAATCGATGTGGACTTTTGCACGGTACGTACACGGATGAAAAAGACTGTTTTTCATATGTTTGGCTATAAACATTATATGTTTGGAACACACATTTTTAAACACAATATTTTTGAGTGCAAGCATATAATGTTCATAAACTAGCATAACATGTTTGGGACATATATGTTAATATGTTAGAACATATTATGTTTGGGACATAAAATGTTTGTAAATATAATATGCTTGGATGCAAACATATATTAATTTAGAAATAGCCTATAAACATATATGTGTTTAGTAGCTTGGAGCGCTATTTAACTGGGAGCGATATTGAATTAAGTTGGTGGTTGTTGCTTGTTATTATAAAATTAACATTTTATTTTTCCTTGGGCAATTGATCAGCTACTTCTTTGATCCTTACAAACTGTGTGGTCCGCTGTTCGAATCCCCGTCCGGCAAAAGGTAAAATTAAAATAAAAAAATCATACAATTGAATAATTTCTTCTACAATGTTTGTATTACAGAAAAAGGTGCTAAGAACTAAAAAATCTCGTGGAAGTGAGAAAGATGTGAGGGAATATACAATTGGCCAGAAACAAAATTTTGAGCATTCAGGTCGAAAACCTATGTTGTTAGCACCTATATTACCTGTTTATTTTCATAATTCATTATGATTGTAAATATATAAATAAATAAATACAATTTTGAGAACAATATTGTTTGGGAGAATTTTTTTTAAGCATATAATATTTTTGGGTGCAAAATGCTTCCAAACATATTATATGTTCACATAATAACATATTGTTTTTTGGAAGACAACATTATTGAATTTGGATGCAAAAATACAAAATGTTTGGAGCTTAGAATACCCAAACATATATTTTTTAGACCAATATGCTTTCAAACATATTATATATTGGAAGAGATCAAACATATAAATGTTTGGGCAATACCCAAAAATATATATGCTTGAAGCAAAATATGTTTGGGAGTATATGTTACAGAAGCGATTTTTTGTGAGCGTGTAGAGAGCCAGAATTGAAATATGGGGGTCGCTTATATGGGGGGTCGCTATATACAATTATGAACTTGATATGGACCAATTTTTGAGTGATTGGGGATCGATTTATCTGAGGGCTATATATAACTATAGACCGATATGGACCTACTTAGGCATGGTTGTTAACGGCCATATACTAGCACAATGTACCAAATTTCAACTGGCTCCAAAACAAAATATCGGGATCGGTTTATATGGGGCCCATATATGATTATGGACTGATATGGACCACTTTTGGCACGGTTGTTAAATATCATATACTACCACCACGTACCAAATTTCAAGCAGATCGGATGAATTTTGCTTCTCCAAAAGGCACAGGAGGTCAAATCTGGGGATCGGTTTATATGGGGGCTATATATAATTATGGACTGATATTAAACAATTCTAGCATGGTTGTTGGATACCATATACTAACATCACGTACAAAATTTCAACCGAATCGGATGAATTTTGCTCTCCCAAGAGGCTACGGAGGTCAAATCTGGTGATCGGTTTATATGGGGGCTATATATAATTATGGACCGATGTGAACCAATTTTTGCATGGTTGCTAGAGGCAATATACCAACACCATGTACCAAATTTCAGCCGGAGCGGATGAAATTTGCTTCTCTTAGAGGCTCCGCAAGCGAAATCGGAGAATCGGTTTATATGGGGGCTATATGTAATTATGGACCGATGTGGACCAATTTTTGTGTGGTTGTTAGAGACCATATACTAACACCATGTACCAAATTTCAGCCGGATCGGATAAAATTTGCTTCTCTTAGAGGATCTGCAAGCCAAATTTGGGGGTCCGTTTATATGGGGGCTATACGTAAAAGTGGACCGATATGACCCATTTGCAATACCATCTGACCTACATCAATAGCAACTACTTGTACCAAGTTTGAAGTCGATAGCTTGTTTCGTTCGGAAGTTAGCGTGATTTCAACAGACGGACGGACATGCTCAGATCGACTCAGAATTTCACCACGACCCAGAATATATATACTTTATGGGGTCTTAGAGCAATATTTCGATGTGTTACAAACGGAATGACAAAGTTAATATACCCCCATCCTATGGTGGAGGGTATAAAAATGGAAAAAAAAGTTATGTTATAAAGCAAATTTCGTATTATGTTATTTTTGCTGGGGAGTGATATTAATCCAGTTTTTCTTCTATTATTAAAATTTTTAGCTAATTCTTGTATTCACATTTTTTTTTTGAATTTTTTGGAATATATGTTTAGTATTATTACCCTTATATTTAAGTATCCCTCAGTTTTTCATTGCTGTGGTCCCTATAATTTTGCTATTGGTGACGATAAAAAAATTAGAAAAAAATGAATGAGGAATTTTTCGTTGCTGTGATCCCTATAATTTTGCTATTATTGACGACATAAAAATAGTAAAAAAAAAAAAATAATGGGGACTTTGAAAAATACGAAAATGATATTTGAATTTATTATCTGCAATTAGATTTTTAATGAAATGCGCACATTTCCGTTGGCTAATAACCATTGCCAATGTCGTCAGCAACTATGCTTCTTCTTTAATCAATCAATAGACGATCTGCGAGTATTGATAGTTGGTGGCTGGCGGGATCTGAGGGTTCTGGCAGTCATTTTGGCTACTATGGTGGCCACCTCCATTCAAAATTCGTATTTTGGCATTGGCCAATGCCAAGAGGATGGCATCATCCCCTTTTCGTGTAGCATCCATTGTGCTGCTTGTATTCTACCACACGAACAAATTCCTGCAAAGTCATTAATATGCACTGAAAACAATATTGACCTAATACGAAAGATTACGCAACCTAAATTTTAGGATACGGAATTTACACAATATTAAGGACAAATTTCTTTAAAATAATTAAATTTTAGTTAAAAGAACCTTTATAATCTTTTCTCCAAAAATATTTTACATTAAATTTAGGACACTAATCTTGGAAATATGCGTCCCTTACAAAGAAATCGTCTTCACACAAAATTTTGATCCAATTAATTTTTTAATTGAAATGTCTGCAATCACAGAAATGATAGTATCAATTAAAAAATTTATTGATACTATTAATTTTTGCGATTGATTTTTGTTTCATTTAAAAAATTTGTCAATCAATTAAATTTTTAATTGGAAAAAGGTTTCGTGAAATTTTTTCTGTGTTTAAATTAACTGAAACATTGAATCTTTGGATTTAAAACAAAAAAATCTTCAATATAGGCTTTTAGGCTTATTTTGAGGATTTTAGATCTTTGATGTGAAATTTTTGGAATTAATAAAACATTTTTCTTTTATTTTGAACTATCTCTTATAATTGGGCTTTGCAATTGACAGTTGTTCTACGTGAATAGCTTTATTAATATATCGCAAAAAGATAATGAAAACTCGATAACTGAGGTCTACATCCAAATTTTAATTTAATTGATTCTAGATTTAAAGCTACATGGGTACCTCGGATTCAATACCGAAATCTGTAAGAGAAGGTCACAATCTGTGGATCCAAGTAAACTTTTTTGAGTGTGGGAGGCGAATTAAAGAAATAGCATATTTTCTTAGATTTATTCAAAAGAATTTCACCGAAAGTGGAAAAATTTATAGATTATATTTTTCAATTAAAAGTCAATTTTTTCATTAAAAGTCAATTAGTCGATTTTGGTCACTGTCAGCTGTGGAAAACATTTCTAAGTCAGTTTTACGGCACTCCAGCAAAAGAGAAACGTCTATTCTACTAAAGTCAATTTAATTTTATTTTAGTTCATGGAATTATTATATTTGGAGAAAGTTTCCTTTACTCTACAATTTTTTTGCGTATGTTAGTTTTTTTATACCTTTCACCACTACTGTGGTACAGGGTATAATAAGTTTGTGCATTTGTATGTAACGCCAAGAAGGAAAAGTCTGAGACCCATCGTTTAGTATACCGATCGTCTTAGAATTAAATTCTGAGTCGATTTTGCGATGTCCGTCTGTCTGTCTGTCTGTCCGTCTGTCTGTCTGTTGATGTATTTTTGTGTGCAAAGTACAGCTCGCAGTTTTAGTCCGATTGTCCTAAAATTTGGTATAGGGTCCTGTTTCGGCTCAAAGACGATCCCTATTGATTTTGGAAAAAAATCGGTTCAGATTTAGATATAGCTGCCATATATATTTTTCACCAATCTAGTCATAATTGGCGTGCATATCAACCGATCTTCCTAAAATTCCGTACATCCGAATATTTTATGAGTCTCGAAAAACTTGCAAAATATCAGCCAAATCGGTTCAGATTTAGGTATAGCTCCCATATATAGATTTACACTCATTTGCCCACAGAGGCCAATTTTTTGCTCCGATTTAGTTGAAATTTTGCACAGGGAGTATAATAGCATTGTAGCTATGCGTGCCAAATTTGATTGAAATCGGTTCAGATTTAGATATAGCTACCATATATAGCTTTCGCCTGATTTACACTCATATGACCACAGAGGCCAATTTTTAACTCCGATTTAGTTGAAATTTTGCACAGGGAGTAGAATTAGCATTGTAACTATACATGCCAAATTTGGTTGACATCGGTTCAGATTTAGATTTAGCTCCCATATATATGTTTTTCTGATTTCGACCAACATTTTCCTTGTAAAATCGCCACTGCTTAGTCGAAAAGTTGTAAAAATGACTCTAATTTTCTTAAACTTCTAATACATATATATCGAGCAATAAATCATAAATAAACTTTTGCGAAGTTTCCTTATAATTGCTTCAGATTTAAATGTTTCCCATAATTTTTTACTAAAATTGTGTTCCACCCCAGTGCATTAGCCAACATAAATTTTGTGTCTATAGATTTTGTAAAAGTCTATCAAATTCTGTCCAAATCGGTATAAAAAGAGAAACTAAAAAGCGGGGAAAAATATTTACTAAATTTTCCAATTGATAATTGTTGATAAAAACGAGCTCGAGGTCTGGATGATTAATTTTTATTTATTCAATATTTCGTATTTTCATTGAAAGACTTCATCGGGAAATTTTTTGAAAAAAAAAACAAAAATAATACACCAACTGTAGAGTAAAAAAAAATAATATTGGTGTATTATTTTTGTTGTTTTTCAAAAATTTTCCCGATGAAGTTTTTCAATGAAAAGACGAAATATTGAATAAATAAAAATTAATCATCCAGACCTCGAGCTCGTTTTTATCAACATTTATCAATTGGAAAATCTATATACAGGTCGAATATAATAAAAACATCCATAATATTTACTAAATTATTTACTAAAAATAAAGATTTACTGAACTCTTACTCCTCACAATATATTTCATTATTACTTTAAATTTATTAATTTTACTTTAAATGGGCCCATCTTAAACTTCGTATGGCACTGAACACATTTTTGCAATTTTGAACTCCAATTGTTTCCTTCAAACTAAAAAAAATTCTTTAAGAAGTAAAAAAATTAATTATGTCTAATAAATTTGTTGGAATTTGTCGAAAAATATTTACATAGTTTTGTGATATTGTAATACTGTTTAATTAAAATGTTCGACAAATAATCTACATTTTCAAAAATTATCAAAAAATATGCATCCTGGTGGGTTTACTGTTTTTTCAGTGTGGATTTTCGAAAAACTCAAAAGTCAACTAGTCCATTTTTTCTAATATTGGAAAATAAATTATTTTAAACAATTTCCAACTTTTATTTCAATTTTCGATTGCTGCATATTTAATCCATTTTTATCTTCATTCAAATTTCCGAAAATTTTATGCAAAGAAAGTGACATTTCCGTTTTATTCGCAATTAATTCATTGATTAAAAAAATTTTCATTCAAAAAATTTCGGAATGATTTTTCTCAAAGGAATTGCAAATATAGGGTATATATATCGTAAATTTCTAAAGATTCAAAGGCATAATGAGGGGATATCGGATGCATCGGTGGCTGGTTAATTTGTGGCGATTCTTTTCATTCTTGCCATAATTTGTGCAAATTTCTTTTGTTTTTATCTCGCGAAAATTTGCAATGGCCTGTATTTGGCGCGTAGATTTTTATGGCCTGTTTTTGTATTTTAACAAATGGTGTCATTTCACAAAATGTTGCCAAAAGAAAACTAACAATTCTTGGGTTTGTTTGAATGCCACCTCGGTTGCATTATGCCAAACCCCTCAATGGGGGGTTGAATGCACTTTGTCTTCGAACCACTATTACCACAGAATCTGAAATACGAACAACAAAGATTGACCATATCGGAGGCGATGATGACATAAATCAGCATGAAAAATGCAATTAAGATGTTTTCGTGTTCAACTAAAATGCATTAGATGCTTAAATCAGTTGGAGATCATTCAATCGTTAGTCCATATGCGTGCGATTTTTTTCGCATGCGGAAAAAAAACACAAACTAGGTCCCTTCCTGCCCCACTAGCAGATAAAACAATCGAAAAATTTTAAGCATTAAGCTCAATGTGAGCATATGTATGTTTATATGTCAATTTAAAAATGAATTTCTGTTATCTGGAGGCGAATAAATTCCAGGATTTTTTTTTACAATCTATTAGTCATTTTATTTAACCAAAGGTAAATAGTGTGGTTCGAATTTTTTCACTTTATCTCAAAAATATTTGTAAGAACTTGTCGAAATTGAGTAGATTCAGTGAGTTACGGATAAGTTCCCGAAATTAAACTTCTTCTATTAGAAAGAAATTTGTCTTTAAATTAAATCTTTGATATTATGTCAACGAATTTTTAGTGTTCTTGCTTTTTCAATTATCTCCAACTGTCTGACTATTTATTTCGCATCGCATTTTGATAATTAATCAAAATTACGATGCCTTCAAAATATAATGACATAGCCACTACATCTCATATCCTACACTAAAAAAAATATTTTTGTGGTATTAAATATCGGGAAACCTAAATTTTAGGACAAGAAATTCACACAATATTAAGGACAAATTTCTTTAAATAATACAGTTTTAATTAAAAAAAAAGTTACTAATTTAGGACACAAATCCCTTCGAGTTGTATGTCTTTAAACTAAGGCAATTTTACCTTAAGGTTAGGTTAGGTTATGGAGGATGAGACCAGCCCGTAACAAAAAACAAGGGCTGGCTCCCAGTTAGACCATGTTGATCCATTGTGTTTCCTCATAGTTGTTCTTCTTCGTCCTCATCAATCATTTGAGTTTGCAGACGAGTTCCAAAGAGAGGTTTCCTAGGTCTTCCATCCCGAGGCCTTGATGAAGGCAAGTTGCAGTTCCGTACATCCGTTATATCCTGAAAGAAAAAGAAGCCCAGTATTGTGTTTCTTCTGAAGGATAATGCTGGACACTGACACAGAAAATGGTAGGAGTCTTCTGTTGAATCTGGGTCCAAACACCATCTACAAATATCGTCAGTCATTAAGCCAATCCTTACCATGTGTTTTCCAAGGGGTTTGTGTCCTTTTATGATACCTATCAATGCTCTCAGATCATCCCTGCGAGTCGCCATCAGAAATTCAGAGTTATTGCGGCTCTTATCATCCCATATCAGTTTTCCCTTAAACTAAAGACAAGCATTTTTAATTTAAAGAAATCATCCTTAAATTATCTGAAATATTGAATCTTTAGATTTAACATAAAAACCCTTCAAACATAGGCTAAGACTTATTTTGTAGACTTTGTTTCTTTGATTTAATGAATGAGATCTAAATCCTATTTTAAATGTCTAAATCCTACCAAAAATATCTATTTTAAAAAGCCCTATTATTGCACCCTAAAAAATCGCTTCTGTAACATATACCCCAAACACATTTTGCTTCAAGCATATATATTTTCAGGATTGGTTCAAACAAAATATTGTTTGTATTGTTCAAACATATTATGTTTCACCTTAGGACATACATTGGTAGAAAAAATTTTTAATGAAATTTTTTTTGTGTGGATATATTTTTAGGGCGCCAATTGGTTACTTCCATTATTTTACTTGCAACATACTCTCTAGCTCTCTCTTTCTAATCACATATATGTTTATAGGCTATTTCTAAATTAATATATGTTTGCTTCTAAGCATATTATATTTACAAACATTTTATGTCCCAAACATAATATGTTCTAACATATTAACATATGGGTCCTAAACATGTTATGCTAGTTTATTAACATTATATGCTTGCACTTAAAAATATTGTGTTAAAAAAATTTGAGATCCAAACATATAATTTTTTCGCTAGTTCTGAACTAGTTCGTGCGAGGCTCCATATGTCTATAAGTATTTCCCCTTTTTTAGTTAATTTAACTAATGTCAACGAAAATTCCTCAAAACGTAATACCTTCATGAACTAAAATTTAATTAAATTGGCTTTAGTGAAATAGACGCTTCACTATTGTTTGAGTGTAGTAAAACTGACTAGGAATATTTTCCACAGTTAATAGTGACTAAAATCGACTACACAGAAAAAAATTTCCGTAGTTAAACTAACGCTAAACTTAACTTATTTTTATTGCAAAAAAAAAATTATTTGCTTGTAGTTAAATTTTATTATTTTTATCGAAATTTTCCGCAGCTTAACGAAATCTTACTTTTTTTAAGTATGTCTCAAAAATTTTGTAAACTAAACGTGAGTATAAAGTTCAATGACCCTACACATAAGTTCAATATGAACTAAAACAAATGAAAATTTTCGTACGATTCCCAAAAATAGTACGAATGAACTACTGTATGGTTAAAATGGTCATGATTTGGCGCCATGACCATTTTAGTTAATTTTTTCTTCTATGGGATGATGTAATTTCGTGAAATGTAGTTAAAAGTACAAGAGGGCATTAAAATTTCCTGGTTTTAACAACGCCTTGTGGAAATCTCAAAATGTGGAGTAAAATTTAGTTCAATTTTCGTGCGTGGTAGTTACTTCTTCCTATAAAACTGTTCACTTTTTTTCGGTGTAATTTACTTTTAAGGAAAAAGAGAATTTAAAGGATTTAAAGTGGATTTGAAATCCCTTTTTTATAAGGCAAATGACAGTTGAAATCTAGTTAAAGTGGATTTTGAAAGTGTAATGTGTATGAGGTTTTAATTGAAAAATACAATCTATCAATTTTTTCCACTTTCGGTGAAATTTTTGGAATCTTTAATTCGCCTCACACACTCAAAAAAAGTTTACTTGAATCCAATTTTAAAGATCCTAGATTTGAAGCTATATGGCTACATAAAAACCGTATTTGACTCGGAATCAATGCCAAAATCCTTAAAGAAAGGTCAAAATCTTTGGATCCAAATAAACGTATTTTTCTTTTAGTGTAGGTGGAGAGTACAAAAATATTTATTCACTGTATGTTCGAGTTAGCCTAATCTTGCTCCACATCGTTTTAATAAACTATAAAAATTCTTAGATCTTAGATTAAAAATTGTTCATTCAAAAGTCATATTTTGTAACTGAACTAAGCTCGAATGCCTAATGAATATCAATTAAAAATCTCCACAGTTAGCAAAGTAAAAATGTTGTCAGACATATAACAATTTGTAATATTTTACACTAATTAACTTGTAAGTTTAAAATGTTATAGATTTTAAATCATAGAAATTGAATAATAATGGGCTCATTGAAATATAATAAAATAATTAAAAATAAAAAAATAAATTCTTTCAAAACGATATTTCATTCCAACTAGGTTTTCCTATTTATTTAATTACCCCCATATAGGAAAAAACAACTTCAAACCTATTTTTACCATAGAAATTCCTTGGATAAACTATGGACTTTAGTTTTTTGTATGTAGGCTTAACACTCAATATATTTATTTTATTATAAATAATTAACTCGTCCCTTATTGCAACCGTTGCTATTTGTGAATCCATCGTATTTGACTTGCTCTTAAAATTTCTTGTCGGAGATCAAATTTTATTTGCTTCGTGCAATTTCACATTATCACCTGGTGGATAAAAAGGAACAAAAAACATTATTAATTATTTATTAAATGCTTGAAATAGTGTAAAACATTGTAAGGAAAAATTTATATGCAACATATCGTAGATACTCGTAGATATGGTCTATCACAAACCCAACCCAACAATGTAACGAAAGTCTAAAGTCGAGCGGTGTCGACTATGGTATACTCTGCACTATTCTGTAGACCAAAATTGTCAATATTATACACTCAAAAAAATCGTTGGATTTTGACATTCCTTTAAGGATTTTGATATTGATTTCGACTTTTTATGGATCTATATAAGTTAAAAAAAATGTAATCCCTACATGGCACTATGGGCAATTTAATTCTAATTGAGTTTATGAAGGAATGTATTATGTTTTGAGAAATTTATATACGTAATTTTTTGCGAACGTTAGTTAAATGAACTAAAAAATGAAGAATAAAGGGGGAGGTATTAAGTTCGAGTTTAGCCGCTAATTTAGACTTTTCATTTCGTGAATTGGCGTGAGCGTGAATTCCTACCCACATGGCGTGCGTGAGTACAAATATATCATCATGGATGTGTTTGAGCGTGAGTGAAGTTCCACTCACGCGCCCACCTAAGTATATATTTACTGTAAATAAACAAAAAACTTTAAAAAAATCCAATAAAACGTAATACGTCTATCATTACAAAACAAACTAACATATTTCGTAGTCACAATTGCCCAAAGTTGCCCACAGGCAACATTCTCTACCGCCTAAACGAATGGGCGTGGCGACCCGAAATTTTGGCTAGACGCTTCTTCAATGACTTCAACATAATTAAAAGTAAAGAAAAACAAGTATATACGGCCGTAAGTTCGGCCAGGCCGAATCAACATGGATTGCGTGGAAACTTCTACTAAAGACGGTCATCCACAATTAAATTACTTGGGTTGCGGCCGACGCCAAGGCATCTTAAAACATCTTAACATCATCTTCTCAATTGTAAGTTAGTCCATGCGGGATATATAGTAGACAAAAGAAAAGTCGATTAAATACGTATGTATTCAGTTCTTGACCGGTATATATATGGAATAATTAATTACCGATATGAACTTTTGTGCTGTAATTAAAATATAGAGCGACAATTGAAATACGTGGGTATGAACACGAGTCTACCAAAAATGGCAGACTTTTTATTGTTTTTTTTTTTTTGCAGTAAAAAATCTGCAGTAAAAAACCCTCTACAACTATGAAATGCTTCATAAGTTTTCTATAGAAATAACATTTTGACAAAATTTTCTACATAAATAAAATTCTGACAAAATTTTCTATAGAAATAAATTTTTGACAAAATTTTGTATAGAATTTATATTTTGACAAAATTTCCTAAAGACATAAAATGTTGACAAAATTTTCTATAAAAATAAAATTTTGACAAAATTTTGTATAGAAATATACAATATTGACAAAATTTTAAATGGCAGTAAAATGTTGGTAGATTATTTTTGGCTCGAGTGGTAATCGTGATTTTTCTGTGATTGGGGATCGGTTTATTTTGGGGGCTATATATAATATAGATCGATAAGGAGCAAGTTTGGCATGGTTGTCATACACAAGCGAAATGTACCAAATTTCAACCGGATCGGATGAATTTTACTCCTTTAAGAGGTTCTGGAGGTCAAATCTGGGGATCGGTTTATATGGGGGCTACATATAATTATGAACCGATATGGACCAATTTTTGAATGGTTGTTAGAGATGATATACTAACACCACGTACTAAGTTTCAACCGGATGGGATGAATTTTGCTCCTCCAAGAGACTCCGGAGGTCAAATCTGGGGATCGGTTTATATAAGGGCTATATAATTATGGACCGATATGGACCAATTCTAGCATGGTTGATAGAGACCATATACTAACACCACGTACCAAATTTGCTTCTCTTAGAGGCAAATTTGCTTCTCTTAGAGGCTCCGCAAGCCAAATCTGGGGATCGGTTTATATGGGGGTATATATAATTATGAACCGATATGGACCAATTTTTGCATGGTTGTTAGAGACCATGTACCAACACCATGTACCAAATTTCAACCGGATCGGATGAAATTTGATTCTCTTTGATGCTCCGCAAGCCAAATCTGGGAATCCGTTTATATGGGGGCTATATATAATTACGGACTGATGTGGACCAATTTTAGCATGGTTATTAGAGGCTATATACCAACACCATGTACCAAATTTCAGGCGCATCGGATGAAATTTGCTTCTCGTTGAGGCCTCACAAGCCAAATCTGGGGATCGGTTTATATGGGGGCTACATATAATTATGGACCGATGTGGACCAATTTTTGCATGGTTGTTAGAGACCATATACCAACACCATATACCAAATTTCAGCCAGATCGGATGAAATATGCTTCTATTAGAGGCTCCGCAAACCAAATTTGGGGGTCCGTTTATATGGGGGCTATACGTAAAAGTGAACCGATATAGCCCATCCGACCTACAAGTTTCAAGCCGATAGCTTGTTTCGTTCGGAAGTTAGCGGGATTTTAACAGACGGACGGACGGACATGCTTAGATCGACTCAGAATTTCACCACGTCCCAGAATATATATAATATTTGGGGTCTTAGAGCAATATGTCGATGTGTTACTATGGTGGAGGGTATAAAAATTTAGCGATACCTATAAAAATTCGGGGTCGAAAGGATTAAATTGACCAGAGGAATTTTTCCTAAGACTAGTTGTCCTTCTCATCTTCTTCTGAGTATTGCAAACATATGCACTAACTTATAATACCCTAATCGAGACAGTAGTGCCGGATACCAAAATAGTTCTCAAATGCAATTTTGTAAAAATATTGACGTCACATCCCCTGGTCCGTATTAGATAATAATTTTTTCGATCTAAATTTATGTCATTATTTAATAACACCATATGAATATCAATCGTCACTTTGATTTACGTTCTATACAAAACAGAAATCTCTGTTGAATGAAAATAAAAATGCATGTATGAGTGTACATCTCGAAGCAATGCATGGCCCCATTCAAGAAACGGCGTCAGACATCCTCATGCAACATGTCGCCGGTGTAATAGAAACAGAAAAAAAAAAGAAAACAAATCGAACAACAACAACTAGGAAATGTACCTGCAAAAGACATCAGACATAATTGCCACAGACACAATGGGCCCAATGCCAGATCCAACAACCATTCACTCACTCACTCACTCGACCAAGACAGAACGGATCACAATACGAACAATGTCAACAAGACATGCCTGAACAATGATGATCAATGATATTGAAAATTAACTTCATCTAATGAAATTAAATTCGTAGAGAAAAAAACACGAATATACAATAAAATACTAAAGGTCATTTGAGGGGGAATCCCCTTTTGAGGATGCTCTCATCCTTTCGTTAGATGTCTTTATTAAGGGGCAGAAAATTTAGGAAATTTTATATACCATGCTATTGCCTATTTGTATGAAAAACACTTTCTAGTTCATCACCGAATATTTAAGATCAAGTTGAGGGCCAATAACGTTGTCTAACAGAATTATTCATTGAGTAAGGTGTGTGATGGCACAGTGGTACGAATACTATACCAAAAAAACAAAGAATATTTTTTTCGCCAGCAAATGATACCACATTTTTTATAATAAATTCTAAATACAATTATTACGATTAAGTTAATCGATGCATCGTTTTCGAGTTAAGCGACGACGAAAGTTGGAAAAAATAACAGCATGATAATATTCACGATTTATTTCCATTTTTGAACGAATCTTCAAAGTTGCTCTAAAGGGTGATACGGTCAAAATTTGGTCAATATAAACTTGACGTATTTCTTTCAATTTTGCATTTAAAAAACCTGAACACCCCTCATTTTGAAGGTGTGTGTGTGTAGAATGTTGCTCCTATTTTGATTTTGGAATTCACTCTTCAGTTGTCAAAATGCCGTCCAAGCAAGAAGAGCAGCGTATCAAAATTTTGCTCGAGCATCGCGAAAATCCGAGCTACTCGCACGCAAAGCTGGCAAAATCGCTAAAAGTTGCCAAATCAACCATTACAAATGTATTTAAAGTGTTTGGGGAACGTTTGTCGACAGCCAGGAAGTCTGAATCGGGGGGAAATCGAAAACCGGAAGCCGCTGAGACGACAAAGAGAGTTGCCGGTAGTTTCAAGCGAAACCCTACCTCTCTCTCCGAGATGCCGCAAATAAGCTGGGTGTATCGTCTACAACCGTGCATCGAGCCAAAAAACGAGCCGGACTATCGACTTACAAGAAGGTAGTGACTCCAAATCGCGATGATAAACAAAATACGACGGCCAAAGCGCGATCCCGGAGGCTGTACACGACGATGCTGATGAAGTTTGACTGCGTGGTAATGGACGACGAAACCTACGTCAAAGCCGACTACAAGCAGTTTCCGGGACAGGAGTTTTATACGGCAAAAGGAAGGGGAAAGGTAGCATATATTTTCAAGCACATAAAACTGTCAAAGTTCGCAAAGAAATATCTGGTTTGGCAAGCCATCTGTACCTGTGGCTTGAAAAGCAGCATTTTCATAGGTTCCGGGACTGTCAACCAAGAAATTTATGTGAAAGAGTGTTTGAATAAACGTCTGCTGCCTTTCCTGAAGAAACACGGTTGTTCCGTACTGTTTTGGCCGGATTTGGCATCTTGCCATTACGGTAAAAAGGCCATGGAGTGGTACGCCGCCAACAAAGGACAAGAACCCTCCCAACACGCCAGAGCTCCGCCCAATTGAGAAATACTGGGCTATTGTCAAGCGGAACCTAAAGAAGACAAAAAAACTGCTAAGGACAAGCAGCAGTTCAAGGCAAACTGGCTTTCTGCGGCGAAGAAGGTGGACAAGGTGGCTGTACAAAATCTGATGGCAGGTGTCAAGCGTGAGGCCTGGCAATTCGGATTTGGAAAAGCGAAAGCCTAACTGAATATTTTTCCTGAATTTTATACTAATTGAACTTGAACAAGTATATACAGCAGTAAGTTCGGCCGGGCCGAATCTTAAATACCCACCACCATGAACCAAATAAATAAATTTAAAGATTTCACCTATGAGGACTATATCAGATTCTGGATTTATAAGAACCATCTTTGTTTGAGTTTTAGAGGAATCATTAACATCTCTTGTAAGTGTGCAAGAAAATTATAAAATAACGTATTGATTTGAAATCTTAAATCTGTAGAAGTAAAATCTGGAAATTTTACATTGAGTTTCAAGCAATTTTCATGATAAGTGCGCTTTCTACACCCTCAAGAAGTGAAGTCGGTCTATATGTAGCATTAATATATATGGCATTACCAAATGGACCGATAAAAACTTAATCCGATACACGTTTTTGTGAGCCTAAAATACCAGAATATTTACAATTTAAGGCAAATCAGATAAAAACTACGGTTTATAGAAACCCAAGGAGTTAAATCGGGAGATCGTTCTTATGGGGGCTATACTAAAATATGGACCGATACTCACCGTTTTCGGCATACCTCTTTATGACCCGAAAATACCTCTAGATTTCCAATTTCAGGCAAATAGGATAAAACTTCGGATTCTAGAAGCCCAAGAAGTAAAATCGGGAAATCGGTCTATATGGAGGCTATACGAAAATATGGACCGATACTCACCATTTTCGGCACACCTCTTTATGGTCCTAAAATACCTCTGGAATTTCAATTTCGCGCAAATTGGATGAAAACTACGGTTTCTATAAGCGAAAGACCCCAAATCGGGAGGCCGGTTTATATGGGGGCTATACCAAAACATGGACCGACACTCACCATTTTTGGCACACCTCTTCAAGGTCCCAAAATATCTCTAGATTTTAAATTTCGCGCAAATTGGATGAAAACTACGGTTTCTATAAGCGAAAGACCCCAAATCGGGAGGTCGGTTTATATGGGGGCTATACCAAACCATGGACCGACACTCACCATTTTTGGCACACCTCTTCAAGGTCCCAAAATACCTCTAGATTTTCAATTTCGCGCAAATTGGATGAAAACTACGGTTTCTATAAGCGAAAGACCCCAAATCGGGAGGTCGGTTTATATGGGGGCTATACCAAAACATGGCCCGATATAGCCCATCTTCGAACTTGACCTGCGCGCAGACAAAAGACGATTCTGTGCCAAATTTCAGGACGATAGCTCCATTATTGAATGCTGTAGCGTGATTACAACAGACAGCCAGACAGACAGACAGACAGACAGACGGACAGACGGACATGCTTATATCGTCTTAGAATTTCTCCCTGATCAAGAATATATATACTTTATATAGTCGGAAATCGATATTTCGATGCGTTACAAACGGAATGACAAACTTATTATACCCCGTCACCATTCTATGGTGGTGGGTATAAAAAGAAATTTAATTTGATTTTTTAAATAAACGATTTCACCGATTTACACGCGTTTTCCCTTGACCAAATTTTGACCGTATCACCCTTTATAAGGGTGATACGGTCCTTTATATAAGACTTTATAAGACTTATTTTAAGGATTTACATCTTTGGTTTAAAGTTTTTTTTTAGCATTAAGAAAACAGTTTTTACTTTGAAGTACCTGGCATAATTTGGATTTTGAAACTGGATTTTTTTTGTACATGAATATCTTTATTAATATATCGCAAAAAGAGAATAAAAATTCGATGAATGAAATCTGTATCCAATTTTGATTTTATCGATCCTAGATTTAAAGCCAGGGAGGTCCCTCAAAAATGTCTTTATTTTAAAGAAGCCGCATCTTTGGCTCGGAATCAATACCAAAATCCTTAAGGGAAGGTCAAAATCTTTGGATCCAAGTAAGCTTTTTTTTGAGTGTTGAAATAAAATCTTGACAAAGTTTTCTATAGAAATTTAATTTTGATAAAATTTCCTACAGAAATACAATTTTGACAACATCTTCTATGGAAATGAAATTTTGATAAAATTTTCTATAGAAATGAGATTTTGACAAAATTTTCTAAAGAAATTAAATTTTGACAAAATTTTCTAAAGAAATTAAATTTTGGCAACTTTTCTAAAGAAAAAAATTTTTGAAAAAAATGTCTAAAGAAATTAAATAGTGATAAAATTTTCTATAGAAATAAAATGTTGATAATATTTTCTATAGAAATAATATTTTGACAAAATTATCTATAGAAATAATATTTTGACAAAATTTTCTATAAAAATTAATTTTGACAAAACTTTCTATAGAAATAAAATTTTGACAAAATTTTCCATAAAAATAAAATTTTGACAAAACTATAAAAATACATTTTTGACAAAACTTTCTAAAAAATGAAATGTTGACAAAATGTTCTAAAGAAATAAAATGTTGACAAAATGTTCTAAAGAAATAAATGTTGACAAAATTTTCTTTAGAAAAAAAATTTTGACAACATTTTCTATAAAAATAAAATTTTGACAACATTTTCTAAGAAAACGAAATTTTGGCAAAATTTTCTATAGAAATAAAATTTTGATACAATTTTCTCAAGAATTAAAATATTGACAAAATTTTTGATAGAAATTTTCTATTAAAATAAAATTTTGACAAAATAAAATTTTTGGCTTTGTAGATTTTTGGTAAAATGTGTGTATTTTTTGGTCAAATTTGTGTATTATTTTAGCTCTTTCATATTAGGTTTAATATTCTTACCATTGCACTACTGTATTGTCGTGTATCGTATACATCTGAAGAAAATTTTATTTGAAGAATTATCTCATAATTGTTTATTTTTAAGCGTACTACGGTTATTTTGCACCATCTTTAATTAAGTGTCGCCACAAAGCGATTTCTAGATTTTAGAAGAAGACTCTGTTCGTGTGCCTTGCATGGCCAGCCAAGCGAATGATCTTCGTTATGAACAAATCGCAATGCTTTGCACAATGGTGCATGTCTCGTATTATGCTTGTACTCGGATGATTACAATACGAATTATAGCCGAAACAATCATAACGATCATTGCTGCTGCTAATGATGATTGCGATGATCCCTCTTCTTCAGCATATGCATCTATCGGAGAACAACAAACAAACAATTGACGAACAAAAACTGATTCTGAACACCGCCGACGATGACGATCAACGTGTCATTTTGAGTGATCGTGCCAAAGTGTGGACATTATAATTAACGCGAAATGCAGACAAGCGGAAATGTTCACATTCTCATCGTTGGCCCTAACCGCTGGCCCTTCTCCCTTCAAGTACTTAGACTTGTCCAATTTGCTAGCCATTAGGTAAGATTTTGTAATCAGCATAAGGGTTTTCTTTTCTTCTAGGTACCTATTGGACCATGATGAGATCTATGAAGAAGAAGAAGGAAAAATTGCCCAACTAAAAACTAACGATCATTATTTGAAATTCTCATTTTCCCTTTGCCCCAACTATGGGGGATGGCCTACATTAGTTACACTTGTTAAACGTATGGCGCTTTATGTTGCCATGGACATGTACTTGATGAAGCCAACAGATTCACCTTGATCCTTTCGCCTGGTTTAGGAGCCCAAGATATTTGGCTTATTACAACATTGTTGTCATTTTACGCCTAATTTTCATTGACGCAATTATTCCTGCCTTGAGTAGAGGGCGAGATCATTATCCCTTGGTTGCCCTTTTAGATTGAGTTTGAGGCAATCACATGCCTTGTGGATGACAATGGGCCATAACTAAAGACAAAATTTGTTTTGATGATTAATGTTGACGTTAGTTCATGGTAAAATGCTGACAGACAATTGGCAACACCAATGGGATGGGATGTGCAACAGTGGTTTGAAATGTCCAAAATATTTAGGGAGAATAATATTTATCTAGTCCTTCACTGGCATTTTTAGCTCTGGATAAAGAGAAAATCTTTTGGGACATCCTGATACAGTGAAACCTCTGAAAGGTGGACACCCACGGTCGCCTTAATTTTGCCCACATTTGGGAGGTGTCCACTTATGAGAGGTTGATTTTATGTGTCAATATAGCAAACTTCCACAGACGAATGTTCACATTTGGGAGGTGTCCGGTTTTCAGAGTGTCCAAGTTTGAGAGGTTTCGCTGTATATCATTGAAAAATTCCAGTACGATAAGTGGAATCCATGACATCCAATCGAATTTTCTCTTGAATGTGTAAAAGTTGGAATTTACCCTTAAAGCCATCGATGTTGGAATAAGAAGCAATAAGGATAGAAAGTTAAGCTGATCGTAGATATCTGCTGCATTCTAAAGAGATCAGTCAGATTCGCAGAATTTGACCAACTACGAACGACCACTACAAAATTTCCCAAGCTACTAAGGAACAAAACCATATTCATGGCGATCAAGGCCCAAAATCCCTGGTACGATTTTTATTCCTTATGTAGGTAATGTGAGGAGCTTTTGAAGAGTATCAATAGTACAAAGAAAATACTAGAACATAGTGACGATAATTGAGGGACTGTTTAACTCTATCGTAGGAGGATTACCTACCACCATAATCGGCGGCTATAATGATAGTCTTCTAAGAGTTCTACAAAGATGGGTGGGGATGTTGCACCACATGGGCAATAAGGGAATCAGGTTAAGGTTAGGTTAGGTATAGTGACAGAGACCCAACGTTATAGTTCAATATATTTGACTGCAATCCTGTAAAAATATGAAGACAGCGGAGCAAAAACGTCTTTTCACCAGCGCCCTCCTTAGTCAGTACATCTGCTTCTCCATTTCGCTTTATTTCACAGTGCCAGGTACCCAGCCCAGAGTTACATTATCCTGTTCAGTGAGAATACTCTACGACAGCGGCTGACTACCTTGGACCTTATGTCCGCATTGACCAAGACCTTTATAGCTTCTTGACTATCGATGAACCGGATGACGTCGCTTCTGAATAACGGCCACAAAACAACGACGCAGCAGGTTTTGTAATTGCCGATATATCCGCCTGAAAGACACTGCCATTGCCATCTAGCTTGTACGACTCTTGTATTCCTAGTTCACTACAATAAATGCCGATATCAGTACCTTCGTCAATTTTTGATCCATCTGTATTCTAGGACATAGTTAGAGGGGCTGTTTGACTCTTTCGTAGGGGGACTGTCTACCGCCATAATTGGCGGCTATAATGATAGTCTCTAAGAGCTCTACACAGATGGATGTGGATGCTGCACCATATGGGAAATTAGAGACTCAAGGTTAGATTAGGTTAGGGATAATGTCAGCCCGATATTTCAGCCTCACTTAGTCTATTGGGAAGCCTCGGACTATTCAGTCCATTGTGATACCACAGTGGTGAACTTCTTTCTTAGCACTAACTGATGTCCTATTCTATGTTCTGCTCAGGGCCCTCCTTTTTATATCCGAATCCGAACGGCGTTCCAAATTGCGTAGTAGCTATAAGTTGCAATACCATTGATCGATCAGCATATTGGCGTCCTATGTCCTACTGCATATATATTTTAAATTAATTTTCATCTAATCATTTGGGTGTTTGCGTTTCCAATTTTGGGACATCCAACTGTTTTCCAACAACTTAAAGTACGCTCCTAATTTCCCATGTAAACCCCTGTACTTCTACTTCGCTCCTCCCCCACCACTCACTTCATACTGACATATTCCATTTTTATTGTTACTATGCGAACATACCTACGAATATCGAACGTTTATTTACCCAATGTCAAAATGTTGATGCAACATTATTTGGTTGGTCTCTCCATCCGCGAAGCTCTTTGCTATTGCATTGTACATCGAAACTCACCTATTCGCTACACCTTATTTTATTCTAAACGAAACGTGACTATACTCTAAAAATCATTCTTCCCTAGGAAGACACTCACAAGACAACACCGAGAAAAAGTTCAAATAAAACTAAATAAATAACAATAAAATATGAATGTTTTTCTTCTGGGCATTGTTAATGAAAAAATTCCCAATTAGACGCAGTTATTAAAGTTCGAATGAGGCTCAAATGGTAGAGGCGTGAGAAAAGTAAATAGCAACGATGACATTGTCGACAGAAATTTAACTTTATGTTGGGCCTCAACTCAGATATGTTAGTTGGTTAGGTGGGTAGAAGGGCTAAATGAAGATAAGCTAGATACATTGAATGCTTAGTTAAAATTTTTACGTCATTGTCGGTAATATTGTAGATTATATCGTAAAGTCCTGAAATTGTCTAAGTCAGACTCTGTAACCAGAATTTAACCCATCGTAGATAATAAATGATCGCTAGAGTCGCATGTCAATTTTCATTAGGACTCTGCTTTATGAACATCTCTTATCGCTGGCCCACAAAATCCAATACGTACAATATTAATCATCTATGTATATATCTCGTTGTAGTGTAAAGTTAGCACAAGTGAAACTATATCACACCTTACACCTCCAAATCCTCCTTTTTAACCAATATAAATTAACCTTAGTACAAAAAATCAATCAGTAAGATCATACAGAGCAACACCTCCATAAAACAAATCGATCTTCATCCACAATGTAAGCGCCATCACTCAGGCTCCATTTATACATTAAATATGCAAATCGGTGACTAAGAGGGAAGAAATTGAACATACACAAAAAAGCGCCCCAGCTATTGTCAACAGTCGAGGTAGTTTAATTTATGCACGAGTACCCGCAATCCATACTCAATGGTGGCACAAGCTTCATCGATTCTGGTGGTATGATCTGTGTTAAGTTGTTAATAAATTAGGAAAATAAAGCTACTGCCGCCTCACAGGTGAAGAACACCCACGTTAAATGTAAATTTGTCTACTTAAATGGGTAGTTTCAGACAGTGTATTTCGAAAAAAAAAGCGTAGAGAACAAAAAATTCCTAAGGTACACAAGACTACAGGCAGTTTGCGACAGATTTCTTTTGATTTTCTTCTTTAATTGAAAATCAGTTCCTTACCTGAAAATCAGGATTGAAGCGATCATTAGTTTAAATTTGGTTATAGAGGGTGACAACAATTCTTGAATCGAATGGATGTCGACTTAGACCACTATAGGTTAGGTATAGAGGCAGCCAGGTATCTCAGGCTCACTTAGACTATTCAGTGCATTGTGATACCACAAAGGTGAACTTCTCTCTTATCACTGAGCGCTGCCCGATTCTATTTTTAGCTCACTGACAAGGGACCTCCTTTTTATAGGCCAGTCAGAACGGCCTTCCGCACTCAGAAATGTCACCAGCATTTCAGAGAGGTTATAATCCACCGCTGAAAAACTTTTTGGTGTTCGGTCCCAACTAGTTGAACCCGCGACCCTGTGTATGCCAGGCTGACAAGCTAACTATTGCACCTTGGGGGCTTCATAGACGATCGCGATTCCTCGGGGTGGTGTTTACAACTTCTTCCTGAAGTGGCCTCCTTTAACGTCGCTATATTCGTTAGAGCTGCTTAAACCAGCCAACCAGAGACCCTGATGAAGGGGAGTATGTTCCATAAGTTAAACTCCCGCAGATCGGTGAGAGGCTGAAAGCAAAAGGAGCCCATTATCTTGTTTCTCTAAAGAATAATGTTGGACACTGGCAAAGTAAAAGGTACGAGTCATAACTTCCGGGTCCACACATCATCTACAAATGTCATCATCTTTAGGGCCAATTCTTCAAATACCATATCATTTCCAAGTGTGTTATATAATTCCAATTAAAGGTCTTAATTCCTGTCTGTACATCTACAACAGAATTTCCAAATTTCTACGGTTCTTTTCGCCCCATATCATTTTAGTTTGGTCGCAACTTCCCGAAGAAACCCACACCCAGAGAAGGAATATGATCACGTCAAACATGTTTTAAGAGCAAAATGTTATTTTTGGTGGTGACCATATAACATGGTTTTCGCAACCATGTTATTTTCTCGGAAATCATGTATCTGATTTCGGCAAGCAGGTTATATCTGACGAGAAAATAACATTTTAGTGGCAAACATGTTACATGGTCACCATACAAAAATAACATTTTGCTCTTGAAACATGTTTGAGGTGATCATATTCCTTCTCTGCATGCAGCATCCTCGCTATAGTTCATCTTATTTGACATCAATCCTGTAGAGATATGAAGACTGTGAAGGAAAAACGTCCGCAAGGACATTTCGAAATTCCTACGGTTTTTTCGTCCCTTATCATCTTGGTTTTCTTGCAGCTTCAAGAAGAGACCCAACGACGTCGTCCATCGTATTTGACATTCTTGTTCATTGTATTTGACATCAATCCTATAAAGATATGAAGACGTCGGTTGAAACACGTCCCCAAGGACATTATTCGTTCCGTCCGATAGCGGCTGACTTACTTGCACCTTATGTCCGCATTGCCCAAGGCCTTTATAGCTGCTTGAGTATCGATGAAGAAGCAATAAATGCCACTACCAGTTCCTTTGCCCATTTTAGATCCATCTGTATAAGTATTTATCCCATTAATTTTCGATATCTGATTTTGGTAGTTCACGATTGTCCACCACACGTGGCAGCCATATGTTGCCACAGGTCTTTTAACCGCATTATAAAGCCAATTGAAAAGGGAAGGACGCATTCCCAACTTTCCCCGATCAATTTCTGGGAAGAGTACAATACCGCATAGACCTCCTTTATGCGGCCAGTGATATTCTCTATCCATTTCAGTTTAGAGTACAAGAGAACTCCCAAATATCTTATTGATGTCGCGAGACTCAACTTCGTGCCTTGAAATTCAGGAGCGTTGTATCCAATGATCTTTCTTCTCCTAGTGAAGACTACCAGCTCTGTTTTTCCAGGGTTAACACCCAATCCAATACCCTGGGACCAGTCTGAAAGATACTGCAACGCCTCACTCAATACATCTGAGATCATATGCAGTAATTTTCCAATATTAGGATATGATTTGCGTACGTGATGATACAGTAAATTAAAAATGTGTTAGGATTTTTATTTGATATTATTCGTGGTGCAATGGTTAGCATGTCCGTCTTGCATACACATGGTCATGGGTTAAAACCCAGTTTCAACCAAATACCAAAAAGTTTTTCAGTGACGGATTATTCCCTTTCAATAATGCTGATGAGATTTCTGAGTGTTTCAAAGATTCTCTAAGTGTTTTCCCCGCAATGTGGAACGCCGCTTGGATTCGGCTGCAAAACGGAGGTCCCTTGAGCTAAACATAAAATTGGGCAGCATTCAGTGATAAGAGAGAAGTTCACCACTGTAGTATCACAATGCACTGAATTGTCTAAGTTATTCCAGGCTAACGGGCTGCCACTATACCTAACCTAACCTAGAATTATTCAAAAATAGAATATGCCTCGATTTCTTTCATACGAAATCATATTTCGTTCAACCCGTTAGCCTATCCACTCTAGGATATTTATATTTCAGTCACTTTAATTCTCGCCTCCTTCTTCCCCGTTGTAGCATTAAGCATTTTTTTGAACTGTTATATTTCGTTTTCCATCTCTCGGTCCTTGGTCCATTATTGAACATAAGTTCACCATGTAATGCCGCACTTTATTCTACAGCCAGTGTTGCTGAGGACGGTCACAATTTCCTCTAACTGCCTCCTTTGCCAATTTAAAAACGTTAGCAATTTCATTTGTATGTCAGTGTAATCCATCCGAAAGATATCGCTGACCGCTTTTCTTCCAAACCCTCCGTAGATCGCACTCTCAAATACATCATCACGTGTCAGCCTCTTGACTCTCCTAATCCAGGGTTAACTTAACTCTTGAAAACTTCTTCAAATAAACCTCACTTAATACACTAGCGCAGTATGGTGGTCATCAGTATGGAATGTGCCTGTCCCATCATTCATTGGATCTAACAAGTGTATTATGATAAAATAAATATTGACCGCGCAAACAAATGAAATGCGCATGCGTAACAAAGAAAACTGACCATCGACAAGATAAATTGAGTTGAGAGAGAGACAGGGAGAGAAACCAACAACAACAAAATCAAAGTCACAAAGACAACCTGGTCTACCACGGACATCCACATTGTCCATAAAGTGACAGATGAAGGCAGTTGAGAGACAACAAGTATATACGGCCGTAAGTTCGGCCAGGCCGAATCTTATGTACCCTCCACCATGGATTGCGTAGGAACTTCTACTAAAGGCTGTCATCCACAATCGAATTACTTGGGTTGCGATAACACTTGCCGATGGCAAGGTATCGTAAAACTTTTTAACACTGTCTTCTAAATTGTAAGTTAGTCCATAAGGGGTATATATTAAACAAAAAAAAGGCCGATTAAATACGTATATAATTCAGTTTGACAAAATTTTCTATAGAAATAAAATTTTGACAAATTTTTCTATAGAAATAAAAACTTGTCAAAATTTTCTATAGAAATAAAATATTGACAAAATTTTCTATGGAAGTAAAATGTTGACAAAATTTTCTATAGCAATAAAATTTTGACAAAATTTTCTATAGAAATAAAATGTTGACAAAATTTTCTATAGAAATAAAATGTAGACAAAATGTTCTATAGAAATAAAATGTTGACAAAATTGTCTATAGAAATAAAATGTTGACAAAATTTTCTACAGAAATAAATTTTTTACAAAATTTTCTATAGAAATAAAATTTTGACAAAATTTTCTATGGATATAAAATGTTGACAAACATTGCTATAGAAATAAACTTTTTACAAAACTTTCTATAGAAATGAAATTTTGACAAAACTTTCTATAGTAATAAAATTTGACAATTTTTACATGGGTGTTAGAGGCCATATACTAACGAAATGTACCAAATTTCAACCGCATCGGATGACTTTTGCTCCTCCAAGAGGCTCCGGAGGTCAAATCTGGGGATCGGTTTATATGGGAGCTATATATAATTATGGACCGATATGGACCAATTTTTGCATGGTTGTTAGAGGCCATATACTAACACCACGTACTAAATTTCAATTGGATCGGATGAATTTTGCTCATCCAAGAGGCTCCAGAGTTCAAATCTGGGGATCGGTTTATATGGGAGCTATATATAATTATGGACCGATATGGACCAATTTTTGCATGGTTGTTAGAGACCATATACTAACACCACGTACCAAATTTCAATCGGGTAGGATGAAGTTTGCTCCTCCAAGAGGCTCCGGAGGTCAAATCTGGGGATCGGTTTATATGGGAGCTATATATATTTATGGACCGATATGGACCAATTTTTGCATGGTTGTTAGAGACCGTATACTAACATCAGGTACCAAATTTCAACCGGATAGGATGAATTTTGCCCCTCCAAGAGGCTCCGGAGGTCAAATCTGGGGATCGGTTTATATGGGGGCTATATATAATTATGGACCGATATGGACCAATTTTTGCATGGTTGTTAGAGACCGTATACTTAGACCACGTACCAAATTTCAACCGGATCGGATGAAATTTGCTGCTCCGGAAGGCTCCGCAAGCCAAATTTGGGGATCGGTTTATATGGGGGCTATACGTAAACGTGGGCCGATATGGCCCATTTTCAATACCATCCGACCTACATCAATAACAACTACTTGTGCCAAGTTTCAAGTCGATAGCTAGTTTCGTTCGGAAGTTAGCGTGATTTCCACAGACGGACGGACAGCCGGACAGACGGACAGACGAACAGACGGACAGACGGACGGACGGACGGACATGCTTAGATCGACTCAGAACTTCACCACGACCCAGAATATATACTTTATGGGGTCTTAGAGCAATATTTCGATGTGTTACAAACGGAATGACAAAGTTAATATACCCCCATCCTATGGTGGAGGGTATAAAAACATTGGAACACATACCAACTCCCATTGACTTTGAATTCGAATGGATGAGTCTCAAAAATTCGATGTGTCATTCCCTGGAAGTTGTGTGGTGGAAGTGCAAACAAGCAAACAAACATGCGACATTCATGTTCACATTGCCAGTGTTCATAGGATGATTCTCGAAGTGTGATGAGAAAGACCTTCTCAAGTGTCTATGACTCGAAATCGAAGTTTTGTTTACCCAAAACTTATTGATCATAAAAATCTCCGTGTGGTCTACTGATACTAAGTTGAGTGTTGTCCATGCTGCAGGTGAATCGAGCTGATGGTGATGAGAAATCTAACAGTTGCAATGATTTCATGATACAGTCGAGGCAAAATTTTTAGTAAAATTAGAAAATCATCGATTGCTTAGATAGCAGAGAAAGGGAAGTTATCCCAAGGATCATCCATTACTACTAGAGTTTAGGTTTGGTAGAAGAAGAAGAGTTGAGTACCGACTGTGGTGGTTGTTCAAATTAGTAAGTCCAAAACTTCCCATATCTTCCGTTGAAGGTTGTGCCCCAGCCTCTGAAACCATTATTAACCTCTTATTCGCTAAATCTGGCGCTCTTATAATGGTGGACCTCGAGCTCTAGATAGTGAAGATTGGTCCTGGCTTTGCTGGGATGTGGATGCTTATCAATGAGATGAGAATTTGTCTCATTAGTGTACGTAGAGAATCTTGATCTCCATATGAGTCAACAAGGTTTCTTTGTCCGCATCCCAAGTGCAGTTGGAAAGCGACGTGAGGACATTGTTTCTACCTCTGAGCTTATCACAAATTGAGGCGGCATGGGCAGACTTGAAACCGGTGTGAAATGTATCCCAGAGACTCTTGTGCAGCCCGATGGGTAAGTTATAGTCGAAATTATTTCGCACTGACATTCAACTGCCTGCTTACTTCTGTCGTCCACGCAGTGAATCCTGTAGCTGAAGATTTGGGGATGGATATCCTCAAATATCACTGGTAAGATAAGCAAGGTAGACGTTTAATCGTGGGCATATGCCATCAACAATAAGCCCGGAAGCCATAATTGTACAGTCGTCCGCACGCGATACAATCTTGACGTCGTCAGGAGAGGGTGGAATAGAGGATAGGTAGAAAACAGTGCCTGACTCTACAGGGTCTTGATTTCTTAACCCTAAATTTCACATACGACTGGCGCCCGCACATATAATTTAGAACGTAACGCTTCGTTCCTGCCAGTAGGGAAGTATTTTGGATGTCCTCGAAGAGTATGGCATGGTTGGCCGTATCGAATGCCTTCAATAGACTTCCTTTGTACTTTTAGATTGCGAACATTTTTGCTTATAAACTGGAGGAGTATACCCTCAAATTATGCATAAGAATGAAGACGATGGAATGGGGGCTAGTTGAGATTAAAAAAGTGGGAGAAGACCTTGTTTTAGGGTAAGTGACTTCTTATTTCCAAATTCCTCATACGAGAACAATACTGAGAGAAGGCTTAGTTATAGCAGTGAGCTAAAGCAGCGATTGGTGAAATTTCTGAAGCAGTTAGACTTTTTGCTGATTGGCATACTTCCAGTCTTCAGAGGCTACGAATTCAGAAGGTCAGACTCATGGCTTTGTAGTAAAGTTTTCTGATGAAAAGTTCCAAATAATATTGGAAAAATAGACGCTATAAAAATCTTTTTCTATGCTACAATTTTGTGCACAACTGTTTTCAGCTGGTGCTGCATGGAGTCATGGGGTATTCTATCAAAGAGCATACTTACTTCTATGGAATATTTGGAAAATGCCGACGAATTGCCATCCCATTCAATTTAAATATTTAACACATGTGGCAAATAAAACAAAATCGTTCCTCCAGAACAGCAACCTTACAATAGAAATGTCAATTTAAATTGTGGTAAATCTCGAACTTCTTCATTTTAAGACGTTTGCCGTGACCACCGTGTTGGTGGTAACTATTCCTGAGATACTCTTGTCGGGCAATATCATTTCAAGTGTTTGTCTAAGAAATTTATAAGATTAGTACTCATAATTCCAACATTAAATGCATCATGATGCGGATGCATGCCTTGAGTAGATATTTACTTTTCCCCAGACCAAGGCACTTATGAAGATGTCAATTGAGTTTTACACTCAAACAAACAATGGACGAGGAGGAAAAGAAACGAACAATTCTATGGAAATCGAAAATGTTGAAATCTTTATTATCTTCTGTAATTTCCAATTTTTTTGTCACTTTTTGACCAAGTCAAGACATTTTTTGCCAAAGGCACAGTGGGGAGATATTCATTTTTATATTTTGTTTGACTTGACTTGACTTGACTATGACTTGACTATGACTTGACTATGACTTGACTATGACTTGACTATGACTTGACTATGACTTGACTATGACTTGACTATGACTTGACTATGACTTGACTATGACTTGACTATGACTTGACTATGACTTGACTATGACTTGACTATGACTTGACTATGACTTGACTATGACTTGACTATGACTTGACTATGACTTGATTATGACTTGATTATGACTAGACTATGACTTGACTATGACTTGACTATGACTTGACTATGACTTGACTATGACTTGACTATGACTTGACTATGACTTGACTATGACTTGACTATGACTTGACTATGACTTGACTATGACTTGACTATGACTTGACTATGACTTGACTATGACTTGACTATGACTTGACTATGACTTGACTATGACTTGACTATGACTTGACTATGACTTGACTATGACTTGACTATGACTTGACTATGACTTGACTATGACTTGACTATGACTTGACTATGACTTGACTATGACTTGACTATGACTTGACTATGACTTGACTATGACTTGACTATGACTTGACTATGACTTGACTATGACTTGACTATGACTTGACTATGACTTGACTATGACTTGACTATGACTTGACTATGACTTGACTATGACTTGACTATGACTTGACTATGACTTGACTATGACTTGACTATGACTTGACTATGACTTGACTATGACTTGACTATGACTTGACTATGACTTGACTATGACTTGACTATGACTTGACTATGACTTGACTATGACTTGACTATGACTTGACAATGACTTGACAATGACTTGACTATGACTTGACTATGACTTGACTATGACTTGACTATGACTTGACTATGACTTGACTATGACTTGACTATGACTTGACTATGACTTGACTATGACTTGACTATGACTTGACTATGACTTGACTATGACTTGACTATGACTTGACTATGACTTGACTATGACTTGACTATGACTTGACTATGACTTGACTATGACTTGACTATGACTTGACTATGAGTTGCCTATGATTTGACTATGAGATATCGTTTGCTTTGAACAAATTCTCCAATATTTCTGAAACTTAAAAATGATTTGCAATTTAAGGAGTTGTTTTTTTTCCAATCAAGAATTTTTTTTCCAAAGAAACTGTGAGGAGATAAAAAAAAAAAAAAAAATATATATATATATATATATATATATATATATATATATATATATATATATATATATATATATATATATATATATATATATATATATATATATATATATATATATATATATATATATATATATATATATATATATATATATATATATATATATATATATATATATATATATATATATATATATATATATATATATATATATATTTTTTTTTTTAATTAAAATTAAATTTTGTATTTGATTTAAATTTGTAACTATGCTTTGACATTGACGTGACTTTGACATTATGTGAGATAAACGACTTTACCAAGAAGATCCAATCAAACACAACGATGAACGTTTTTAAATGCAACGCCATATAAATTTGAGGGTACCTCATCCTCAATATATTCTCAACCGAAATTGCAATTTGCTTGCATTCAACAAATTCCAATATGTCTGAAATATTAAATGGAATTTATATTTGGAAATGAGGGTAATGTCTATATTTTGTTGAGATTTTTTTTGTGGCGATTTTCTCAACCTGAATTCTATCCTTTGAAAAATGTTTGAAATCTTGTTGAATATAAGCATTTGTCCAATGCTTGTGTTTAGATTTATTTATTTGTTGTTGTTTTTTTTTTTGTGAAATATCACCATATTCGTATTTATTAACCTTATGATTTAAAAGATGTGCCTCCTCTTACCCATTGTGCAACAAAATGGATCATAAATCGTCAAAACAAAACTCACACAATTTCAAGTCAAAATATAAGGAAAAGGAGTACGCAAAAAAAACACACATCTAAATTCAGAACAAATTATGTGTACATTTTTCATAATTAGAATCATTTTTTCCATTTCAACGAAAGAAAATAATGAACAAAAATATCCCAAGTGGCGTCACAGAGTGTTTCTGTGTTTTTCTAAGTTTGCTGGGATTCATGCAGAGTTGATATCATTTTGAGGTTGCTGCAGTCAATGATGTTGCTGACACAGTTGTTTTCTTTCCTGCGATTGATGATACTCAAGCAAAAAATGAATGTTGCTCTTGGTGATGATGATGGTGGCCCATTGCATACGAGGTGTCGAAGCGTCTTTTATCAAAATAAACTTTTTTTGTGTTAAATAAATAAATACAAACCAGGACGGACACAAAAACAACCGATTTGAATTTTAATTGACTCTTACGGCGAATGAGATGTTGGCATGAAGAGGCATGGGAGAAACTGGTGAAAACAACCACCACCAATAAAACGGTTTCTTCACTTTATCGGATGTTGTGTCTTAGATGCCATTTAAAAATGCATTTGCTAATTATGGAAAATTGGGGATATGGAACTATTCACCACAGGGGTGGTGGTGCAGAAGAATGCAATTCTCTGCCTGGTGTGTAAAATATGATTTATGAAGGTCATTGGAGAAGAGTATCGAAGGGGATAGCCCCATTGGTCATCGCCATGGGATATCTGACAAAATTGATAGTGAATGAAAACAGAATTCAAATCAATGAAAATAATCAAATGAGGCATTTATTTGTTTTCAAAGATATTTCAAATTTTGCAAAAATACATTAGAAAATTGAAATGTAAATATTTAATTATGAATGACTATCAAATAAATTCTCAAATCCAATTATCAATGAAATTTTGTAATAATAAACAGATGGACAGATGAATATGAAAGATATGATAAAATATTGAAGATTTTGGAAGGTTCTATGAAAATGATGAAAAATTGTTTATAAAATCCTAAAGTTCTTTACTTTATTATATATAAGGCCAGTGTTACCGTTGAAGCACCATAGAAGCAAATTTTCAATTTTTTTCAAGCAATGATGCCACTTCCTAGCAAAAAAAAAATTCTAAAGGCACGACTTTATGAGTACTTCCAAAAATGGAATACACTGAAAAAAACATATAGACTTATTTTGAGGATTTATTTTAATGTTGTTTTTTTTTTTGGTATTAAGATAAGATTTTTTACTTTGAAGTATTCGTTAAAATTTGGATTTTTAAACTGGCATCTGTTTGAACGTGAATAGCTTTATTGAGAATGAAAATTCGATAAATGAGATCTGTACCTAATTTGAATTATACTCATTCTAGATTTAAAGGCAGATATGTCGTTAAAAAAAATGTCTTTATATAAAATAAGCCGCATTTTTGACTCGGAATCAATACTAAAATCCTTAAGGGAAAGTCAAAATCTTTCAATCCAAGTAAACTTTTTTTAAGTATACGTTGCGTTAGCATTGTTTTAATTTCTAGATAAAAATTGACACCTTTCAATTATCTGAATAAATATTAAAAACAAAAAACTGACAAAAAAATGGCATCTTTTTTGCAATACTTTATCAGCTTGGTCTTCAATATTCAAAAAAAAATCATTCTTTAACATGTACCAGGTGGTGTTTGTTTTGTATTTTTTGCCAAATATTTCACAAATTTTCTCAAAGACAGTGGCAACAAAAATCTCTCCCATTCGTTTGTTTTGTTGTTGTTGTTCTTTTTGTTGATGTTAAATTGTTAATGCTGTCAAGTGGTATCTGAAACTTGTGGCACCACTTAAGAAATCCCGGCGGTAGTCAATCGCTGATTTGTTTGTGTGTTGGCCCGCCTGTTTGTAAGCACTTAAGGAGCTTATTGAAAATATTAAAAGACATTTTCAAGTTGCTCTCACTCTCTCGATATAAACATCTCGAATGTGTTAAATGCCAACGAATTTGGATCACATCAATTCACCATAGATATCCCAACAAAATAAAAATTAGGTAACATAAATAGGGTCATCCTGAATGGTTTCGAAAATATGGCGGAATCAAATTATCATTGCATTAGATATAGATCAATTATTTTCATTTTAATTTGTATCTGAATAATAAAAATAAATTCATTTCACATCAAAGATCATGCGTTGTTCTTTACAAGATATTGTAAACTATTTGTCTAATATTTTGTTATGTAAAATGTTTGCTGGGTAACATATGTATATTTTTTTTATACTTATATTGAAATCAAGAGTTGTACTTGGTACTCAATAATTTCAAGTGTTATAATCAATTATAAATTGTATTTATTCCATTGGTTTTTGATAGTATTCTGTTGCGTGCCGCACTGGATATTCCATAAAACAGGAGAGGTATGTCAATGGGTTAACCTCAATACCTCAAAGCAAATAGACGTATTAGACCTTTGATCACCTATTTTAGTGATGACATCATTAGGAGGCATTGGTGATAGAGTCCCGCATGCAGACCAAGTCAAGGAGCAGCAAAGTAAAGTGTTATATTTTTTAAATTTTTATATACCCTCCACGACAAGATACTATACTAAATTTGTCATTTCGTTGGAAATATTTGTCTCAGACCCCATAAAGTGTACATATTCTGGGTGAAATTCTGAGTCGATTTAGTAATGTCAAGCTGACCTTCTTTAAAAATAACGCTAACGAACGAAATAGACTATCGACTTGAAACTTGTTGCAAGCTACTTGTTATGTTGGTCAAATTACATTTCAAATAGCCAATATCGGATAACTTATAGGTATCGCCCCCATATATACCACTTCTCAGATTTGAAGCAAATTTCATCTGAGCCGGTTGAAATTTGGAACGAGGTGTTAGGCTATGCCCTCTAATAAACATGAAAAATTGGTTCATATCGGTCTATAATTATATAGCGCTCATATACACGACCACCAAATTTGACTTCTGGAACCTCACTGGGATACAAATTACATCCGATTCCGTTGAAAAACAAAAATTTTGGAAATTACATAAAATGTTAGAATCAGTTAAGATTTATTCGAATTGGCTACCTTTGGTACGAACTTTGCCCTTTACACAGCCATCAGAGTGATAACCACGGTAACCACCCGTGACAAAAATAATGTACCAAACATTGAAGAAAATTTTACCAAAAATATACCAAATTAAAAAAAAGAACCGTAGTTTGAGTCAAAATTTTATTTCTATAGAAAATGTTGTCAAAATTTTATTTCTATAGAAAGTTTTGTCAAACTTTTATTTCTATAGAAAATTTTGCCAAAATTTAATTTCTATAGAAAATGTGGTCAAAATTTTATTTTGATAGAAAATTTTGTCAAAATTTTATTTCTATATAAAATTTTGTCAAAATTTTATTTTTACAGAAAATTGTGTCAAAATTGAATATGTAGGAAATTTTGTGAAAATTTTATTTCTTAAAAAATTATGTCACAATTTTATTTCTATATTGTGTCTAAATATCATTTAAATGAAAGTTTGTTAAAATTTTATTTCTATAGAAAATTTTGTCAAAATTTTATTTCTATAGAAACTTTTGTCAAAATTTTATTCCTATAGAAAATTTTGCCAAAATTTTATGTCTGTAGAAAATTTTGCCAAAATTTTATGTCTATAGAAAATTTTGTCAAAATTGTATTTCTTTAAAATTTTTTGTCAAAATTGTATTTTTATAGAAATATTTGTGAAAATTTTATTTTTATGGAAAGTTTTGTCAAAATTTTATTTTTATAGAAAATTTTGTCAAAATTGTATTTCTATAGAAACTTTTGGTAAAATTTTATTTTTATAGAAAATTTGGTCAAAATTTTATTTGTATAGAAAATTTTGTCAATATTTTATATTTATAGAAAATTTTGTCAAAATTTTATTTCTATAGAAAATTTTGTTAAAATTTTATTTCTATGGAAAATTTTGTCAAAATTTTATTTCTGTAGAAAATTTTGTCAAAATTTTATTTCTGTAGAAAATTTTGTCAACATTTTAATTTATAGAAAGTTTTGTCAAAATTTTATTTCTATGGAAAATTTAGTCAAAATTTTATTTCTATAGAAATTTATGTCAAAATTTTATTTCTACAGAAAATTTTGTCAATTTTATTTCTATGGAAAATTTTGTTAAAATTTTATTTCAAAATTTTATTTTTATAGAAAATTTTGTGAAAATTTAATTTCCGTAGAAAATTTTGTCAAAATTTTATTTCTATAGAAAATTTTGTCAAAATTTTATTTGTGTAGAAAATTTTGTGGAAATTTTATTTCTTTAGAAAATTTTGTCTAAATTTTATTTCTGTAGAAAATTTTGTCAAAATTTTATTTCTATAGAAATTTTTGTCAAAATTTTATTTCTATAGAAATTTTTGTCAACATTTTATTTCTATAGAAATTTTGTCCAAATTTTATTTGTGCAGAAAATTTTGTCAAAATTTTATTTCTATAGAAATTTTGGTCAAAATTTTATTTCTGTAGACATTTTTGTCAAAAGTTTATTTCTACAAAAATTTTTGTCAAAATTTTATTTCTATAGAAAATTTTGTCGAAATTTTATTTCTATACAAAATTTTGTAGAAATTTTATTTCTTTAGAAAGTTTTGTTTAAATTTTATTTTTATAGAAAATTTTGTGAAAATTTTATTTCCGTAGAAAATTTTGTCAAAATTCTATTTCTGTAGAAAAAATTTTTAAAATTTTATTTCTATAGAAACTTTTGTCAAAATTTTATTTCTATAGAACATTTTGTCAAAATTTTATTTCTTTAGAAAATTTTGTCTAAATTTTCCGTAGAAAACTTTGTCAAAAATTATTTCTGTAGAAAAAATGTTTAAAATTTGATTTCTATAGAAAATTTTGTCAAAATTTTATTTGTATAGAAAATTTTGTCAAAATTTTATTTCTATAGAAAATTGTGTCAAAAATTTATTTCTATATAAAATTTGTCTAAATTTTATTTCTTTAGAAAATTTGTCTAAATTTTATTTTTATAGAAAATTTTGTGAAAATTGTATTTTCGTAGAAAATTTTGTCAAAATTTGTTCTAAATTTCATATAAATGAAAATTTTTCAAAATTTATTTCTATAGAAAATGTTGTCAAATTTTTTAGTTTTTTATTTCTATAGAAATTTTTGTCAAAATTTATTTCTATAGAAAATTTTGTCAAAATTTTATTTCTAAATTTTGTCTTAATTTCATATGAATGAAAATTTGTCAAAATTTTGTTTCTATAGAAAATGTTGTCAAAATTTTGTTTCTATAGAAAATTTTGTAAAAAATTTTGTTTCTATAGAAAATTTTGACAAAATTTTATTTCCATATAAAATTTTGTCAAAATTGTATTTCTATAGAAATTTTTGTCAAAATTTTATTTCTATAGAAAATTTTGTCAAAATTTTGTTTCTATAGAAAGTTTTGTTAATATTTTGATTCTATAGATAATTTTGTCAAAATTTTATTTCTATAGAAAATCTTGTAAACATTTTATTTCTATAGAAAATCTTTTCAAAATGTTATTTTTATAGAAAAAGTTGTTTCTATAGAAAATTTTTTTAAAATCTTATTTCTATAGAAAATTTAAATACAATAATTCTACCAATCGACCAAACTGTAAAACATCTACCATTTTCGGTAGAATTGTACCAACTGCGGCAACCGTGGTCACAACACGCTGCCTGAAACTGGCTCTGCTGTATTTTGGCCCATTCCCGGCGATAGGTCGTAGATCGACACTCTGGTATTTTTATTGCCAACCTCACTCTCCAAAATGCTTCTAATGCAAAAATACAACAGGTTTATATCCGAAAATCAAGCGAAACCCCACTTTTCAAGTAATTTTTTTTAACATCATGATGCTGTGTCCTGTAGGAATGTCCCTGATCTGCTGCTGAAAGGTTTGTCTGACCAGGGCATCAATGCTCTCCTTAGGACATTCTCCCGATAATATTTATTTTGACTCCTCAGCCATTGAATACGAGAGGGGAGCGATTATGGAAGACGAACCGGTGAATGGTGTGGTATTTAAATTTCCTTAAGCCGTTTCTTTGAAGTTATTTGCCCTATAACTAATAGAAGATTTTTTTGTTTTCAAAAAAATATTTTCAAATTAATTTTATTTATTTTTTTACATCTATAAATTGATAAAGAAACATTACTTTCATAATATTTCCTTTGAGAAAAAAACCCGCATTATTTCCAAATTCAGCATAATCACAACATGGTGTTTTTTATTCTTCTTCTACATTTAAATTTGGTTAATTTCATTAACATTCAATAAAAAATTCTCTAATTTATATGTTCACATATTAACCCAGCCCTCCTTGTTAATGAAAAATATCCTAAAGAATTCCAGCTGTTTTATTTAAAATTATTAAGAAAAGATTTACTAATATTCCCTATGGCACCAGCACCACCACCGCCACCATCTTCTTCACCTTTCTCAATAATTGATAACAAGAATGAAATGGATTTCGTTTAACGAGCAGGCGATAATAACAACTTAATGACAGATTTGATTTCCTGTTCTCCAAATCCACTTGATTTCTATCAATGAACGACGAACGAGCTAACGAAGAACCAAAAAGAAAAAAATTCACACGGCATTATGGAAGGTGTCACTAAATTTCAAATTAATTCAAAGATTTTATGACTTGCTATCTACGATTCATTCATTCTATGGTTTTATTTGGGAGTGATAATTAAATTTTAATGGGAATTTGTGACTAAGATTCCATATTAACTAAGCCCGAATAGTTAGTCTGCCAACTAATCAATGAGATTAATTCACAATCAATATTCGTAAAATAAATTAGATGATGGCTATATATTGTGAATTATATTTGCAAAATACTGTTAATTAAATTGAACATAAACATTTGGTTTAATTTTGCCATTTAAATCATTAGCATAATTAAAACGAAATCGAATTAAAGAAACGGAAACTAAAAATCGTACTAATTTGGGGATGAATAAAGGGAAAGGTATTTTAAAGCGTTTGTAGCCAGATCTAATCTTTCTATCAAAAATTACACTCGAAAAAATATAAGGAATGTTTAGGAAGCTTTGTACACTCAAAAACAAGTTTTCTTGTATCCAAAGATTTAGACCTTGCCTTAAGGATTTTGGTATCACTTCCGAGCCAAAGATGCGACTTCTTTAAAATAAATACATTTTTAGCGTGCTGTCTGCCCTCTAAATCTCAGATCAATAAAAATAAAATTAGGATACAGATCTCATTTATCGAATTTTCATTTTCGTTTGGCGGTATATTAAAAAATGTATTCATGTACAAACAAATGCCAGTTTAAAATTCCAAATTATAACGGATACTTCAAAATAAAAATGTTTTCAAATTTACAAAATTTAATTTAAAACAAGTAAGGAAAGTCTAAAGTCGGGCGGGGCCGACTATATTATACCCTGCACCTGCACTTTGTAGATCTAAATTTTCGATACCATATCACATCCGTTGGGTGCTATATATAAAGGTTTGTCCCAAATACATACATTTAAATATCACTCTAAATTTAAGTTGGCTAATGCACTAGGGTGGAACACAATTTTAGTAAAAAAATATGGGAAACATTTAAATCTGAAGAAATTTTAAGGAATCTTCGCAAAAGTGTATTTATGATTTATCGCTCGATATATATGTATTAGAAGTTTAGGAAAATTAGAGTCATTTTTACAACTTTTCGACTAAGCAGTGGCAATTTAACAAGGAAAATGTTGGTATTTTGACCATTTTTGTCGAAATCAGAAAAACATATATATGGGAGCTATATCTAAATCTGAACCGATTTCAATCAAATTTGGCACACAACCAAATTGGACCAAAACTCTGGCTTCTGGGGCCATATAAGTCCATATCGGGCGAAAAATATATATGGAAGCTATATCTAAATCTGAACCGATTTCAATCAAAATTGGCACACATGACTATACTATCAACTGTACTCCTTGTGCAAAATTTCAAACTAATCGGGATAAAACTCTGGCTTCTGGGTACATATAAGTGCATATCGGGCGAAAGATACATATGGGAGCTATATCTAAATCTGAATCGATTTCAACCAAATTTGGCACGCATAGCTACAATGCTAAATCTACTCGCTGTGCAAAATTTCAACCAAATTGGGCCAAAACTCTGGCTTTTAGGACCATATTAGTCCATATCGGGCGAAAGATATATATGGGAGCTATATCTAAATCTGAACCGATTTCAATCAAATTTTTCACACTTGACTATACTACTAATTGTACTCCTAGTGCAAAATTTTAACCAAATTCGGCCAAAAATCTGGCTTCTGGGGCCATATAAATCCATATCGGGCGAAAGATATATATGGGAGCTATATCTAAATCTGAACCGATTTCAATCTAATTTTGCACATTTGACTATACGACTACGTGTTATGTTTGTACAAATTTTCAAGCAAATCGGTATAAAACTCTGGCTGCTGAGTCCATATTAGTGCATATCGGGCGAAAGATATATATGGGAGCTATATCTAAATCTGAACCGATTTCTTCCAAAATCAATAGGGTTCTATTCTGACCCAAATTAGGAACATGTGACAAATTTGAAGGCGATTGGACTTAAATTGCGACCTAGACTTTGATCACAAATATGTGTTCACAGACAGACGGACGTACGGACGGACGGGCGGACGGACAGACGGACAGACGGACAGACGGACATGGTTATATCGACTCAGGGACCCACCCTGAGCATTATTGCCAAAGACACCATGTGTCTATCTCGTCTCCTTCTGGGTGTTACAAACATATGCACTAACTTATAATACCCTGTTCCACAGTGTGGCGCAGGGTATAAAAATTGAAAGAAAAATTATTAACTTTATGATAATTAAAATTTGTTGGGTGCTATATATAAAGGCTTATGTTCCCATATACATACATTTAAATCTGAACACACAATATATTTAAGACTTCTTAGAAAATCTATTGACTTAAAATTTTAGTCGGTTTATGCCCATGGGTAGAACACAATGTTAGTAAAAAATTTGGGAAACATTTAAATCTGAAGCAATTTTAAGGAAACTTCACAAAAGTTTATTTATGATTTATCGCTCGATATATATGTATTAGAAGTTTAGGAAAATTAGAATCATTTTTACAACTTTCCGACGATGTTGGTATTTTGATCATTTTTGTCGAAATCAGAAAAACATATATAGGGGAGCTATATCTAAATCTGAACCGATTTCAACCAAATTTGGCACGCATAGCAACAATGCTAATTCTATTCCCTGTGCAAATTTCAACTACATCGTAGTTAAAAATTGGCCTCTAAATCTGAACCGATTTCAAATTTGGCACGCATAGCAACCATGCCAAATTTACTCCCTGTGCAAAATTTCAACCAAATTGGGCCAAAACTCTGGCTTTTAGGACCATATTAGTCCATATCGGGCGAAAGATATATATGGGAGCTATATCTAAATCTGAACCGATTTCAATCAAATTTTGCACACTTGACTATACTACTGATTGTACTCCTAGTGCAAACTTTCAACCAAAATCGGCCAAAAATCTGGCTTCTGGGGCCATATAAGTCCATATCGGGCGAAAGATATATGGGAGCTATATCTAAATCTGAACCGATTTCAATCAAATTTTTCACACTTGACTATACGACTAAGTGTTATGTTTGCACAAAATTTCAAGCAAATCGGTATAAAACTCTGGCTGCTGGGTCCATATTAGTGCATATCGGGCGAAAGATATATATGGGAGCTATATCTAAATCTAAACCGATTTCTTCCAAAATCAATAGGGTTCTATTCTGACCCAATTTAGGAACATGTGCCAAATTTGAAGGCGATTGGACTTAAATTGCGACCTAGACTTTGATCACAAAAATGTGTTCACAGACAGACGGATGGACGGACGGATGGACGGACGGACGGTTGGACGGACGGACGGATGGACGGACGGATGGACGGACGGACAGACGGACATGGTTATATCGACTCAGGGACCCACCCTGAGCATTATTGCCAAAGACACCATGTGTATATCTCGTCTCCTTCTGGGTGTTACAAACATATGCACTAACTTATAATACCCTGTTCCACATTGTGGCGCAGGGTATAAAAATATGGGAAACGTTGCAATCTGAAGCAATTTTAAGGAATTTTCTGACCCAAATTAGGAACATGTGCAAAATTTGAAGGCGATTGGACATAATTGCGACCTAGACTTTGATCACAAGGATATGTTCACAGACAGACGGACGGACGGACAGACGGACATGGTTATATACTCAGGGACCCACCCTGAGCATTATTGCCAAAGACACCATGTATCTATCTCGTCTCCTTCTGGGTGTTACAAACATATGCACTAACTTATAATACCCTGTTCCACAGTGTTGTGCAGGGTATAAACAATTGAAACAAAAATTATTAACTTTATTATAATTAAAATTTCATTATTTTTAAGAAATTTGTCCTTGATATTTTGTAAATTGCGCATCCTAAAATTTTGGTTTCATAAATAATGTCAGGTAAATATTATTTTCAGTGTAGCCCTAAAACACGGTTCCATAAAATTAATATACGGATATCATGTATTTTTCATTTCATTAATTAAAATGTCTTTAGTATAAAGAAAATTGTCCTTGATAGTGTGTAAATTTTGTGTCCCAAAAATGTCGGTTACATAATCTTGATATAATGCCAAAATTGTTTAGTATATAAACATTATATATATACCAAACACTTCAAAGTAGAATACACTTATGGAACCACTGTCCGATATATCTTATACTTAAGTAGATAAAATAGTATATAAATAATTAAAAATTATTTTTTAATTCAAATATATTTCAAAATTTTAGAAAAATGGATATAAAATGAAATATTAACTAAAAAATTAATACCAACTTTTATAACATACCTAAGCTTATAAGTTTTATTATGTCTATGTCTAAATAAAAATACATAATTTTCTATTTTTTTTTTATCTTTTCACGATAAAAAATACTTGACTCCTCATCTACGCCTACGCCTTGTTGGAAAATATTCAAATAAAAAATATCCACATCCACATCTATCACATAGGGCTGAGGGCTCGAACATTTTACTTGATCCAGATTTAATGTGCAAAAAGACACGTCGTCTACGTGGTAAAATGGCTGATATTTGCCGGCGCGATTCCGCCCTGCTGAAAGAGATCATCAATGGCATTAATCTAGGCTTCCGAGAATGTGAATTTCAATTTCGAAATCGTCGCTGGAATTGTTCAACGTTACGCAAAAGCATGAGAAAAATCTTGATGAGAGGTAAGTACTCAGCAAGAATAGTTTGCAAAATCCTAAAGCAAGCTTATAAATATAAAAAATAGCATAAGCCTAATATTCTACTTTGGTTGAAAAAGGCAATTGATTCCTCTACACTGAAAAAATTATTGTCTTGATTCCAAAGATTTCATGCCCTTAAAATCCGAATGCAATTTTAAGTGTTTTCCTTGTCCAAAGCTTGATAAACTTTTCAATGAAGTCGTTTTGTCCTAACAGTTAAGCGATTCGATTGAAAAATGAGTATCTTTACATGAAAGAAAATTTTGTTTGGCTAATGCCAACTTGACTATAATAATTCTGAAAAATTCTCCAAAATAATGAAACCGTCTATAAATTTGTTTTTTTTTTTGTATCTTTACTACAAAGCAAAAAAAGCGTTAAAAATATGGATATGTCTTTCAGTACTTTATTTTAAAGAAGTTTTTACTTGAAACATAGCATCTCAGCAAAAAAATCGTCGCCAAAAAAGTAGTGAATATGTTCTTTTTGGATCCGGAAGTGGTGCCAAATTGACGCAGAAGCAATGAATTTAACATCGGCCTGTCATAGGACGGATGCCCAACATTTCAACAGCCGCTGCACTGAATTTGCATCACTTCTTAAGGGGTGAAGTGAATTCTGTGTTTTGGATGTGAGTTAAGAATTTTTGTGATATTTTGACAAATAAATAATTTTTATTTTGTTTAATGATTTTCAATACATTATAACGATTGTCTGGAACGTTGGTCATCAAATAATTTCAAAAACTCGCAATTTTTCTAGAAAGGATTTAACATTTTTTTCGGCTAAATTTAAATAATTTGTACCATTTTATTAATTCTTAATAAGTTTTTAACCTATTTGAAACAAATAAATTTAAATTTCCCATTAAAAATATGAAAAAAGGGTGTTATAAAAAATTGACTCAAATTAACTTCATGTGCAGTTAAAATAAAGAACATCTTTGGGAGAGCATTTTGAAAGTTCTTTTAAAGTTGTGCCTGGAGAAGAACTTCCAAATTTTTTTCCTGTTTACTTGAAGTCGATTCTGAATTTGGAAATTTAAGTTATCCTTAATACGTTTTTAAAGGACATTGACAGCACATTAAGAAAAAAAGCTGAAACAAGTATAAACGGCCGTAAGTTCGGCCAGCCCGAAGCTTATGTACCCTCCACCATGGATTGCGTAGAAACTTCTACTGAAGACTGTCATCCACAATCGAATTACTTGGGTTGCGGTAGCACTTGCCGATGGCAAGGTATCTTAAAATTTCCTAACACCGTCTTCTAAATTACAAGGTAGTCCATACGTAGTATATATTAAACTAAAAAAGGCCGATTAAATACGTATATAATTAAGTTTAAAGTTTCTATAGAAATAAAATTTTGACAAAATTTTCTATAGAAATAAAATTTTGACAACATTTTCTATAGAAGTAAAATTTGGAAAAAATTTTCTATAGAAATAACATTTTGACAATGTTTTCCATACAAATAAAATTTTGGTAGATTATTTTTGGCTCGAGTGACAACCATGAATATGAACCGATGTGGACCAATTTTTGTGTGATTGGGGATCCGCTATATATAACTATAGACCGATATGGACCAATTTTGGCATGGATATTAGCCGCCTTATACACGCAAAAAAATAATTCTTTCCTCCCAAACGAAATTTTAGACAAACAAAGTTCGTTTCTCATTTGCTTTTCGCTGTAAGGAAGTGTATTTGGAAGAAAAGTATATACTTTTTGTGATAAACGTTTATTCTTTTCCAGGATGTAAAAACAATTTCATAAAGACAAAGTCAAAAAAAACATTGTTTTCTTACTAATTGCATTTTCCCTCACATCCACGATTTTTTTAGTTCCTAACACATTTTCCTTGAATACCAACAATGTAGAAGAAATTATACGATTTTATAAATTTTTAAAATTTTTTACCTTTCGCCTGGACGGAGAATCGAACCGCGGACCATGCACTTTGTAAGCCAACACACTAACCACTGAGCTATGTACCTGTTATGGTCATCAATAGATAAATATCCATATAACTTATATTTATATAGCATAGCTTGTGGCGCCCACGAACCGAATAAACAAAGTTTATTTAACAGAAACAAACATTTAGTTTGGCACCGTGGAGCAGTGGTTGCTACGTCCGACTCGCATGCCAAGGGTCGTGGGTTCAATCCCTGCTTCGATCAAAGTTTTTTTTTACATATATTCCAGATATGTTCGGAAGATTCCGAAAAAATGTTCAACATTACATTGTAGTATATTGAATTTTGAACTGTAAAATGTGTCTTATTAAAGACCTAAAGTCAGAAAAGAACAGTGTTTGATATAAACGAAATGGACCTTGTTGTTGTTTCAAAAATAACTTTTTTATTGAAAAAATAAAAAATTTGTAACAAACGAATTTTTTTGGTGATAAAAGTTTAAAATTTTCGAAGCAATTCAAAAAACTCTAACAAAAGAAAAACGTTTTCGGTACACGTTTTCCAAAGGTTTTTTTTTTGCGTGTACTAACACCACGTTGCAAATTTCAACCGGATCGGATGAATTTTGCTCCTCCAAGAGGCTCCGGAGATCAAATCAGGGGAACGGTTTATATGGGGGCTATATATAATTATGGACCGATATGGACCAATTCTTGCGTGTTTGTTAGAGATCACATTCTAACACCATGTTCCAAATTTCAACCGGATCGGATGAATTTTGCTCCTCCGGAGGACAAATCTGGGAATCGATTTATATGGGGCTATATATAATTATGGACCAATATGGACCAATGTTTGCATGGTCATTAGAGAACATATACCAACACAATGTACCAAATTTCAGCCGGATCGGATGAAATTTGCTTCTCTTAGAGGCTCCGCAAGCCAAATCGGGGGATCGGTTTATATGGGGGCTATATATAATTATAGACCGATGTGGACAAATTTCTGCATGGTTGTTAGAGACCATATACTAACACCATGTACCAAATTTCATCCGCAAGCCTAATCGGGGGATCGGTTTATATGGGGGCTATATGTAATTATTAACCGATATGGACCAATTTTTGCATGGTTGTTAGAGACCATATAAAGGGTGATTCTTTTGAGGTTAGGATTTTCATGCATTAGTATTTGACAGATCACGTGGGATTTCAGACATGGTGTCAAAGAGAAAGATGCTCAGTATGCTTTGACATTTCATCATGAATAGACTTACGATCTGCCACAACGTCGAATTTTCAGTGAATGGGCCCTAGAAAAGTTGGCAGAAAATCCGCTTTTTTATCGACAAATTTTGTTCAGCGATGAGGCTCATTTCTGGTTGAATGGCTACGTAAATAAGCAAAATTGCCGCATTTGGAGTGAAGAGCAACCAGAAGCCGTTCAAGAACTGCCCATGCATCCCGAAAAATGCACTGTTTGGTGTGGTTTGTACGCTGGTGGAATCATTGGACCGTATTTTTTCAAAGATGCTGTTGGACGCAACGTTACGGTGAATGGCGATCGCTATCGTCCGATGCTAACAAACTTTTTGTTGCCAAAAATGGAAGAACTGAACTTGGTTGACATGTGGTTTCAACAAGATGGCGCTACATGCCACACAGCTCGCGATTCTATGGCCATTTTGAGGGAAAACTTCGGAGAACAATTCATCTCAAGAAATGGACCGGTAAGTTGGCCACCAAGATCATGCGATTTGACGCCTTTAGACTATTTTTTGTGGGGCTACGTCAAGTCTAAAGTCTACAGAAATAAGCCAGCAACTATTCCAGCTTTGGAAGACAACATTTCCGAAGAAATTCGGGCTATTCCGGCCGAAATGCTCGAAAAAGTTGCCCAAAATTGGACTTTCCGAATGGACCACCTAAGACGCAGCCGCGGTCAACATTTAAATGAAATTATCTTCAAAAAGTAAATGTCATGGACCAATCTAACGTTTCAAATAAAGAACCGATGAGATTTTGCAAATTTTATGCGTTTTTTTTTTTAAAAAGTTATCAAGCTCTTAACAAATCACCCTTTACTAACACCATGTACGAAATTTCAGCCGGATCGGATAAAATTTGCTTCTCTTAGAGCAATCGCAAGCCAAATTTGGGGGTCCGTTTATATGGGGGCTATACGTAAAAGTGGACTGATATGGCCCATTTGCAATACCATCCGACCTACATCAATAACAACTACTTGTGCCAAGTTTCAAGTCGATAACTTGTTTCGTTCAGAAGTTAGCGTGATTTCAACAGACAAACGGACGGACGGACATGCTCAGATCGACTCAGAATTTCACCACGACCCAGAATATATATACTTTATGGGGTCTTAGAGCAATATTTCGATGTGTTACAAACGGAATGACAAAGTTAATATACCCCCATCCTATGGTGGAGGGTATAAAAACGAATAAATACAATTTTATTTCTTAGTATTAAGGACGCAAAAAATAAATTTAAAAGAAAATTGTGTCTTAAATGTATCCTTACTACAATTCTCCGCTTCTTTGGCTCAGAATCAATACCAATATCATTAGTGTAAAGACAAAGTCTTGGGAACCGGACATGTTTTTTTTTCGGAGTACATACCAAATCTGGTGAGTAAACAACACATTCGGATTTTAAATTATCTTTATTGGAAAACCCACTGATTCCAATTATTATACAATTATGGCAATATTATAAATTGAAAACACCACTTTTTCCTCAGTGCACTCGAAAACAAATCCACTGATCTTGGACGCATAAGAATTTCTGGGCAATTAAATAAAATGGACATATGCTATGTACATCCAACAACTCATTCCACTTGTTAACGCCCGTTAGAAAGTCAAAGACCCTGTTAGTGTTAGTCAAAATGACATCCTATAATCAGATAAATCGCAAAACAAAAAACCACTTTAACTCTTATAGGAGAATCCTTGCAGTGCAATCGCATCATTACCTAGACCATGGACTGTGGACGAAAACCGTTTTGTAATTTGCTATAAAATTAGGTATTCATGAGACGAATACTAGAGCAAATCTCATGAAGATCAGTTACATTTAAATCATCCCTCACCATCAGCTAGAAAAAAGCTTTACAACTTGGTATGCAAAGTGATTTAGGTAAAGGGTGATTTGTTAAGAGCTTGATAACTTTTTAAAAAAAAAAAAACGCATAAAATTTGCAAAATCTCATCGGTTCTTTATTTGAAACGTTAGATTGGTCCATGACATTTACTTTTTGAAGATAATTTCATTTAAATGTTGACCGCGGCTGCGTCTTAGGTGGTCCATTCGGAAAGTCCAATTTTGGGCAACTTTTTCGAGCATTTCGGCCGGAATAGCCCGAATTTCTTCGGAAATGTTGTCTTCCAAAGCTGGAATAGTTGCTGGCTTATTTCTGTAGACTTTAGACTTGACGTAGCCCCACAAAAAATAGTCTAAAGGCGTCAAATCGCATGATCTTGGTGGCCAACTTACCGGTCCATTTCTTGAGATGAATTGTTCTCCGAAGTTTTCCCTCAAAATGGCCATAGAATCGCGAGCTGTGTGGCATGTAGCGCCATCTTGTTGAAACCACATGTCAACCAAGTTCAGTTCTTCCATTTTTGGCAACAAAAAGTTTGTTAGCATCGAACGATAGCGATCGCCATTCACCGTAACGTTGCGTCCAACAGCATCTTTGAAAAAATACGGTCCAATGATTCCAATAGCGTACAAACCACACCAAACAGTGCATTTTTCGGGATGCATGGGCAGTTCTTGAACGGCTTCTGGTTGCTCTTCACTCCAAATGCGGCAATTTTGCTTATTTACGTAGCCACACGCAAAAAAATAATTCTTTCCTCCCAAACGAAATTTTAGACAAACAAATTTCGTTTCTCATTTGCTTTACGCTGTAAGGAAGTGTATTTGGAAGAAAAGTATATACTTTTTGTGATAAACGTTTATTCTTTTCCAGGATGTAAAAACAATTTCATAAAGACTAGCTCAAAAAAAAAAACATTATTTTCTTGCTAATTGCATTGTCCCTCACATCTTTCTAACATTCACAAGGATTTTTAGTTCTTAACACCTTTTCCTGTAATACCAACAATGTAGAACAAATTATACGATTTTATAAATTTTTAAATTTTTTTTTACCTTTCGCCTGGACGGAGAATCGAACCGCGGACCATGCACATTGTAAGCCAACACACTAACCACTGAGCTATGTACCTGTTATGGTCATCAATAGATAAATATCCATATAAGTTATATTTATATAGCATAGCTTGCGGCGCCCACGAACCGAATAAACAAAGTTTATTTAACAGAAACAAACATTTAGTTTGGCACCGTGGAGCAGTGGTAGCTACGTCCGACTCTCATGCCAAGGGTCGTGGGTTCGAACCCTGCTTCGGCCAAAGTTTTTTTTTTGCTTTTGTTTTTTTTTTTTTACATATATTCCAGATATATTCGGAAGATTCCGAAAAAATGTTCAATATTACATTGTACTATATTAAATTTTGAACTGTAAAATGTGTCTTATTAAAGACCTAAAGTCAGAAAAGAACAGTGTTTGATATAAACGAAATGGACTGTGTTGTTATTTCAAAAATAACTTTTTTTATTGAAAAAATAAAAATTTTGTAACAAACGAATTTTTTTGGTGATAAAAGTTTAAAATTTTCGAAGCAATTCAAAAAACTCTAACAAAAGAAAAACGTTTTCGGTACACGTTTTCCAAACGTTTTATTTCTTTGCGTGCATTCAACCAGAAATGAGCCTCATCGCTGAACAAAATTTGTCGATAAAAAAGCGGAAACACATTTCGAACCGAACACTGATTTTGGTAATAAAATTCAATGATTTGCAAGCGTTGCTCGTTAGTAAGTCTATTCATGATGAAATGTCAAAGCATACTGAGCATCTTTCTCTTTGACACCATGTCTGAAATCCCACGTGATCTGTCAAATACTAATGCATGAAAATCCTAACCTCAAAAGAATCACCCTTTATAAAAAAACCCATACATGCTACAGTCATGCTAAATTTGTTGTTAAATCATTGTCCATTTGTTGTTGTTGTTGCTTTTTATTTGCATACGCTGTTGTTGTAGTTGTTGGTATCACTGCTGCTGCCGCTGATGTTGATGTAAACATGTTACAAATTAACTTCATTATTATGCAGTGTTGACAACAATGCTTTACACACACACACAACAAAAAAGGAAGAAGACAAGTGAAAAACAAAAAAAAAAACAAAAACGATTGAAATGAAATCAAGATCAACCAACACAGACCTCGGCTAGTCAACCAAGAAAACAACCATCACCAATCCTCATATCCACCATCAACATCAGATCCAGCACAGGAGACATCATCACATTGCACTTGTTGTTTATATATGCATCACACACACTCTCCTCGAACATCAGACATTCAATGGGGACGACATTCACTCTTCCAGCCCTGTACATGGTGTCCATACTGTTGTCACTCATTCTCCGTACATTCCAACTAGAGTCACACACACAGAGATCAGGTAATGAAAACGTGAGTGCACATGAAAAAACAAAGAATCCTGGAGTTGCAATATGAGAAGCTATTTTTCGAAAATCATAGAGACGAGAGATGTATTTAATTTCATTTTAATTTATTAAAGTACTAAGTGATACAAAACTCACAAAAAGAGATGTAATCGTGACTAATAACGAACTCAATATTCTCCATCTCAACAAATCTCTGGAGAAAAGGGAATCTCATCCGATTAAGAGAATCTCTTTTATCTTCTCTCTCTCTCTCGAAAATATGAATTCATATATGATCTGCTAGTTTTTAATTAACATTTTAATATTGAACTCTGCTTGAAAAACAAATAATTTTTCTCTCAGTGTATATATTTGATAATGTGGATGTTTCACTATAAGTGAATGAGTGTAATTGCAATTTCCAGCCAGAAACTCAGGACTGTCTGACAGACTAACTGCTATTGCTATAGCGGTCTTTAGTATGGTGATTTAGTTGATCGCTGGGTTTTGATCTTTTCGCTTGTAAAAGTGTGTGATGGTGCTGATGTTTGGTGTTGTTGTTGTCTATTAGCGGCGCTTTGTATTTTTTACAGGAAAAAGCCATTGTCATGTTATGGACTATGTAAAGTAAGTGTTGACATGTTTAGTTAAACAAACTGAATTAAGTTTTAAATATTTTACAGGCTAAACAGTCAGCCAACAACTCAGCAAACCAAGCAACTAACCGACCTACACAGATATTCGTTCGTTGCCATGAAATTGAATGGAATGGACATGTAACGCGTTCTCCATTCAGGCAATTTTGCAAAAAAAAAAAAAGCGCACAATGAGGAGGGGAGCAATAACTAACATTAACACTGCATAAATTAATATGGCAAAGAAAAAATAAATGCCAAGCAAAAAACTAAAAAAATAAATTATATAAAATACTTAACGATCCAATTTATTATCAGATAGTGTGGTAAACATCATGAACAGCAACTGCGGCAGTAGTTGTCGTAATGGTAATAGTTTCAGCTTAAATTAAAAGCCCAATGTAGTTACACATGCGCAGAAGCAATTAAATGGCCCAAATGCATTGGGGCATGGGAAACAAACCAAATGGCCAAAGAAAATGGCTAAACACGTGTAAGCCATTCCAATATTACCACCCATTTCACTTTGAGCTTAAGAGATAATAATAGCAACAGTTTAATGGTTAAACATGGCTTAGATGTGTGAATTTCTTAGCCATTGTGATTTTTCAATTTAAAGTGGGATTATTAAATGTTGATGGCCAGAGACAAGATCGTCAATAGGGAATTTCGTGAAACGATTTCTTAAAATCTTCAAAACATCTAAACATGGATCCAAATATATTAGCTTTCTCTTAATGATTTTGAGCCAAAGATGCTTTTTAGCCCTTTCGCTGCCCAGAAAAACAAGAGTTGCCTAAAAAAAAAAGTTTGGGTCCCCAACTTGTGATCCGGAAGTAGTGCAAACTTAGATCATCTCCAATGAATTTTACATAGGCTTGTCATAGAACGGAAATACTTCATTTTCAGATACTTTGCATTGCTTTAGAAGCTGTGCCTTGGAAGTTGATTTGAATGAAGAAATTTGAAAAATTTAAAAAGATTTTTTTTTTTACCAATTTCACGCCATTGAATACAAAACGTCAATTCAAATGTTTGTGATATGATCGTAATATGACACCAAGGCATAACATTCTAACTACTTCTCCAGATGTTCTTTATAAGTATGGAAGAAAACATAAAATTGGTTTAAATCCTATCAGCGGCAAATTTTCTTATCAAATATTTTTTCAAAACATTTTATTTTGTTTTTTCGGCATTTTTTATGAAAATTCTCGTAATTTGCAACACCTTCTCAAAAGAACTTCCATGGAAGTGAAAAAGTCGACAGGCACAGGTTAAAATCCCCGCGGGGGTGAAAATTTTAATTATAATTTTATTGTGTTTTACTTTTCTGTTGATTTGGTTTTCATTTTACGACATTTAACTATTCAAAATTTAAATTTGGACTTTTTTTTGAAAACTTGATTGTAAACAAATGGCCTTACGAAAAACAAATTGAACAGAAACCAAAATTATAACAAAATAAGCGCTATTTGGCCCAACACATCTGTCGAAATATCAAAATTTATTATGATATTACGTTAGGTTAGGTTAAAGTGGCAGCCCGATTAAGATTCAGGCTCACTTGGACTATTCAGTCCATTGTGATACCACATTAACTAAAAGTACCTATTACATATATTTGCTTGGTGTCGTTACAGCCCTTGCAATTCTCCCATCGAACATTTGCCATCATAACAGCCTTCTCACGCAGCATGAGCTTGCAGGTAGCCAGGGGCATACCAACAGATTCTAGTTCCCCTGGAATATGTAAGGTAGTCCCTAGCCTTGCCAACTCATCCGCTTCGCAGTTCCCCGGTATGTTCCTATGGCCAGGCACCCATATTAGGCGAATATTGTACTGCTCAGCCATCTCATTGAGAGATTTGCGGCAGTCGATGGCCGTTTTCGCGTTGAGGAACACAGAGTCCAAGGATTTTATTGCAGGTTGACTGTCTGAGTATATATTAATGTCCACATTTTTTGGAACATTACTTCTCAGCCAATTCGCCATCTCTCTTATTGCTAATATTTCAGCCTGAAAAACCCTACAGTGATTGGGTAATCTTTTCGCTATTCGAAGTTCCAGATCATTAGAATATACACCGAAACCCAATTGTCTTTATTCCCCGGGATCTGTGTGCACCACGCCTCACTGTTGGGTATTAGAGTCTCAAACTTCTTGTCGAAAAGTGGACTCGCCAAAGTGTAATCCACTACGTTAGGCACATCTGGCACTGTGACCGTAACTTTTTTCCGACCACAGCGATAGCTCGCGCAACCGCACAGCCGTTGTTGCAGCTGACTGTTTGGCCAAAATGTCCAAAGGCAATAAATGCAGCATGACATTAAGGGAATTTGTCCCTGTCTTGCTGAATGCGCCTGAGATACAAAAACACGCCATACGTTGAACTTTGTCTAAACTTGTGCCGGCCACCAGACTACAACACCATATAGCATTATAGATCTAACCACTGCCGTGTATAGCCAATGCACAATTTTTGGTTTTAGTCCCCACCTTTTTCCTATTGTCTTTTTGCACGAGTACAAAGCTACCGTTGCTTTTCTCGCCCTTTCTTCCATATTAAGCTTAACGTTCAGTTTCCTGTCCAAAATAACGCCAAGGTATTTTGCACACTCACCAAAGGGAAATGGGCCTAACCGTGGGAGTTTTGCGATCTTTGCAGTATATGTCTAGTTCTGTCTTTGCAGGATTTACCCCAAGACCATTGTCTTTCGCCCATTTCTCAGTCATCCGGAGGGCCCTCTGAATAATATCTCTGATTGTGGATGGGAATTTTCCCCTGACTCCTAGAGCCACATCATCTGCGTATGCCACCACATTTATCCTTTCCTTTTCCAGGGTAACCAGAAGGTTATTTATAGCAACATTCCAAAGAAGAGATGATAGAACTCCTCCTTGGGGAGTGCCTCTGTTCACATACCTTTGTATGTTTGCTTGTCCTAGTGTTGCTGAAATACGTCTCTTTATTAGAAGTTCGTCTAACAGCCTAAGTATACCTGGATTAACATTCAGAGTTGTCAGTCCATTTAATATCGAGCTCGGATGGACATTATTGAACGCCCCTTCGATGTCTAGAAACGCCACGATTGTGTGTTCTTTGACAGATAGTGAGCTTTCAATATAGCTGACTAGTTCATGTAATGCGGTCTCAGTTGACCTGCCCTTCGAGTATGCATGCTGTCGTTTCGAGAACAAACTTGAATAAAGGGTGATACGGTCAAAATTTGGTCAATATAAACTTGACGTATTTCTTTCAATTTTGCATTTAAAAAACCTTCATTTTGAAGGTGTGTGTGTGTAGAATGTAGCTCCTATTTTGATTTTGGAATTCACTCTTCAGTTGTCAAAATGCCGTCCAAGCAAGAAGAGCAGCGTATCAAAATTTTGCTCGCGCATCGCGAAAATCCGAGCTACTCGCAGGCAAAGCTGGCAAAATCGCTAAAAGTTGCCAAATCAACCGTTACAAATGTAATTAAAGTGTTTGGGGAACGTTTGTCGACAGCCAGGAAGTCTGGATCGGGGGGAAATCGAAAACCGGAAGCCGCTGAGACGACAAAGAGAGTTGCCGGTAGTTTCAAGCGAAACCCTAACCCCTCTCTCCGAGATGCCGCAAATAAGCTAGGTGTATCGTCTACAACCGTGAATCGAGCCAAAAAACGAGCCGGACTATCGACTTACAAGAAGGTAGTGACTCCAAATCGCGATGATAAACAAAATACGACGGCCAAAGCGCGATCCCGGAGGCTGTACACGACGATGCTGACGAAGTTTGACTGCGTGGTAATGGACGACGAAACCTACGTCAAAGCCGACTACAAGCAGCTTCCGGGACAGGAGTTTTATACGGCAAAAGGAAGGGGAAGGTAGCAGATATTTTCAAGCACATAAAACTGTCAAAGTTCGCAAAGAAATATCTGGTTTGGCAAGCCATCTGTACCTGTGGCTTGAAAAGCAGCATTTTCGTAGCTTCCGGGACTGTCAACCAAGAAATTTACGTGAAAGAGTGTTTGAATAAACGCCTGCTGCCTTTCCTGACGAAACACGGTTGTTCCGTACTGTTTTGGCCGGATTTGGCATCTTGCGATTACGGTAAAAAGGCCATGGAGTGGTACGCCGCCAACAACGTGCAGGTGGTTTCCAGGACAAGAACCCTCCCAAAACGCTCCGCCCAATTGAGAAATACTGGGCTATTGTCAAGCGGAACCTAAAGAAGACCAAAAAAACTGCTAAGCACGAGCAGCAGTTCAAGGCAAACTGGCTTTCTGCGGCGAAGAAGGTGGACAAAGTGGCTGTACAAAATCTGATGGCAGGTGTCAAGCGTGAGGCCCGGCAATTCGGATTTGGAAAAGCGAAAGCCTAACTGAATATTTTTCCTGAATTTTATACTAATTGAACTTGAAAAAGAAATTTAATTTGATTTTTTAAATAAACGATTTCACCGATTTACACGCGTTTTCCGTTGACCAAATTTTGACCGTATCACCCTTTAGATGCTAATTCTAAGATAAATATCTATCATCCTCTCCAGAGTCTTAAGTTGGAATGAGAATAAGCTGATTGGTCGGAAATCCTTCGCCCTCGAATGAGAGGCTTTTCCCGCTTTAGGTATGAAAACGACTTTTGTTTCCCTCCACTTTCCTGGGATATATGATAAGTTGATACAGTCAGTCACTGCTTGTAACTCCGCCGGAGTAATTCCATCAGGTCCGGGGGATTTGAATGGCCCAAAGCTATTTAACGCCCATCTTATTCTAGATTCCGATACAATTTCCTCAATAGGAAACGACTGTGGTACCGCCACAGTGGCTCAGCGTATTTGGATTACAGCCTCTACTTTAAAATAATATTGAGAAATAAATCAATATTAGTGAGCTATAGTTTGGTGATGTTTTCGAATGTCCTCTGTAGTGGACATAGGTTGTGAAACACAAAAAAAATCAGATTCAATCACAAAATTAATTGATCCAATTAATTTTTTAATTGAAATGTCTTCAATCACGAAAATGATAGTATCAATTACGATTTTAACTGAGAATCAAAAAAATACTTGATTAAAAAATAATTGATTTCATTAGCAAATTTCAATAAATTTTTCAATTAAAAGCGAAACTATTTTTAATCGCTATTCTATATTTCAATCACTTTCTATAACTAATTTTAATCCCTTTTAGTTTGATTCAAAAATTTTAATTAAGTGTTGAAAAAATATCCATAATTTTTTAAACAGAGATTTTCATGTAGCTTCGTTAGGCTTTAACTGTCAGTCAAAAGAAATTAAATTGCAAATATCTTCTCTCCGGTTATATAGGCAAGATGACAGCTTCGTCTATAATACGGTTTAAAAGTTGGTTAGTTAACGGAATACTAACGGAGCTTTATGAAAATTTCGAGTTTGATTAAAAAGTTAATTGTATCAATTTTTTAATTGAAAATTTAAAAATTTCAATCATTGACTTAATGTTTCTAGTTTGATTAAAAAATTGATAGTATCAATTATTTTTTTAATTGAAAAAGTTTTGAACTTCAAACAACGTTTTAATTGGGAATATTTTAGTGATATTTTTGTCGGTGAAGGCTTAAAATAAAGACATATTTTAGAAAGATATATAGCTTTAAATCTAAGTTTAGAATAAAGATCTCATTTATCGAATTTTCTTTCTATTTCTGCAATTAATATATTAATTTCAGTATAAAAAATCCAAATTATATTAGATAAAGTAATAAATATTTTTTTAATTTAAAAAATTTTAATTAAAAAAAGTCGTAAGATTCAATATTTCCTTTAATTTTTATTCTGTCCACTGTGGAATTTTTTACCTCTTTTTAAAAGAGCAGTTTTGAAGACTTCCGCCAAAGTTTCTAATGGTAACCACAAAAATGTGGTTCAACGTCTTTGAAATTCCATTAAAAATGTTGTGTATGGACTTTAGACATCTAGTAGGCAAACACAACACAAATGTTCACATTAATCCAAATTAAATATTCAAATTTTAAATAAAAATGCCAGTAAATCACCAAAAAAAAAACCGCAAATAGTTTAGCTATTCGCCCAGTTATTAACCATGATGTATAACAATATCGGCGATTAAGGTATTTATAGAAAATGTGGCATAGTGTGAGGGTTTATTGGAGGTAGCAGGGCTCTAAATTCCTATTTAAAGGTATTGCAAATTTAATCGAAAGAAATACATCATTACCTATTTATAACCTAAAGAAAATTGATGTATTTCTATTGTAATTTATCGCCGTTGTTTCATCTACCTTATGACTCATATCGATCGGTATTTTTGTAAAACAAAATTTTTCCTAAGGGCTTTCTCAATGTGTCATGATCTTTTTACAGGGAATTTGTAAATTAGCTTTTGACTACGAGTGTCGTAAAGCAGAGCATTGTTAAGGGGGTAATCGAATTACATGTTAAACCAATTAATTATCATGAATCAACATCAATTAAGATAAAATGTGTAAAGCTAAATAAAGAAATATTTAATTGCAAACCATTCTCTGTATAGTGAGATGGAAAAGCAATAATTTAGAAAGGGCGGAAACCATGCAAACAACAAACTTCACTAAAGCACCCTGGTGACCTGTAACCTGCCACTGGTCTCCAGATAAGAACAAAACACAAGATAACAAGTATATACAGCAGTAAGTTCGGCCGGGCCGAATCTTAAATACCCACCACCATGAACCAATTATTAGGGTTTCCTTTGAAATTTCAGGAGGGCTTGAGGACTTGAGGACACTTCCCGATGATAAATTTAAAGATTTCACCTATGAGGACTATATCAGATTCTGGATTTAGTTCTAAATTTCAGGCAAATTGGATAAAAACTACGAATTCTATAAGCCCAAAAAGAAAAATCGGGAGATCGGTTTATATGGGGACTATACCAAAACATGGACCGCTACTCACCATTTTTGGCACACCTCTTTATGGTTCTAAAATACCTCTAGAATTTGAAATTGAGGCAAATTGGATAAAAACTACGGATTCTATAAGCCCAAGAAGTAAAGTCGGGAGATCGGTCTATATGGGGGCTATACCAAAACATGCACTGACACTCACCATTTTTGGCACACCTCTTCAAGGTTCCAAAATACCTCTAGATTTTCAATTCCGCGCAAATTGGATGAAAACTACGGTTTCTATAAGCGAAAGACCCCAAATCGGGAGGTCGGTTTATATGGGGGCTATACCAAAACATGGACCGACACTCACCATTTTTACACCCACCACCATAGAATGGTGACGGGGGTATAATAAGTTTGTCATTCCGTTTGTGACACATCGAAATATCGATTTCCGACTATATAAAGTATATATATTCTTGATCAGGGAGAAATTCTAAGACCATATAACCATGTCCGTCTGTCTGTCTGTTGTAATCATACTACAGTCTTCAATAATGAAGCAATCGTGCTGAAATTTTGCACAAACTCGTCTTTTGTCTGCAGGCAGGTCAAGTTCGAAGATGGGCTATATCGGTCCAGGTTTTGATATAGTCCCCATATAAACCGACCTCCCGATTTGGGGTCTTGGGCTTATAGAAATCGTAGTTTTTATCCACTTTACCTGAAATTAGAAATCTAGAGGTATTTTAGAACCATAAAGAGGTGTGCCAAAAATGGTGAGCATCGGTCCATGTTTTGGTATGGTCCCCATATAAACCGACCTCCCGATTTTGGTCTTGGGCTTATAGAAATCGTAGTTTTTATCCAATTTGCCTGAAATTTGAAATCTAGAGGTATGTTATGACAATAAAGAGGTGTGCCAAAAATGGTGAGTATCGGTCCATGTTTTGGTATAGCCCCCATATAGACCGATCTCCCGATTTTCTTCAATCCGCTTCTACAATCCACAGTTTTTATTCAATTTACCTGACAATCTTTAAATTTATCTTCGGGAAGTGTAATGTACTCTCTGGTCAAAATTTTAAAATTTTCGGAGAGAAATTTGGCCTCCGTGATCATATGAATCTAAATCGGACAAAAGATATATACGCTAACTATATCTAAATATGAACCAATTTTGACCAAAGCAGGTATGTATAGCTAGCCCTCTGTGCAAAATTTCATGAACATCGGAATACAACTTTGGCCTTTGATCACTTGAGTTAAAATCGGGCGAAAGAGTCTTGTTGGAATATTCCTGGTCTGCGGCTGAAATCTTTGTCTGTCCTTCAGTACTGTCCTTAGGGCATTTTCCCCATAATACTCTATACTTATTTTGACTCCACGGTCGAGCGGGGTGCGACCATTTGCCGTTATAACGACCCACACCATTACTATTGGCAGCGTTTGAGTTCTGGTGGCCAAAAAGAATGTGTACATTTTTATCTGACCTCTTTGTCTAATAAATCCGATATTTTTCTTCTTTGTTAGCAAACTGCTCAATTTGGAATGGACTCTCATCGAAGAAAACTAAATTTGGTAACTGGCCACTTTCGTGCTAACGAAGCAAGTCCTTGACTCTTTTCAGTCCATCTTTTTTTCTGTGCATCGGTAAGCTCTTGCACTTTTTTGAACTTCAACAGATTTAGTCCAAGCTCATTTTTCAATATGTGTTGCATGCGTGCTCCCAATATGTCCCCATTAGAGGTCTGCACAATTCCATTTGTAAATGCAGAGTACACGTGTACTTGCTACTTGAGTACATCTATTTGAGAGAGTCGCAAAACAATTGGTACACATTTTGATGAACATCAAAAGCCACGAGTAACTTCTTGTTGCTACTCTGATGTCTTCACTATCAACAAACACATATTCCTCTTTCTCTCTTATTGAAGTGTACTCAGAGTGATCACGTCGAGTATGTTGCGAGAACAAAACTTCATAGAGTACTCCATGCAGTTTTAGAAATACAAAAAAAAAACAAGTATGTACGGCCGCAAGTTCGGCCAGGCCGAATCTTATGTACCCACCACCATGGATTGCGTAGAAACTTCTACGAAAGACTATCATCCACAATCGAATTACTTGGGTTGTGGTATTTTAAAACTTCTTAACATCGTTTTCTAAATTGTGATTTAGTCCATACGTGGTATATATTAGACAAAAAAGTTATGTATAGTTAAGTCTACAAATAATTACGAATCGATATGGACTTTTTGTACGTAGAGAGCCAGAATTGAAATATGGGGGTCGCTTATATGGGGGCTATATACAATTATGAACTTGATATGGACCAGTTTTTGTGTGATTGGGGATCGATTTATCTGAGGGTCATATATAACTATAGACCGATATGGACCTAGTTAAGCATGGTTGTTAACGACCATATACTAGCACAATGTACCAAATTTCAACTCACTCGGATTATACGATTATGGACTGATATGGACCACTTTTGGCATGGTTGTTAAATATCATATACTACCACCACGTACCAAATTTCAAGCAGATCGGATGAATTTTGCTTCTCCAAAAGGCACCGGAGGTCAAATCTGGGTATCGGTTTATATGGGAGCTATATATAATTATGGACTGATAGGAACCAATTCCTGCATGGTTGTTGGATACCATATACTAACATCACGTACCAAATTTCAACCGAATGGGAAGAATTTTGCTCTTCCAAGGGGCTCTGGAGGTCAAATCTGGGGATCGGTTTATATGGGGCCTATATATAATTATGGACCGATATCGGCCAATTTTTGCATGGGAGTTTGAGGCCATATATTAACACCACGTACCAAATTTCAACTGAATCAGATGAATTTTGGTCTTCCAAGAGGTTCCGGAGGTCAAATCTGGTGATCGGTTTATATGGGGGCTATATATAATTATGAACCGATGTGGACCAATTTTTTCATGGTTGTTAGAGACCATATACTAACATCACGTACCAAATTTCAGCCGGATCGGATGAAATTTGCTTCTCTTAGAGGCCTCGCAAGCCAAATCGGGGTATCGGTTTATATGGGGGCTATATATAATTATGGACCGATATGGATCAATTCCTGCATGGTTGTTAGAGACCATATACTGACACAATGTACCAAATTTCAGCCGGATCGAATGAAATTTGCTTCTCTTAGGGGCCTCGCAAGCCAAATCGGGGGATCGGTTTATATGGGGGCTATATATAATTATGGACCGATGTGGACCAATTTTTGCATGGTTGTTAGAGACCATATACTAACACCATGTACCAAATTTCAGCCGGATCGGATGAAATTTGCTTCTCTTAGAGGCCTCGCAAGCAAAATTTTGGGGTCCGTTTATATGGGGGCTATACGTAAAAGTGGACCGATATGGCCCATTTGCAATACCATCCGACTTACATCAATAACAATTACTTGTGCGAAGTTTCAAGTCGATAGCTTGTTTCGTTCGGAAGTTAGCGTGATTTCAACAGACGGACGGACGGACGGACGGACATGCTCAGATCGACTCAGAATTTCACCACGACCCAGAATATATATACTTTATGGGGTCTTAGAGCAATATTTCGATGTGTTACAAACGGAATGACAAAGTTAATATACCCCCCATCCTATGGTGGTGGGTATAAAAAACAGTTACTCTCCATAATATATGTTTTCGGTTTTTTATAAAGAACGGCAAACGTTAAGGTAAGTGTGTGACATACATAAATATATGAAATATGTGATATACATACATATCATTGATTAATAATAATGGAAAGTTTTGCTTCGCATATAACTGAGAAATACTTGTGGTACCACGTGAAGTGAAGAGAATCCATGTTGTACTTTTTCTCAAGTACTTACATTTTTATTGTTCCTTTTTTTCGGAACACATATTCTTTCGGATAAGTACTTGGTGGTATTTGACAAGCAAATGTTCTCTTCACTTCACTACTTGCGCTCTGAGAGAAAGACAGTGTATGTACTATATTCGACAGCGAATTGCATACATGTAGTGAAAAGTTATTCGATGCAGACCTCTAGTCCTCATCGTTAGTTTAACTACGGACTTTTGTCAGTGTGTTATTTACAATTTTTTGTAGCGAAATTGGTGGTTCCTGAGCTGATCTTTAGATATTTAAAAAGGAAATGAGACCTCGCCTTTCCCCATTGAGCTTTTGTAGATAAACTCTTATAAATTCTTATATATTAGAAATGTGATATACGGGGAATCTACACACAAAATAATCTAATTTTTGAACTTACAAACAAGAAAATTTTTAAGTTCAACAAAATGTTTGTTGATATAACAAAATTGCTAATGTGACAAAATATTACTAAAATCGTAATTGTATTTACAAATTACGTTGTTAGCTCAAATTTAAACATAATTTTAATTGTATTGACAAGAAAATTCATTGATATTTTTTGTGAGTATACTATAGACAAAAGGGAGTTTTTTCATATATGGAGAGAAAACGTCACTCTCTTTTTAATGCTAACTGTCTTCTTTGTCTACAAATCTATAAGCCTAGATAATGTTTTTGAAATTTGTTTGATATCTAGATGGGGAAGTTCTACTCCCCCAATCGGACTGATTTCCTTCACATTTTATAAGAGCTGAGTTCCTGTGTTCAGAACACAGAGAAAAAGTAAACCGTTTTATTTGAATTTTGTGGACTTTTAACTATCATTTACGAAATGTCAAAACTCCACTTTCTATATACGGATCCGATGTATCTGGCGTTTGTTATAGCATAACCCAATATTAGCTAACAATCGCTCTTCACATTAGGCAATGACTTAGGATGGTGTAATAATTTGATGAAGGTGGTTCTTTGTAATACCCAAAGCAATGCATGAATCGCTCTAGAGGGTAATTAAATTGACGTTATATTAATTAATTTTTAATATCTCATCATCATTATTAGAGATGCCAAAAATTTTGGCATTCATGATTTTGCCATTTGTGTTTACTTTGGCCATTCAGTCAAGTGCCCAAGTTACTCAAGAATTTTCATTTGTCCATCTGTCTGTCCGTCTGTCCATATATCTTTACATGCTCCATCAACTAATTATTGCAACAATTTGCAATAATATGTATTGTTTGGTGTTGTTGTGGTTCCTTTCCCCTACTCCACCTTCCTTGCCATTGTCGTGATCATCATGTGATCGTCATCATTTTCAACGGACAAAACCACATCATCCATCAAGTTGCATAATAAAAGCTGATGAATAGCGCTTAAAATGAGCATCCATGCTGTCAATTTAAATAAATTATGGCCAAGTTTACAACGAAATGAAATGTTCAACAAAGCTTCTTTGGCTAGCTAGTCAACAGCCATACCCTCAGAAGCCATTGCAAGGAATTGGTGGTTGAGGTGGTGGTGGTGATGGTCGTGAAGAATTCCAATGGGTTCCCAGACGATTAGAGGGGGAGCGGGACGCTAACAAAGTTTGTGATTTTCGCTGACGAAATAAATAAAGGAGCCGCTAAAAGAGTGGTAATACACACTGCCCCATTCCACCCAGGCCATCGTAACCCATACAAAGAGTGTGGCCCAAACAAAGGCTTGACATAATCATCGGTGGTTGTAAAGTTTAACGATACCCTACAGCCACCAATAAAACTTTGAAACACCTTGGTGGAGGCTCACTTTCGCAAAAATATTTCTCTACTGATGATTTTGGCAGTTGTTAACCACACCAACTCCAGCTCTTGATGGATTAACAGCCATAAGGATGAAAATGAGACAAGTGAGTGTTCAAGAAAATTGTAAAGGTAAAAATGTCAACAGGGTTTTGGACAAAAGCCAACAGAGCTCGCTGACAAAGCCTCAAAGAAGAATGAATTGAGCTACCTGGTAGTAAAAACAATTTGGGTTGAACGGAGAGGGGAGGGGGTGTTTTGCGGGTGAATGCAAGCAGTTTGCTTTTGAAAGTCAACAATAATTGCCCGCACATGACACATGTGAAAATCACTGTAAAAATGGTTTCCTCTTTCCGCTCTTTGCAAGAAAATACCTGAGACCTGAGACCATCAGCCAGCCATAAATAACCCGACTTAAACATGGATTATATTTGCCGTCTCAATGAATTCACACAGTGGGGGGAATGGAAAAATATATTCGATAAAAAATTTTCCATGGGAAAATGTCAGTATCAAGAAAATACAGAAAAAGGACATAATCGTTATAAAGGGTGGTTAAAATTTCAAGGGCCGATGTTGATTTTGAATAGAATACAAACTATTTAGGAAATTATTGTAATTTTATTTTATTATGATATATTGTTATTACTCAATTATGTATGGAACAAAATATCGGCCAAATAGGCGCCGCGACCTCGGTGGCACACCTTCATCCGATGGTCCAAATTTTCGATGACGCTGAGGCATAATGGAGGTTCTATGCCCTTAATGTGCCGAATTATCTCATCCCTTAGCTCTTGAATTGTTGCTGGCTTATCGACGTACACCTTTTCTTTCAAATAACCCCAAAGAAAAAAGTCCAACGGTGTCAAATCACATGATCTTGGCGGCCAATTGACATCGCCATTACGTGAGATAACACGGTCACTGAATTTGTTGCGCAACAGAGCCATTGTTTCGTTAGCTGTGTGGCAAGTGGCACCATCCTGCGCAAACCACATATCGTCCACATCCATATCTGCCAATTCGGGCCATAAAAAGTTCGTTATCATCTCACGATAGCGAACACCATTCACAGTAACTGCCTCACCGGCCTCATTTTGGAAAAAATACGGCCCGATGATGCCGCCAGCCCATAAACCGCACCACACAGTCACTCTTTGTGGGTGCATTGGTTTTTCGACAATTACTCTTGGATTCTCATTCGCCCTAATGCGGCAATTCTGTTTATTGACGAATCCACTGAGGTGAAAATGTGCCTCATCACTGAAGATGATTTTCTTCGAAAATTGATCATCCACTGTTGCCATTTCTTGGAACCATTTAATACGTTGTTGGATTGTGTATCTCTCCATGGTTCAAATTGAGTAGGTCCGAAATATGGAAATGTCAAATAAAATTCGGAAAAAACTTGGCGTTTAGGTGTGGTTCACATTCAACATCGGCCCTTACAATTTAACCACCCTTTATAAAATGAATTTGGAACATCTGAGCCTGTCAATTTCTTGAACACAATACAATAATGTTAAAAATAGAATCGGGATAAACACACACTATCGTAAATGCGCCCTCAAATGTCGCTCTGTTATGAAATTTTTACTTTTCGCTACATTTGTATGGACTATCTAGAACATAGTTGCATTGATGTTCTATCCAGAACACCACATCAGTGCAAGTCACGTCGGTGCTGCCAAATTGCATTTTGATAAAGTGGCGCTTTTGAGATTCACAATAGCAATTTATTGTGACTAATTTATCGAATAAAATGAAATTCGCAGTGGTACATCGTCATAAATAATCGCTGCAGTAAATATTTATTACTACACGCAGAGAAGGAATATGATCACCTCAAACATGTTTCAAGAGCAAAATGTTATTTTTGTATGGTGACCATGTAACATGTTTGTCACTAAAATATTATTTTCTCGTCAAATATAACCTGCTTGCCGAAATCAGATACATGATTTCCGAGGAAATAACATGGTTGCGAAAACCATGTTACATGGTCACCACCCAAAAGTAACATTTTGCTCTTAAAACATATTTGAGGTGATCATATTCCTTCTCTGGGTGTATTTGAGCAAGATTTCACTTGTTTTCTTTGATTGTTTTTAAGCAGCTGATGAAAATGTTGCATATTTTTTGGAGATGTCCTGGATAAGCGAGTACTCTGTTTTCTTGTAGTCCGTGACTGGTTAGGGTATCCAGTGCTAAAAGAAAACAGCCCTAATGTTGGTACTTGTACACTTTTACTATTTTTTCTCCCATGATTGGAAAATAACGAAATATGAATATTTAACAGGGACGATATATCATTATTTTTTATCCTAAAAGTATCGTGATATTCTCATGAGCTTGACATGTGATCTCTGAGTAAAACACTGCCAGGGCCTGGCAAAAACTCCCATTACCATATAATTTTCTAAAATAATTTGAAAATCTGTGCCATACTCTCCTCTACCATCATACTGAAGGGTTTCGTTTAACATACATCAGATGTTTATATTTAAGGTTTTGCATTACCTTCAATCTCAAACCGAAATCCGGTTTCGATGTTATGACGGAATCCGATCCGCCCATGCGTACGCTCCATTCATCTCTTCTCTGGGGATAAAATTTCCATTTCGGAGACGCTTTCGCATTATTTCGAGAGGACATAAAGCTTCGAATTCTCATGTCTTTAAGGTTTTGGATTAACCTTAAATCTCAAACCGAAATCCGGTTTCGATTTTATGACAGAATCCGATCCGCCCATCCGTACGCTCCATTCATCTCTTCTCTGGGGATAAAATTTCCATTTCGGAGACGCTTTCGCATTATTTCGAGAGGACATAAAGCTTCGAATTCTCATGTCATTGCGTCCATATAAACCATTTTCTTGCGGAGAACATGTATTACAAACCGCCTTGCAGCCTTCCAGTTTATTTCATTCTGCACCATCTTGAAAGTTGGGATGGTTTTACACGGGTAAGTGTAGGGAAATGATTTATGCGCCTGACAGTACATCCACTCGTATGCTCCATCCATCTCTTCCCTCGGGATATGATCTCCACCTCGGAGCCGCTTTCGCATTATTTTGAAGGAACCTAAAGCTTCAATTTCTCAACCTTTTTATTGCGGAAAATGTGTTCTACAAAATGCCTTCCAACCTCCACGTTTCTCTCACTCTTGGGATATATGCCCAATTTTATCTTCAAGCTCTCTTCGCCGTTCTGTCCAACGGCTGTTAATCGATGATACCGGCTAAAAACCCTTTCCTCGGGATATGATTTCCACCCCGGAAGCGCTTTTGCATAACTTCGAGGCGGACACCCAACTTGTCTGTGACGGTCTCCTTTTAGTCTGCGTCCAGATGCGTCACAGCCCCCCAGTTCCTCTCATGCCTCACAGCCTCCCGTTTCTTCTCACGGAATATATAATTCCAACTTGTGGATTACAATTCCCGGCGAGATATACTCAATGACATCTTCAAGCTCTGCTCACCGGCTCTTCGTAAATGTAGTTGCCTGAGCTCCATACGGTAGAGATAATTTCGAAAGTCACTTCCCATTTCCTCTTTCTGCCTGTAATTGCATGTTGGTTATAAGTTGGTGCGTCCATCCGTCATTTGTCTCGTTCCTCCATCGTTCCCGCCATTTATCGCTGGTCTTTTGTCGGATAATCGGTATCACGTTTTTCACGCCTTGTTGTTTGACTTCGAATACAATTTTACTTGGAATTCTGATACTGTGCGAAATGTTGGAGTGATCAGAGTTGCCGTTCTCTATACTTAAAGCGCCAGTTCGCTCTGGTTCGTCTCTCTATGGTCAACGTCCAGATTTCACATCCATAGATAAGTAACCTGTCATATTAGGTTATGGAGGACGACACGAATCCATGCAATGCGGATTTGTGCCCACTTAGATTATAGTTGGTGCTGTTCCTCAAACTCTTTTTCTCTTCCTGTTCCTCAAACTCTTTTTCTCTTCCTCATCGTATCGATCCCACTCCGGCGGAATAATCCCATCACATCACAAAAAGTCCTTCAGATCAGCCTAGGTTAGGTTAGGTTAGGTTAGGTTAGGTGGCAGCCCGATGTATCAGGCTCACTTAGACTATTCAGTCCATTATGATACCACATTGGTGAACTTCTCTCTTATCACTGAGTGCTGCCCGATTCCATGTTAAGCTCAATGACAAGGGACCTCCTTTTTATAGCCGAGTCCGAACGGCGTTCCACATTGCAGTGAAACCATTTAGAGAAGCTTTGAAACCCCTCAGAAATATCACCAGCATTACTGAGGTGGGATAATCCACCGTTGAAAAACTTGTTGGTGTTCGGTCGAAGCAGGAATCGAACCCACGACCTTGTGTATGCAAGGCGGGCATGCTGACCATTGCACCACGGTGGCTCCCGTTGTGCAATGGTTAGCAGCCTAGCTCCTCCACCCAGAGGCCTTGATGAAAGTAGTGCATTCTCACAAGTCGGTCATAGTCTGAAAGAAATAAGAGCCCAGTATCTTGTTCCTTCTGATAGATAATGCTAGATACTGACAAAGAAAATGGAATCAATCTTCCTCAGCCTCAGGGTCCAGACACCATCTATATGTATAATCAGTCGTTAGACCGATCCTTACCATGTGTTTTCTCAGAGTATTGTGTCCTGTTATGATACATATTAACGGCCTTACCTCCTCGTTTTGCATCGACAGAATTGTATTTTCTTGTCCGATATCGGTTTTGTGTGCTCGCAGTCCGCAGAAGAAGCCCAACGTTGCTCCCATAAGTCGTCATATTTGCCATCGATCCTATAAATAAACTCAGAAAGCGTAGGGAAAAACGCCCCAAATGGCGTTATTTGTGACGCTTGCGCCTTCCTTGGTCAATGCCTCTGCTTCTTCATTTCCTGTTATGTCATAATGTCCTGGTACCTATGCTTTTACTCATCTTCATGATTATCCTTCTTCTTCGATATGCCATACAACTATATTTTCGTATTACATTTATCTGCCATTGTGCTGAAAGAAAGAAATAAAGGACCGATACTACTTACCTGTCACCTTCATTATTGCACTGAATGAAGCATATTCGTTTACTTAGACTATGCCGTCACGTCAATCTGTCAACATGGTTTCGGTCTTGGTGCTGCCAAGGTAGAAATCAAAGGTAGTTCCATTTACTTATTACTATGCTGAGGTATGCGGCGGATCAGATTTTACGATTGCCGATATTTTTTTGGATAACCAAAAGTGCTACACATCTTGATCACCACCATCACCATCATTGTCTTTGTCATCATCACCACAATCCACTCATTTCGAGCTAAGAAAATACCACAATTGTCATTGGGCAACAATTTAAATGTCCAACTTAGTTAACTAATGCGAAATTTATTACGAATATCAATTGCCACACTATAACCAAGGCACCCCCCGGACCCCATTGGCTCTCATAGTAGGCCAGTTCGAATGGGCATTTTGTTCCTGCGTTGAAAGCAGAATACTTTGTAGTTGATATTTTGGGGCCATAATGAATTGTGATGGTCATTGTTCTTCCTTGAAACTTGCGAAATTAGTTGCTTGCTATTGTATGCTGAAGTCTCTTTCTGTCATTTTGGTGAACGAACGAATTTGTTGTCTAAATGTCCCGCTTTTAAGTGTTGATCAATGTCAGGCTGTATTACAGTGATTAATTTAAAGGTTTCAAAATGCCATCATCGAGAATGAACAGAAGAAAATTAAGCTTATTTGGTTGTGGGGAGTAACTATTGTGGTATCATTAGCAAGTTGTAGTTTTGGAAACAATGGAAATGCCTGGGGATCTATGGGATTCCTGAAAAACTCCGAAGAACTCTTTGTCATTTGAGGGTGATACTATGATCGGATTTCGAGCCGAGAAGCAACTCTTTCCAACCGATACTTTTTTGAATCATTTTTATAAAAATATACTCGTCGTCATAAATATTTTTGTACTTTTACTTTAGAGTTTTGGAGAAAAATCCGAATATAGTGAAAATCTTCTCATAAGAAAACGCAATTTCCACCCAATTAAATTAGTCTGAAACTATAGGGAGAATGAATGATAGCTATTTGAATTCTTATATACGACAGCTGCCTTTTATTTGGCGACATTTGACAACCCTAGTGTTGCAATCAGCCAACTAACAGCTCTATCATAGACCAATTAAAATAGAGACATACCTTGACAATTCACCATGGTTTCCAAGTGACTCAATTTCTTTTTGGAAAACGAGTATAACCGTACAAATCAGTCAATTTGCATTACAAAAAAGGTGTGAATGTATAGAATTTTACATGTTTTTCCAATATTTGGTGTTTCATCAAGAAAACAAAGGAAAGAAAACAAATTAAAGCCAAATTAAAAAATCACTCAATTGCAGACGTAAAAGAGCCCTCTACGGTGTGCAGACAAACTACAGCGCTGTGAATTCACTTGAGATGTCTATACCTTAATTGGTCTATGGCTTTATCGTAAAGCTTGACATTTTTTAAGGTTATACGTACTCAGAACGTTTTGACATACGAGTGCTATTTGTGTTGTTTACAGCAACTTCAAAGATTCATCTAACCCAATAAATGAAATTAAATCGTGAACATTTCCATGCGATTTTACAATTTTCGACGTGGATTACAATAGCGCATCGATGAATTTAATCTAATTTTTGGCGATGAATCTCCGTCAAGGACCAGTGTTTATCAATGGTATGGTGAATTCAACCGAGCTCGTTGTTCACTACAAGACGAATTTCGTGAAGGTCATGCAAACTTAGTTACTGTTCCGGCAATCATTAATGCTACGCGTTAACTATAGTGAGATTGAGACAACCTTATAGCGATTTCGATTGGGCAAAAAGGTGCAACATTCTCGAAATTGATAGCAAAATATGAAGGACACTGTGATAGATTTTGGATCCTGTATCTCTCACAATATTAGAAATTAACAATAACTTTGGAATGACGCTATCATTTGGTCGAAAATGCAATGAGGAAAAAAGTAGGGTAACACCAAGGCAACATATTTTTTGCGAATCGAAAACGCCATTAGACATTAGTTGGATCATCATTCATTCAATATTTCATGAATATTTGACCGTCAAAAAATTTTCTTCCGGTTGGGACCCACACAATTTTTCAATCGCTCAAAAAAAGGTTCGCTCCGATTGGACGAAATACTCCAAAAATATGAGAGCGGTGCTTTGAAACGCATATATGCAGTCGACTATATGGGTGTTTCAAAAGGAGTCAAATCCAACAAAATTGTTCGCTTGCAAAGAATTTCCAAGAAAATGATCCCCTGTTTTTCGGAAAAACTGGACATGCCCCAATCATAACAGTAGTAATGAGAGGTCAACGTTTTTCGACACCTAAAGAACACGGTTGCCACAGTTGCTAAAATTCTACCAAAAATGGTAGATTGTTTACTGCTTGGTAGATTCCTTGATGTTTTGGTAGATTTTTCAATATATTCCTCTTCAACAAAATTTTGACAAAACTTTCTATAGAAGTAAAATTTAGACAAAAACAAGTAAGGAAAGTCTAAAGTCGGGCGGGGCCGACTATATTATACCCTGCACCACTTGGTAGATCTAAATTTTCGATACCATATCACATCCGTCAAATGTGTTGGGTGCTATATATAAAGGTTTGTCCCAAATACATGCATTTAAATATCACTCGATTTGGACAGAATTTGATAGACTTTTACAAAATCTATACACGCATGAAAAAGACTATTTTTCATATTTTTGGCTATAAACATTATATGTTTGGAACACAAATTTTTAAACACAATATTTTTGAGTGCAAGCATATAATGTTCATAAACTAGCATAACATGTTTGGGACATATATGTTAATATGTTAGAACATATTATGTTTGGGACATAAAATGTTTGTAAATATAATATGCTTGGATGCAAACATATATTAATTTAGAAATAGCCTATAAACATATATGTGTTTAGTAGCTTGGAGCGCTATTTAACCGGGAGCGATATTGAATTAAGTTGGTGGTTGTTGCTTGTTATTACAAAATTAACATTTTATTTTTCCTTGGGCAATTGATCAGCTACTTCTGTGATCCTTACAAACTGTGTGGTCCGCTGTTCGTATCCCCGTCCGGCAAAAGGTAAAATTAAAATAAATAAAAAAATCATACAATTGTATAATTTCTTCTACAATGTTTGTATTACAGAAAAAGGTGCTAAGAACTAAAAAATCTCGTGGAAGTGAGAAAGATGTGGGGGAATATACAATTGGGCAGAAACAAAATTTTGAGCACTCAGGTCGAAATCCTATGTTGTTAGCACCTATATTACCTGTTTATTTTCATAATTCATTATGATTGTAAATATATAAATAAATAAATAAAATTTTGAGCACAATATTGTTTGGGAGAATTTTTTTTAAGCATATAATATTTTTGGGTGCAAAATGCTTCCAAACATATTATATGTTCACATAATAACATATTGTTTTTTGGAAGACAACATTATTGAATTTGGATGCAAAAATACAAAATGTTTGGAACTTAGACTACCCAAACATATATTGTTTAGACCAATATTCTTTCAAACATATTATATATTGGAAGAGATCAAACATATAAATGTTTGGGCAATAGCCAAAAATGTATATGCTTGAAGCAAAATATATTTGGGAGTATATGTTACAGAAGCGATTTTTTGTGAGCGTGTAGAAATAAAATTTTGCGAAAATTTTCTATAGAAATAAAATTTACAGAAAATTTTCTATAGAAATAAAATTTACAGAAAATTTTCTATAGAAATAAAATTTAGAAAAAAATTTTCTATAAAATAAAATTTAGACACAATTTTCTATAGAATTAAATTTTTGCCAAAATTTAAATAAAACGTTGGCCAAACTTTCTATAGAACTAAAATTGCGACAAAGTTTTGTATAGAAATAAAATTTAGAAACAATTTTCTATAGAAATAAAATTTAGAGAATTTTTTTTTATAGAAATAGAATTTAGAGAAAACTTTCTATAGAAATAAAATATTGACAAAACATTTATTCGGAAGAAAAATTTTTTTAATGAAATAAAATTTAGAGAAAACTTTCTATAGAAATAAAATATTGACAAAACATTTATTCGGAAGAAATATTTTTTTTTATAATATGTGAAGAAAATATGATCAAACACTGCGAAATAAAATTTGTTTATTTGGTAGTTTTTTTTTCGTAAAATTGTCTTAAAACATTCGTAGATTATTTTTTGGCTTGAGTGGCAACCGTGCTGAAAAAGCGGTTGATGCGTTCAGAATGCATGTTTTGGAGATACCTCAATCATAGTGGCAAAAGTGCTTCGACAATTGGTTCTAACGCATACAAAATCTTAATGAAAACCAATAAAGCTATTTGCGATCATTAATATTTATTTTTGTTCTCTTATCCCGAAATAGAGAAAGCAACCATCGTACAAATGTAAATGCATGTAAGGCTCTTTATCCAATAAATAGTATTTTTTTTTTTTCATTTGCATGGCTCAACAGTACATGGTTGAATTATTACTTATCACACCCAGAGAAGGAATATGATCACACCAAACATATTTCAAAAACAAAATGTTATTTTTGGACAGTGAACATGGAACATGTTTGTCGCAACCATATGATTATCTCAGACATTGTGTATCTAATTTCGGGAATCGTTTAATGGGAAGCATGGATTTTTGCAGCAAAAATCCATGTTTCCCATCTAAAAATAATATTTTGCTCTTGAAACATGTTTGGAGTGATCATATTCCTTCTCTGCGTGCACTATTTTATTCTAATTCTAATTAAATCTATTTCTAAGTTAACATTGACCACAAAATCTTAAGAGATAAACGCTTTATAGTATTATATAAAGTATTAAAAGTTTGCATTAGTTGAAGGCATATTAATGTATTGTTTCTGAAATTTTTAGCATTATTTTAATACGTTATTGTTGTTTTTTTTTTTTTTGTTTTTTGATCTCAGCTTAAAGCCATGCATTGACTAAACTACAAGTGTAGCTTAACCAACAGAGGAAAAGTATGCTTGTTATATTATTTTAATACTTTTTAGATCTGGTCACACTGATAAAGGTGGATAGTAAGAGGTCAAATGTACCTTAACAGCAATGGTTAAACTAAAGATTACTCAAATTAACAGTTTTATTGAGTTCTCCTTGATTATAGTCATAATATATGTATAGGCCTTTGACACATGGCAAGTGAAGTGTCAAAATCAATGAAGACCAGACATTTAGTCAAACACTGAACTACACTACACACTATACATGTCTTGATATTATCTTGCTATGGTTGCAAACTAGATTCATTGAGAAAAAGCAAGTATGCAAATACTCTCTTAAGCTATTCATGAGCAAACAGTGCGCCCAGAAACTTTCCAACCCAACTCCCCCCTTATACTAACCAAACATGCATTAAACTGTTAAATAGTGCTAATTACTCATTGTTGTCGTTTAACATTGTGTTTACACAATACAACAAAATCGATCAACCGAACAAGTGCACGAAGCTAATCAACACTCGCCCCAGCGAATACACAACGATACTCCATAATTCAACAAGGAACAAACAATGAAGACAATTATGTTAAAACATAGTGAAGCTATGCATTTTTGTATGCCAGTATGTAGATATAGCCAGTAGTGAAATTGGATAGAAAACTAATGAGCAGAATTGGGCCTTAAGAAATAGGGCTATACAACGATTTTTTGCAACAAACATAGTTACTCTAAAATTTTGTACAAAAAAAATTAATTAAAATACATTAAATTAAATTGAGTCTATTGATCTAAATTAAAATTTAAACTAACAATAACTAGTAGTAGAAATTGGGTAACAAGGAGATGAGTAGTGTCAGGGCCCTTTCAAAAGAATAAACAGGTTTGAGTCTTCGAAAAATTGGTCCGCAGAGTATAAAATAGTAGTAAATTAAAATAATATTACATAAAAAAAGTAAAACTACCATTAAATAAAATGTAGCTTCATAGAATATATTTTTCCAATTTTAATTAACAATTATTTTTTTAATTTTTATTGTGTGAATAATTTCATTTTACACAATAATTTAATAATTACAGTTACATATTACAACTTTTCAACTTAAACATAATTTTTAAACTTTGAATAATTTTTGGTAGCTAAATAACAAATTAAACGGGGAAAATTATTAAACAAAAAACGCCGTGGATCTTGCAGAAAATAACAATTAAATTGATTCAACAATTTTTTAATTAAGACAAAAGTCAATGAAAAAATTAATCCTATCAATAAGTATCCATATCGGTCCAATGGCCATATCAGTCCACTTTTACGTATAGCCCCCATATGAACGGACCACCAAATTTGTCTTGCGGAGCCCCTAGGAGAAGCAAATTTCATTCGATCCGGCTGAAATTTGGTACATGGTGTTAGTTCATGATCTCTAATGACCATGGAAAAATTGGTCCACATCGGTCAATAATTATATATAGCCCCCATATAAACCGATCACCAGATTTGACCTCCGGAGCCTCTAAGAAGACCACAATTCATCTGATTCAGTTGAAATTTGGTACGTGGTGTTAATATATGGCCTCAAACACCCATGCAAAAATTGGTCGAAATCGGTCCAAAATTTTATATAGGCCCCATATAAACCGATCCCCAGATTTGACCTCCGGAGCCCCTTGGAAGAGCAAAATTCATCCGATTCGGTTGAAATTTGGTACGTGATGTTAGTATATGGTATCCAACAACCATGCAGGAATTGGTTCATACCAGTCATACCATTTGACCTCCAGTGCCTTGTGGAGAAGCAAAATTCATCCGATTTGGATATTTGGTACGTGGTGGAGGATATTTGGCTCTTGGAGGAGCAAATTTCATCCGAGTCAGTTGAAATTTGGTACAATGTGCTAGTATATGGCCGTTAACAACCATGCCTAACTAGGTCCATATCGGTCTATACTTATTTATAGCCCTCAGATAAATCGATCCCCAATCACACAAAAATTGGTCCATATCAAGTTCATAATTGCATATAGCCCACATATAAGCGACCCGCATATTTCAATTCTGGCTCTGTACGTATCGTGCAAAAAGTCCATATCGATTCGTAATTATTTGTAGACTTACCTATATATAACTTTTTTGTCTGATATAAACCACGTATGGACTAACTCACAATTTAGAAAACGATGTTAGGTTAGGTGGCAGCCCGATGTATCAGGCTCACTTAGACTATTCAGTCCATTGTGACACCACATTGGTGAACTTCTCTCTTATCACTGAGTGCTGCCCGATTCCATGTTAAGCTCAATGACACGGGACCTCCTTTTTATAGACGAATCCGAACGGCGTTCCATATTGCAGTGAAACCACTTAGAGAAGTTTTGAAACCCTCAGAAATGTCACCAGCATTACTGAGGTGGGATAATCCACCGCTGAAAAACTTTTTGGTGTTCGGTCGAAGCAGGAATCAAACCCACGACCTTGTGTATGCAAGGCGGGCATGCTAACCATTGCACCACGGTGTTAAGAAGTTTTAAGATACCACAACCCAGTTAATTCGATTGTGGATGACAGTCTTTCGTAGAAGTTTCTACGCAATCCATGGTGGAGGGTACATAAGATTCGGCCTGGCCGAACTTACGGCCGTATATACTTGTTACTTCTAAATTAATTCCCAATTAAAAAATCGATTGAAGTTGAAAACGTTATCAAGTAACAAGTAACAATCAGCGTATTAATCAAATTGAATTATACCAATTAACATATTAATTAAATATAAAGGTTCTCCAATTAACAAGTTAATATTAATTAAAACTAATTTGTATATAGTATGATTATGTATTATGTATGATTATGTATATAGTTTCTATATACATAATCTTCATTGGTTCCCCAGCAAACATTTTTGGAAGTTGTCCTAAAGACACAACTTTAAAAGAACTTCCATTTTAACTGAACAGGAAGTTCTTTTAATTCTTTTTTTTAATTTTAATTTTTAATGAATAATTTTAAAATTTTTGTTTCAATTAGGTTAAAAGCAGATTAAGAATTAATAAAATGGTATTTTTTTTTAATTTTGTCGAAAAACATGCTAAATGTATTATAGAAAAATTCGAATTTTAGGAAAATATTTGAAGTTAAACTTCTCAGATAAGCGCTAGAATGTAACATATTAAAACATCATAAAAAATATAACAATTTTTTTGGCAAAATATAACAATCTATTTAATTTACATCCAAAACACTGAATTTGAACCACACCTCCAGAAGTGATGCAAATTCACTGCCTTACTTCCGGATCCAACAAAAAAATTCACTACTTTTTTACTGAGTCGGAAAATTCATAGGAAAGTAGGAGTTTCTACTTTCTTATGAATTAAAATTACAAAACAAAAATATTAAAATAATTATGAATAAATTAATAAATAATAACACAATAAATAATTGAATGTCTCAATAAAAAACTTAATTGAGTTTTGCGGCAAAAATCAATGAAAGTTTTAATTGAGTCAAATAAAAATTTTTATTGAAATTGGCGAGCTATCATTTAATTTTTTAATTAATGCAATTAATTATTAATTGTATTTTTTGTTTGTTTATGCATTCATAATTATTTTAATAAATGTTCTTGTAATTTTATAGGAATTTTTTCTTTCTTTATTTAAATATACTCCAATTTGTTATGAACGTCTGTATCTATTTTATTTTTATTTGTTTGGTTAGTCTAAAATTTCGTTCCTCAGAAAAGACGCGCAGGCCCAAACAATATACTTGTATTGAGCTCAAGCCGTTAGAGTGTTGCAAAATAATTAAAATTAAGAACATTTTTCCTTAAAATTGGGAAATTTTAATTACAATCAACTGCATTTACTTAACTAAAATAAAATAAAATTGTCAATAATTTTTTGGGGGGTAAATTTATAATTAATTTATTTTATAACAAAACAAAATATAAATAAACTTAATGGAAAGAAAATTGATAACATTGAATTAATTATAATTAAACCATTTTCAATATTTTGAAATTTTTAAACTATTTTGGGGTAAACCCATTAAAAATGGCGAAACCTTTTTTTTACACCCTCCACCATAGCACAACACATCGAAATATTGCTCTAAGCCCCATAAAGTATATATATTCTGGGTCGTGGTGAAATTCTGAGTCGATCTGAGCATGTCCGTCCGTCCGTCGGTTGAAATCACGCTAACTTCCGAACGAAACAAGCTATCGACTTGAAATGTGGCACAAGTAGTTGTTATTGATGTATGTCAAATGGTATTGCAAATGGGCCATATCGGTCCACTTTTACGTATAGCCCCCATATAAACGGACCTCCAAATTTGGCTTGCGATTGCTCTAAGAGAAGCAAATTTCATCCGATCCGGCTGAAATTTGGTACATGTTGTTAGTATATTGTCTCTAACAACCATGCAAAAACTGGTCTATATCGGTCCACTTTTACGTATAGCCCCCATATAAACGGACCCCCAAATTTGGCTTGCGATTGCTCTAAGAGAAGCAAATTTCATCCGATCCGGCTGAAATTTGGTACATGGTATTAGTATATGGGCTCTAACAACCATGCAAAAATTGGTCCACATCGGTCCATAATTATATATAGCCCCCATATAAACCGATCCCCCGATTTGGCTTGCGGAGCCTCTAAGAGAAGCAAATTTCATCCGATCTGCCTGAAATTTGGTACATGGTATTGGTATATGTTCTCTAATGACCATGCAAAAATTGGTCCATATCGGTCCATAATTATATATAGCCCCCATATAAACCGATTCCCAGATTTGTCCTCCGGAGCCTCTTGGAGGAGCAAAATTCATCCGATCCGGTTGAAATTTGGAACATGGTGTTAGAATGTGGTCTCTAACAAACACGCAAGAATTGGTCCATATCGGTCCATAATTATATATAGCCCCCATATAAACCGTTCCCCAGATTTGATCTCCGGAGCCTCTTGGAGGAGCAAAATTCATCCGATCCGGTTGAAATTTGCACCGTGGTGTTATATAAGGCCGCTAATATACATGCCAAAAATTGGACCATATCGGTCTATAGTTATATATAGCCGATCCCCAATCACACAAAAATTGGTCCATATCGGTTCATATTCATGGTTGCCACTCGAGCCAAAAATAATCTACCAAAATTTTATTTTTATAGAAAACATTGTCAAAATGTTATTTCTATAAAAAATTTTGTCAAAATTTTATTTCTATAGAATTTTTTTTCCAAATTTTATTTCTATAGAAAATTTTTTCCAAATTTTACTTTTATATAAAATGTTGTAACAATTTTATTTCTATAGAAACTTTAAACTTAATTATATACGTATTTAATCGGCCTTTTTTAGTTTAATATATACCACGTATGGACTATTTGGTATATATTACGGTGTTAGAAAGTTTTAAGATACCTTGCCATCGGCAAGTGTTACCGCAACACAAGTAATTCGATTGTGGATGACTGTCTTCAGTAGAAGTTTCTACGCAATCCATGGTGGAGGGTACATAAGCTTCGGCCTGGCCGAACTTACGGCCGTATATACTTGTTTTATTTTTAAAATTGCATTGTTCAGTCTAAACATATTTCGTTGGGGACAAATGTGAATAACAAATATTTATTTGCCTCCAAAAAGATATTTTACCACTAACAAAAAAAATCGTTGTTCTAAAATTTCATTGCAAAGGAAAGAATGTATTTTTTTCTTGTGAAGGCCTCATTTCACCCACTCCTTGAGCAAACAAATTTTCTGCCACATACAATGTTAGATTTTTGACTGTCTCTGAGATAAACTAAAAAGTGAATATTCAAGCCATAGTATAAACAAAACAATAGAGAATTGTCAAATGTGTCAGTATTTAAGTCAATGTGTCATCTACTGGAAAAAGTGAATGACAGTTATCAAGATCGATGACTTGGCCTGACTTAGACTTGGTTTGTTTTGGTTGTGGCTCTTGGCAATTGTATTCCAATACCCTCCGTATGGATGATTGGTTGTTGTTGGCTGTATGGGGAGTATAATTACAAATTCTCACGATTATCATTAGCTGCAGTCTACTAATACTGGGCAGCAGGGCAGGGACAACAACTGTTGCTGTTGACTGGCTTTTACCGTTTGAGACAAAAATAAAAAACGAAACAAAACCGATTCTTCTGCTCAAGCAAATGTTTAGGTTTGGTAGTTGTTAATACAAAACATTGTCGTTTGTTGGTGTGTGTGCGTGTCAACAAATGAAATATGCAAATGAGAGTGAGAACGTGACAAATGTCAAAAAAACTGTCACTTGTTGGTGTTTATTAGCACAAATGAGGTTCAGGTTCCACCACTTCCATCATTCATGCACACCATCGGAACAAACAACATTTGACAGGTGGTTTGATTGTTTTCCAAAGATCTGTGGGAAGATGTCATCTGAATCACTCATAACGATTGATTAATTACAACATTGTGAACATTGTGGAGAATTGGAAAGGGTTGAAATAAAATATGAATACTTTTTTTAAATATTTGGTAATTTTGAATTTTTTATTGGGGGTTTAAGCAGACATTTTTATTAAGTCTTAAGTTTTCTCAATTGGTCTCTTTTTCATTTATTTGTTTTCATTAAATTAAATCTATTAAATATATCACCAATTTTGAGAAATTCACTAAATGATATGCAATCACTATCTCTTCTATCATTTCAGATACTCGTGAGACGAGCTTTGTTAATGCCATCACAGCAGCTGGAGTGACCTATGCCGTAACGAAAGCTTGTACTCTGGGAAATTTAGTAGAATGTTCATGTGATAAAAGCCATTCGCGACGCAATGGAGGTCAGCCTCTAATGGTTAATGCTGTGACAGCCGTAGCTGCTTTGGAGAAGCAACAGGCTGTTTTCGAAAGAAACTCTACCAAGAATCCCTTGAGAAAAGGCAACGGGAATCGCCGACGAAGACTATTGAAAAATATCAAATTTCCCGAAGGCGAATGGGAATGGGGTGGTTGCAGTGATAATGTGAATTTTGGATTTAGACATTCGAGAATATTCCTGGATTCCAAATATAGGCGAAGAAGTGATTTTCGGACATTGGTGAAATTACACAACAACATGGCGGGGAGATTGGTAAGTACTGAAATAAATAGAAGTTATGATCACAGGCAAAAATTAACATAGAAATCAAGTAAAATGAAATTTTTACAAATATACAGCAGGGTGCTACAGGGTGGATGATATGTATAGTAACAAAGTAAATCCCTATACTTTGGCCAAGAACAAAAAAAAATAGAATTAGTTTAGATTTATTCGAATTACCCAGCAGCACTTACCCTTACAAGGAACTCATCGATGAAATTATAAAGAAATGACCTACTTAAATGCGCTTCTTCTACGTATGAATTTCAACGCTTTCAGAAGCACAAAATATGGATGTCGAGAGCATGAAATCGTAACTTACCACATAGTTATAAAATACCCAAACAACTCTTCTTTACAGGAGTGCAACCGAGAGACGAAGCACCCGCTTACCCTATTGCAGCTCAACTGCGCTAATTTCTGCACCACCAATATTTGCATATTTTAAGTAGGTTGTTCGTCTTATATGTGTAGAATGAAGCGATATATTCTCCATAGCAAATGTTGTGAGAAAAAGTAGTGCCTACAGTATTGACACTATAATTTTACTTCCAAATTTACAATTACTTTTTGCTAGGATTTATGGCCTTAAAATGGTCAACACACTCGGCGCTATGAGTATGAGACCCATGAAAATTCGCCCCAAAACCTAATGAAGCAGAACCAAGGATGCAACAGCTGGTAGAATTCTACCAAAAATGATAGATTTTTTACTGTTTGGTACATTGGTAGAATTCTTGATCTTTTGTTGGATTTTGCAAAACATTCTATAGAAATAAAACGTTGAACAAATTTTCTATAAAAAAAAAAATAATGTACAAAATTTTCTAACGAAATAAAATTTTGACAACATTTTTTATAGGAATAAAATGTTGACAAAATTTTCTATAAAAAAAAAAAAAAAAACAATTTACAAAATTTTTTTTCATAGAAATAAAATGTTGAAAAAATTTCTATAGAAATAAAAAAATAAATTTTTGACAAAATTTTCTATAGAAATAAAATTTTGACAAAATTTTCTATAGAAATAAAATGTTGACAAAATTTTATATAAAAAAAAATAATTTACAAAATTTTCTATCGAAATAAAATTTTGACAACATTTTTTATAGAAATAAAATGTTGACAAATTTTTCTATAAAAAGATAATTTACAAAATTTTCTATAGAAATAAAATGTTGATAATTTTTTTTTTATAGAAATAAAATGTTGAAAAATTTCTATACAAGTAAAAAAATAAAATTTTGATAAAATTTTTTATAGAAAAAAAATTTTTTTTTTTTTTACAAAAAGTTCTATAGAAATAAAATATTGACAAATTTTAAATAGAAAAAAAATTTGACAAAATTTTCTATAGAAACAAAAATTTTACAAAATTTTCTAAAGAAATAAAATTTTGACAAAATTTTCTAAAGAAATAAAATTTGTGAAAATTTTCTAAAGAAATAAATTTTTGATACGACTTTTTATAGAAAAAAAATTTTTTGACAAAATATTCTATAAAAATAAATCTTTGACAAAATTTTCTACAGAAAAAAAAAAATTTACAAAATTTTCTATATCTTTAAAAAATGTAATATTAGTATTATTTCATACTATCCGTTGTGCGTAAGTTCCCCCTTTTTGTACAGTAACAATTTTCCCTTGTCAAGGAAAGCTAAAATCATTAAAACATTTAAAATTCGACACGTTTACAATTCAAGAAATATTTAAACACCCAAAAAATTATCGCTAATAGGATGGATCTTTCATTCGTTCGAAGGAAAAACATTTGTTTCATCATCACACGCTGCACGAATGTTGCACTGCGATACTTTAGCCCTTTCCAGGTGAAACGCTGTTTGGTACGATAGATGTGAAGCAAGGAGCCTACTTTTTTAGCTATTCTTGGTTGATGAATGCCATGGTGCTGAGTCCTGTTGGAATGCCCATGGTTTGAAATTAAATGTTTGCCTGCCAGGGCTTCAATACTGCCTTTTAGACATTTTTCCGAAAATAGTTGGCATTTGTTTTGATCCCATAGTCAATAAAAAAGAACGGGCAGTTACAATCGACCGTTATGGTGGCCCATCGGCGGCGCTTGAATTATGGCAAATAAACCCGATCATTTATCACAATGGACTGAATAGTCTAAGTGAGTCTGAAGCTTAATCTGGCTGCCACTTTAACCTATACCCGATCATTTCGTTTGTTCACAAACAGCACAATTTGGAATCGCTTATCATCGGAGAAAACCAAATTCGGTAATTGGACACTGTCGTGCAACCGAGGAAACTCCTTAGCTTTTTCCTGTCTAACTGAATGCAAGAGATCAAATTGCTTTTGTAACCTTGTAAACAATAAAATGAACTATAACTGGAATAAATCTGGCAGTTGTCAGGCGAGCAGTTTAGAAATGATAGCAACATGAAGTTGGTTGCAATATATATCAACCACCCTGTATGACTATTTAAGTAAAATGGTTAAAGCCGATTTCTAAAACCTACACTGAAACCTCTCAAACATGGACACTCTAAAAAGCGGATACCTCTAAGAAAGTGTCAAAATTTTGGGGGCTGTAGGTGTCCACTTCAGAGAGGTTATGTTAACAATCCATAAATTATTTCGAATATCAACATTGGCCTTTAATCCCACATTTGTTTTATTCTGTTTTATTTCTTCTTTTAGGCAATCCGTGATTCCATACGCCTAGAGTGTAAATGCCATGGCCTCTCTGGCTCTTGTACTGTGAAAACCTGCTGGCTTAAAATGCCCTCTTTTCGTGAAGTGGGCTCTAGACTTCGTGAGAAATTCGATGGAGCCTATAAAGTTGTCCTGCGAAATGATGGCAATAGCTTCATGCCCGAGTATGAACACGTGAAGCAACCCAACAAATATGATCTGGTCTACTCAGACGATTCGGGAGATTTTTGTGCCCCTAATGTACGAACTGGATCTTTGGGTACACAAAATCGTGAATGTAATGCCACATCTATGGGACCAGATAGTTGTGATCTTTTGTGTTGCAATCGAGGACACAAACATCACATTGTCTCTGAATGGGTTAATTGTAAGTGTGTCTTCAAATGGTGTTGTGAAGTGACATGTGAGAAATGTTTGGAGAGAAGAGAAATCAATACCTGTCTATAGTAAAGAGGAAACCGAAGATCTCTACCATTTGCCTCTCCCTATCTCTCTCTACGTGTGTAGAATTTAATTGAAAATTGCAAAGCTTTCCATTGCGCGTGATAATTGTAATTATTTAATAATAATTTATTAACCTAATTCATTAGTTGGCATCATCATCTCTTTAAGGAAATCCATAGATATATAGTCATAAATATAAGCCTATATGTACTAGTAGATTTAGTAGCATATTTTTTAAATACTTTTTTAGCCAGTTGCCTTAGTTTAACGAAAAATAAATGCGAATATAGCCATAACTATTAGGAAAATCTAAAATAGTATTGAAACAGAAACGAAAAAAAAACCTTCTGAATGTATTAACGTGATAATAATTTTTAATTTTACAATTACTACTTGAAAATACGATATACGAGTATTCTAATAAATTATCTATGTATAATTGTATGTGTATATTTAGATTAGATTATTCATTAGAACATATTATTATGTTTGTAAATATTTTTTTTTTTTATAAAAATTGTAAATTATAATAAAATAAAACCTTAAGTAACTATAACCGGAAAAAAAATCAGAAAAATTTCTACATTTTGTCCTAATGGTAAGTATTATACCAAAAGAAGGTAAGAATATAATCGAAGAATAAAATTGACCCATTTCAGTGGTTGCTACACTCAAAAAAAAGTGTACCCTTTATGGTACTAAAGACAGTTTATTTCTATTTTTCTTTTATTTCAAATATAAATATATACAATAAAATTTGGCCACAGTTTCACTGTAGGCTTAAATGAGGCAACCTGGCACTTTACAATAACGTTTCTTTACAGTAAAAATAAAAAAAAAAATAAAAGAGAAAAAATATGATCTGAATAATTGAGGGCGTTTTTGTTTCGGAAAAAATATGTTGCCCTGGTGTTACACTTCTTTTTCCCTAATTGTATTTTCGCTCAAATAATATTGTCATTCCAAAGTTATTGTTAATTCATAATATTGGGAGGATAGAGGATCCAAAATTTATGACAGTGTCCTTTATTTTTGGTAATCAATTTCGAGAATGTTGCACCTTTTTTCCCAATCGAAATCGCCATAAAATAAATTTAGAATGGTATTATACAAGTATTTAACATTGGAAGCATTCATCTATTTTCTTGTAAATAATTGTTCAAACATATTTGAAATTTGATAGCTTCAAAAAACTCGGTAAGCAGTTATATTCAAGAGCTCCAATAAATTCAACTCGTTGCGCGGTCAACTCCAACCTGCACCTCACTACCCTTAGGTCAGATTGGTTTCTAGTTTCATGGAATTGTTATGGTTTGAGAAAGGTTCCACAAGGAGGAGCGTCGAATATGGTATATATCGGTCCATGTTTTGGTATAGCCCCGATATAGACCGATCTCTCGATTTGACTTCTTGAGCGTCTAAACATCCGAACTTTTATCCGATCGATAATAATTAGTTAAATGAACTAAAAAGGTGTGAAAATTTTACACAAATGAAGCAAAAATGTATTAAATTAATGTCTTAATAATAGTTTCTGAACTATTATGTGGGAGAAAATTTTTAAATTTTACCTATAATGCGTCCCTCTTGCACTTCGTATGGTTCAGAAGACATTTTTCCAATTTTTAACTCCAATTTTTTCCTTTAAACTACGATAAAAAATAATTATGTCTAAGGTCTAAAGGTTCTTGAATTTGTCAAAATATATTTACTTATTTTTATTTTTTTTTTTAATTTCTTAAATTACCCAAATTTTCTTTCCTGGTGGGTTAACTGTTTGTTTTTTTAGTGTAATGAGTTTTTGCAGATTTTACATCCTGAGCCTCCTGGAGACGTAAATTTCATCCGATGCGGTTGAAATTCTGCACTCTAATTACCATGTCTAGGTATTTAATCTTCCTTTTTATACCCTCCACCATAGGAAGGGGGGTATATTAATTTTGTCATTCCGTTTGTAACACATCGAAATATTGCTCTAAGACCCCATAAAGTATATATAACAGGTTGGCTGATAAGTCCCCGGTCTAACAAAGAAATACACATTTTTTTATCAAAATTCGTTTTTATTATTCAACATAGTTCCCTTCAAGAGCGATACAATGATTATAACGACCTTCCAATTTTTTGATACCATTTTGGTAGTACTCCTTCGGTTTTGCCTCAAAATAGGCCTCAGTTTCGGCGATCACCTCTTCATTGCAGTCAAATTTTTTCCCTGCGAGCATCCTTTTGAGGTCTGAGAACAAGACAAAGTCGCTGGGGGCCAGATCTGGAGAATACGGTGAGTGTGGAAGCAATTCGAAGCCCATTTCATGAATTTTTGCCATCGTTCTCAATGACTTGTGGCACGGTGCGTTGTCTTGGTGGAACAACACTTTTTTCTTCTTCATATGGGGCCGTTTTGCCGCGATTTCGACCTTCAAACGCTCCAATAACGCCATATAATAGTCACTGTTGATGGTTTTTTCCTTCTCAAGATAATCAATAAAAAATTTTCCATGCGCATCCCAAAAAACAGAGGCCATTACTTTGCCAGCGGACTTTTGAGTCTTTCCACGCTTCGGAGACGGTTCACCGGTCGCTGTCCACTCAGCCGACTGTCGATTGGACTCAGGAGAGTAGTGATGGAGCCATGTTTCATCCATTGTCACATATCGACGGAAAAACTCGGGTGTATTACGAGTTAACAGCTGCAAACACCGCTCAGAATCATCAACACGTTGTTGATGATTCTGAGCATATCCAAATATTGATGAATGATATGACCAACACGTTCCTTTGATATCTTTATGGCCTCTGCTCTATCTCGATCAACTTCATTTTACGGCCATTCAAAATCATTTTGTGGATTTTTTTGATTTTTTCGTCGGTAACCACCTCTTTCGGGCGTCCACTGCGTTCACCGTCCTCCGTGCTCATTTCACCACGCTTGAATTTTGCATACCAATCAATTATTGTTGATTTCCCGGGGGAAGAGTCCGGAAACTCATTATCAAGCCATGTTTTTGCTTCCACCGTATTTTTTCCCTTCAGAAAACAGTATTTTATCAAAACACGAAATTCCTTTTTTTCCATTTTTTTCACAATAACAAAAGTTGCTTCACAAAAGACGCTCTATCTCACAAACTAATTGACTTACAGACGTTAAGTTTTTACACGAATCATTTGAAGGTTGGTACTATTTAATACTAGCGACGCCATCTATGTGTCAGACCGGGGACTTATCACCCAACCTGTTACTTCGATGGTGGTTTAGTTTTGGAAAAAACCCAACACATATATCTAAAAGTCAGCTGAAAATGTAGACCACAAGAACTCAAGTGTGGTAATGGTGTAGACCAATGATCGCTCCCCGCTCGTATTCTTCGACAAACTTATCAGCCGCAGACCATGGCCGCATTCCAAAATGGCTCAGCACCATTGCACTCAAGAATGACTTAAAAAGGAGGTTCATTGCTTTCTACGGCACAATAACCATCAAAATTTCCAGATCTCTGTTAGAATGTTGCGCACGAGGCTTTTTGAGGAGTAAGGTTGGCACCAAAAAACAATCCCAAAGTACCGATAATCCCAAGACGACGCTACGCCCTGAATGGACAAAAATAGCACAGAGCCATTTTCATGTAGGGTGTGACGGCTTTATCGGCCGTTTGAAGGCAAATTCTAAAATTTGAAAAACTGTTTCTAAAATTCGATGTTACGAGGGATGTCTTTTATATTTCACATAGACTCTAAGGTTTTCTCAATTGGTCTCTAAGGTTTTCTCAATGTCATGACTAGCACAAGACGATCGTGTAATATTAAGTGATTTTGGGCGACTTCCATGAAATTCTTCTTGGAATGAACTACGATCTCGGTTGAATTCACCATACCATCGATAAACACTGATCCCTGGCGAATCTTAATCACCAAAACTTGAATTAAGTTCATCGATGCACTGTTGTTGAGTTGATCCACGTTGAAAAATTAAAAAAAAAAGAATCGTACGAAAGTGTTCACGATTTAATTCCTTTTTTCCACAAAAACGTCAAGCTTAACGTTGGCATATTGCAACACAAGGGTTGTCCAATCTTAATTTCCAAAATTTCCTAAATGCCAAACATCAAACCTGATGTCCAGGGATAAAATGACCGAGCATCTTCAACATCGTATAGAGCATTGTATATATTGTTCCCAGCTAAGTGAACCTTCACAAACTCTGAGTTGAGGAAGATATTGGGACCACTAAGGCCTTGCGGCAATACAGATTCAAATCAGAACAATGCAACATTATGGTTACCATGTTTCCACACTCCATAACTTATCATTCGAAAATGGCAAAAACGAAACGAGAGAATGGGCAGCTGAAAACAAATAATCCGTTTTCAAGGATTAATTAAATCCCAGCAAAAAATACTGCAGCAGATCATATATCACTTGTGAGCAATATTGCTATTAAAGTGAGCAATTATATCAGCGCTATGTAGGAGCTGCTCTAAATCGGGTCACCGCCCACAAAAATCAGCGCTGATTCTGATTGTTTTGTAAGCAGTTGGTACTGCATTTCTCCATTACAATCCTGCTGAGATAGTGCTCCATCTTTTGCTGGGATAGGTCCCTGGACTACATAGGACCTTTAAAGATAGATATTTACCTTTGGTCCAAGCATACATGGGACTTCCTTAGGGGTGCAACCATTCTTTTTCCTCACATAAAATATAAAGGGTGATACGGTCAAAATTTGGTCAAGGGAAAACGCGTGTAAATCGGTGAAATCGTTTATTTAAAAAATCAAATTTCTTTTTCAAGTTCAATTAGTATAAAATTCAGGAAAAATATTCAGTTAGGCTTTCGCTTTTCCAAATCCGAATTGCCGGGCCTCACGCTTGACACCTGCCATCAGATTTTGTACAGCCACCTTGTCCACATTCTTCGCCGCAGAAAACCAGTTTGCCTTGAACTGCAGCTCGTCCTTAGCAGTTTTTTTGGTCTTCTTTAGGTTCCGCTTGACAATAGCCCAGTATTTCTTAATTGGGCGGAGCTATGGCGTGTTGGGAGGGTTCTTGTCCTTGGGAACCACCTGCACGTTGTTGGCGGCGTACCACTCCATGGCCTTTTTACCGTAATGGCAAGATGCCAAATCCGGCCAAAACAGTACGGAACAACCGTGTTTCTTCAGGAAAGGCAGCAGACGTTTATTCAAACAACCTTTCACATAAATTTCTTGGTTGACAGTCCCGGAAGCTATGAAAATGCTGCTTTTCAAGCCACAGGTACAGATGGCTTGCCAAACCAGATATTTCTTTGCGAACTTTGACAGTTTTATGTGCTTGAAAATATCTGCTACCTTTCCCCTTCCTTTTTCCGTATAAAACTCCTGCCCCGGAAGCTGCTTGTAGTCGGCTTTGACGTAGGGGTGTATTATGAGTTAACTTGGGTGTATTATGGGTGTATTATGAGTTAACAGCTGCAAACACCGCTCAGAATCATCAACACGTTGTTGTTTTTGGTCAAATGTGAGCTCGCGCGGCACCCATTTTGCACAGAGCTTCCGCATATCCAAATATTGATGAATGATATGACCAACACATTCCTTTGATATCTTTAAGGCCTCTGCTATCTCGATCAACTTCATTTTACGGTCATTCAAAATCATTTTGTGGATTTTTTTGATGTTTTCGTCGGTAACCATCTCTTTCGGGCGTCCACTGCATTCACCGTCCTCCGTGCTCATTTCACCACGCTTGAAACTAATTATCTTACAGACGTCAAATTTTGACACGAATCATTTGAAGGTTGGTACTATATAAAAATAATATGCATTTAATACTAGCGACGTCATCTATGTGTCAGACCGGGGACTTATCAGCCAACCTGTTATTGGTTCGTGGTGAAATTCTGAGTCGATCTAAGCATGTCCGTCCGTCTGTTGAAATCACGCTAGCTTCCGAACGAAACAAGCTATGGGCTTGAAACTTCGCACATGTAGTTGTTATTGATGTAGGTCGGATGGTATTGAAAATGGACCTTATCGGTTCACTTTTACGTATAGCCCCCATATAAACGGACCCCCAGATTTGGCTTGCGGAGCCTTTAAGTGAAGCATATTTCATCCGATCTGGCTGAAATTTGGTACATGGTGTTGGTATATGGTACCTAACAACCATGCAAAAATTGGTTTACATCGGCCCATAATTATATATAGCCCCCATATAAACAGACCCCCAGATTTGGCTTGCGGAGCCTCAAAGAAAAGCAAATTTCATCCGACCCGGCTAAAATTTGGTACATGGTGGTGGTATATGGTCTGTAACAACCATGCAAAAATTGGTCCACATCGGTCAATAATTATATATAGCCCCCATATAAACCGATCCCCCGATTTGGCTTGCGGAGCCTCTAAGAGAAGCAAATTTCATCCGATCCGGCTGAAATTTGGTACATGGTGTAAATATATGGTCTTTAACAACTATGCAAAAATTTGTCCACATCGGTCCATAATTATACATAGCCCCCATATAAACCGATCCCCAAATTTGGCTTGCGGAGCCTCTAAGAGAAGCAAAATTCATCCGATTCGGTTGAAATTTGGTACGTGATGTTAGGATATGGTCTCTAACAACCATGCAGGAATTGGTCCATATCGGTCTATAATTATATAGATAGATATAGATTTTACCTCCGGTGCCTTTTGGGGAAGCAAAATTCATCCGATCTGTTTGAAATTTAGTACGTGGTGTTAGTATATGGCCTCTAAAAACCATACAGGTATTGGTCCATATCAGTCCATAATTATATATACCCCCATATAAACCGATCCCGAGATTTGGTTTTGGAGCCTCTTGGAGGAGCAAATTTTATCCGAATCAGTTGAAATTTGGTACATTGTGCTAGTATATGGCCGTTAACAACTATGCTTAACTAGGTCCATATCGGTCGATAGTTATATATAGCAATCAGATAAATCGATCCCCAATGACACAAAAAATGGTCCATATCGGTTCATAATTGTATATAACACCCATATAAAGCGACCGCCATATTTCAATTCTGGCTATCTAGACTTACCTATAGACACAAAAAAATATCAATTAATTTTGTCAATACAACTAAAATTATGTTTAAATTTGAGCTAACAACGTAATTTGTAAATACAATTACGATTTTAGTCTCTTTAGCAACTAATTTTGTTATATCAACAAACATTTTGTTATATCAACAAACATTTTGTTGAACTCAAAAATTTTCTGTAACAACAATTTATTGTTAGCTCAAAAATTATAATATTATTTAGTGTGTATATACCTGTTTTGGCTAATATATACCACGTATAGACTAACTTACAATTTAGAAGACGATGTTAAGAAGTTTTAAGATACCTTACCATCGGTAAATAAAGACTGTCATCGATTGTGGATGACAGTCTTTAATAGAACTTTATACGTAATCCGTGTAAAGGATGTATGATCGTTCTGATTTATTTTAATTCATTCTTAGTTAATTTAAGTTTTATGGAAAATTTTCCACTTTTAAATAAAAAGAAATAAACTAAATAAATATCCATGTAGCCTGAAGTCATCGGCCACAAGAACCCCTTTGAAGGTGGTCTCCTCTCGCCATGGATAAGGAATTTGAAGCAATTTTTATCACAAAACTAAATTTTTCATTCTCAGTTCACATTAATATACCAAAAGTTTCTCATATATTATTCAACCTTGGACTAACTGCATCTCCCTTAACCACAAACACAGACTATCTGTCTGTCTGTCGGTCTGTGCATCGGTCTATCTCAGTCCAAAAAAAAAAAACGAAAAACTAAAATTCTTCCTTCTCGATACGGTGTGTACAACGTTCTGCTTTTGTCAAATCAAATGTCTAAAACAAATGTCACAACAAATTTTTATCTCTTTACTTTTAATGAGATTTGCTTGTATCTGAAGTCATTGGAAAGATTCCTATCACTTACTTTCAATTAATGATGGTAACGCCGCCGCAGCAGATTCAGCAGCCGACGAATATTAGTCATCAATCTACTACAGCAGTCAGCAAGTCAGCGAGTATAGAAGCAGCCATTTAACCAATTCGAAAATTCCCTTCAACCATCAAATATCAGCCAAAAAAATAACCCCCCTCCCTGACCCCAGACACACATACTATTTCAAAGTCAACTCTTGGCATTTCGTTTTTATGTCATTATGTATTGATGGGCGGAGGCCGGTGAGGGGTGATAGGGGATAGGAGCCTGGGCTGATGAAGAAGCCGTTGACCCAATACCTTAATCAACCTTGATGTTGGAAATTGATAAGATTTTTGAATTAATTTGGTGGCATAGCGCCACAATCCCAAAATATTGAGGATGAAACTAAGAAGGCTATAGTGTTTGGCAGCTATGCGCTGTACCATTAAAGATGCACTCGATATAGGCCAGTTTTATTGGTGTTTCTGGTCACAAAAGCACCTTTTTGTGCATCGAATGGAATGGACAGTGGCTGCTATAAGTGAAAATGGAATTTGGTTTACTTTTTAAGCAGCGACTAAGTAGGTGGGATAGGACTGTGGATATGATGGATAATATGAAAGATTACACAGAAAAAAATATCACCAAAATATTTCCAATTCAAAAGTTAATTGAAGTTGAATGTTTTTTCAATTAATAAATTAATTGATACAATTAAATTTTTAATCAAGATAGAAACATTAAGTTAATTAAGTCAATGATTGAAAATTTTAAAATTTTTAATTAAAAAATTAATTGATACAATTAACGTTTTAATCAAATTGGAAGACTAAGTCATTTAAAAAAGTGATGAACATTTCTTAATCCAAATAAAAACTCTAAGCCATTCAGAAAGTAATTGAAAATATTTACCTTTTTAAATAAAAAATTAATTGGGGTTTGCATTTAAAATCAATTAAATTTTTAATTGAATCAATTAAAAAGTTAATTGAAAATTGCTAATGACATCAATTAATTTTTTAATCAAGAATTTTTGCCCAATTAAAACTGTGATTGATACTATGCCCAATTAAAACTATGATTGATACTATCATTTTCGTGATTGAAGACATTTCAATTAATTGGATCAATTAATTTCGTGATTGAATCAGAAAAAAATTTTTTTGTGTGTATAGGGTAGCTGATATGTATTGCAACCAACTTCCGATTATAATCATTATTAAACAACTCATCGACAAATCTATCCAGTGACAGTCCATTTTATTGTTTACAAGCTTACAAAAGCATTTTGATCTCCTGAATTCAGAAAAAAAGTTCGTGATGGTATTCAAGCATGCTAATGTGATTGCTTTATATTCGGCTGGAAAACCAAAGTGACTATGATTATAGCCTTTCAGTATTTAATAAATGTGAATAATTCAAAAATAATCTCGTGCCGTTTCTCGTTATCGTGATACTGACAATGTTGCAACACTAAAGGGTGATTTGTTAAGAGCTTGATAACTTTTTAAAAAAAAAAAACGCATAAAATTTGCAAAATCTCATCGGTTCTTTATTTGAAACGTTAGATTGGTCCATGACATTTACTTTTTGAAGATAATTTCATTTAAATGTTGACCGCGGCTGCGTCTTAGGTGGTCCATTCGGAAAGTCCAATTTTGGGCAACTTTTTCGAGCATTTCGGCCGGAATAACCCGAATTTCTTCGGAAATGTTGTCTTCCAAAGCTGGAATAGTTGCTGGCTTATTTCTGTAGACTTTAGACTTGACGTAGCCCCACAAAAAATAGTCTAAAGGCGTCAAATCGCATGATCTTGGTGGCCAACTTACCGGTCCATTTCTTGAGATGAATTGTTCTCCGAAGTTTTCCCTCAAAATGGCCATAGAATCGCGAGCTGTGTGGCATGTAGCGCCATCTTGTTGAAACCACATGTCAACCAAGTTCAGTTCTTCCATTTTTGGCAACAAAAAGTTTGTTAGCATCGAACGATAGCGATCGCCATTCACCGTAACGTTGCGTCCAACAGCATCTTTGAAAAAATACGGTCCAATGATTCCACCAGCGTACAAACCACACCAAACAGTGCATTTTTCGGGATGCATGGGCAGTTCTTGAACGGCTTCTGGTTGCTCTTCACTCCAAATGCGGCAATTTTGCTTATTTACGTAGCCATTCAACCAGAAATGAGCCTCATCGCTGAACAAAATTTGTCGATAAAAAAGCGGATTTTCTGCCACTGATTTTGGTAATAAAATTCAATGATTTGCAAGCGTTGCTCGTTAGTAAGTCTATTCATGATGAAATGTCAAAGCATACTGAGCATCTTTCTCTTTGACACCATGTCTGAAATCCCACGTGATCTGTCAAATACTAATGCATGAAAATCCTAACCTCAAAAGAATCACCCTTTAGAAATGATCCGAAAAGTGGACGCCAGACTTGATCGCAACCCACGCCGCTATGGTAGAAAACTTGCTCGTGAGCCGAACATATCGAATGCATTGCATATTGAAAAATAAGCTTAGACTAACCCCCTGCAGTTTCAAAACGTGCAAGAGCTCATCGATGCACAAAAAATGTTAGACTGGAAAGACCCAAGGCTTTGATTCGCTTGCACGATGGTGGCCAGTTATCGAATTTCGGATTTACTTGACAAAGAGGTCAACTGAAAATGTACACCTTCGATTGGCCACCAGAAATGAAGCGCCGCCGATGGTATCGGGAAAATTTCGTAAAGACAATGAAGCCCTAGGTCGATAAACATTCGACCGCAGACCATGGACATCCCATTCTGAGTCAGCATCATCGCCTCAGCACGCGTTATTCATGTATGACATAAAAAAAGGTTCTTCGTTTAATTTCTACCAGAAATCTCCGAGTCTAAATCCTTTGCACTTTTGCATTTTAGAAAGTAAGGTTGCCACTGAAATACACCAAAGTGGCGATAGTCCCAAAACGGCGCTTCGCTGGTAATGGACCTAAATAACACACAGCCACTTCATGCAGCATTTAATGTCTATGTCGGCCCCTTGAAAGTCATGGTTAGGTTAGGTATAGTAACAGCCCGATATTGCAGACTCGCCTAGACTTGGTGCTGCCCGATTCTATATTTAGCGACTCGGCTATAGAGACCCCCTCTCTCTATAGCCGAGTCGGAATGGCGTTCCACATTGCCGAGAAACCACGCCCAGAGAAGGAATATGATCATTCCTAACATGTTTCAAGAGCAAAATGTTATTTTTGGTAGGAGAAAACTATGTATCTGATTTCGGCGACTATGTATATGTTTGCCGAGAAAGCAACATTTTTGCGACAAAAATATTCCATGATTAGGTTAGGTTAGGTATAGTGGCAGCCTGATATTTCAGGTTCACTTAAACTATTCAGTCCATTGTGATATCACAATGGTGAACTTCTCCCATATCACTGAGTGCTGCCAGAGACTATGTTTAGCTCAATGACAAATGACCTACTTGAAATAATCAGAAACAATCAACATCACAACTGAACTATATTACAAACGCCCATATGACACCAATTCTAAAAAAAATTATTATTTTTTTAGACGAATTCAAAACAACAATTATTGCACATACTTTAATTTTTTTGTTTACAAAAATTTCGTTGTTTTCATATTAACTTTTTTTCTTAGTATACTCTGAACTTATAGAGGTTAATCTATTTCACCAAATCTATTGGGATTTCAATTTAATTTAATAATTTTCATCACATTTTGTATCCACTGTACCCCTTAAAAAAGAAAAAAAAAAACATCCAACCAGCACTTAAGAAAACTGTCCCAAATATGTTGAGAGTTGCATAAAGTCGAGCGTTTCATTGGTGATAAAGTTTCAATTTTTATGGATCATTTTGGATATGAGGTAATTTGCATCTGTACCTGTAATTCTCACCCAAGAATTTCTCTTCCCTATTTCGGCGCTAAAAATGGCGCCCAGTATTTTATTTCATTAATCCATAGCATAGCCGCCCATAATGACTTGGACAAAAGATAAATGTAGAAGATTTGGAACATGATTTTACAATTCGTTTTAAAGTATTTTAGGTCATTTATTTTCCTATATGCATATACCGGGAGGGCTATATGTAGATACAGATAGTCGTCTGCTAATGGCTTCATTTTATTTGGAGTGGCATGTGTGGTTTTTTAGGTTTAGTTGGTTATCTCTTAAGATTGGCGGCTATTCTCCCTAAACTATCCTGTTGAAGATGATGATGATGCTGAGATGATTTCTTGAAGATATAAGGATATGACTTAAAAAGAATTTAATAAACTTCTCTAATCTAGGGAAGTTTAAAGCCGAAGGTTTTTCAAAGAGTTTTTTATTAGCCACCATCATCATGATCATCAGCAGTAGATCAATTAGTCTTACAGCATTGTGATGTGTATCTTTTATTGCCCACCAACACCATATATTGCCTTGGCTTTAAACAAATAAAGAAATTCTAAATGTGAGTTGGGTCGACAATAATGTAGCCCCTACACTACTTTGAAAACTAAGACCTACATCCATGTTATTGAAATTCGTGATTTTTCAATAATTTATTAAAAAAAATCAAAGTCAACATTTTGTGATCTTCACACTTCGACAAATTCACTTTTAATATATTTGAAAAACAACTAATGTTGTTATGTCAAAAAACAGGGGGCACTTCCAGAGAGAATAAAACCACAAGAGGACGAAAATTTCTCTTCTACCAAAACAACAAATGTCAACCATATAGATGTCGCCCAATGCCTGCAGCGTTGGTATTACCGACGTTGCGGTCGAAGCGCTGTTTTATAAATTGTTTATAAAGGCACCGGCAGTTATAATTTCAAATTGTCCGCCAAAAAAATTAATAGAATGAAAATATTTATATAAAAGAACATTTGTTATTACAAGGTAGGTTATAAATCCTATTTTTCTTACCTTTCGTAAAGCCGGCAGAGAACTGAACTGGGTGACGCCGACGCAAACTGTATGATATTTGAGAGAAGCGAAGACAAAAACTGCATGATATTGGAGAAATTTTCCTCATGACTGCCACCTACTGACACAGTTTCGTTCTCTTGTCTTTTTATTCTCTGGCACATCAAGAAATAGTACCCAGATCTTATCACAGAACTATTCTATACACAGGAATACTTAAGGTAATTTTGCAAAGAATCCAGGATACAGTTGCCACAGTTAGTAGAATTCTACCAATAATGGTAAATTTTTTACTGTTAGGTAGATTGATAGAGTTCTTGATGTTTTGGTAGAAATTGCAAAATATTCCTCTTCAACTAAGGGGTACTTTACAAATTTTCTCTTCAAAAAAAATTTTGACAAAATTTTCTATAGAACTAAAGTTTTGAGAAAATTTTCTATAGAAATAAAATATTGACAAAACTTTTTTACAGAAATAAAATTTTCACATCATTTTTTATGGAAATAAAGATTTGACAAAATTGTGTATAGAAATAAAATTTTGGCAAAATTTTCTATAGAGATAAAATATTGACCAAATCTTCTATAGATGTAAAATTTTGACAAAATTTACAATAGTACTAAATTTTCACAAAATGTTTTTCTACTGAAAAAAAAAATTTGACAAAATTTTTTATAGAAATAAGATTTTGACAAAAATTTCCCTCGAAAAAAATTTGAAATCTCACAAAATTTTCTATAGAAATAAAATTTTGACAAAATTTTCTATAGAAATAAAATTTTGACAAAATTTTCTATAGAAATAAAATTTTGACAAAATTTTTATAGAAATAAAATTTTGATAAATTTTTCTACAGAAATAAAGTTTTCACAAAATTTTCTATAGAAATAAAATTTCAACAAAATTTTCTATAGAAATAAAATCTTGATAAAATTTTCTATAAAAATAAAATTTTGACAAAATTTTCTATAGAAATAAAATATTGACAAAATTTTCTATAGGTATAAAATTTTGACAAAATTTCCTATAGAAATAAAATTTTGACAAAATTTTCTATAGAAATAAAATTTTGACAAGATTTCCTATAGAAATAAAATTTTGGAAAATTTTCTATACAATAAAATTTTGACAAAATTTTCCATAGAAAAAAAATTTTGGCAAAATTTTCTATAGAAACAAGATATTGACAAAATTTTCTATATGAAAAAAATTTTCTATTTTCTACAGAAATAAAAATTTGACAAAATTTTCTATAGAAAAACAAAATTCACAAAATTTAAAAAAAATGTTGACAAATTTTCTATAGAAATAAAATTTTAACAAAATTTTCTACAGAAATAAAATTTTGACAAAATTTTCTTTAAAAATAAAATTTCGACAAAATTTTCTATAAAACTAAAATTTTGACAAAATTTTCTATAGGTATAAAATGTTGACAAAATTTTCTATAAAAACAAATGTTGACAAAAGTTTCCATAGAAATAAAATTTTTAGAAAATTTTGGCAACATTTGGTATAGTAATAAAATTTTGACAGCAATTCTATAGAAATAAAATTTTGACAAAATTTTGTATAGAAATAAAATTTTCTATAGAAATAAAATATTGACAAAATTTTCTATAGGTATAAAATTTTGACAAAATTTCCTATAGAAATAAAATTTTGACAAAATTTTCCATAGAAATAAAATTTTGGCAAACTTTTCTATAGAAACAAGATATTGACAAAATTTTCTATATGAAAAAAATTTTCTATTTTCTACAGAAATGAAAATTTGACAAAATTTTCTATAGAAAAACAAAATTCACAAAATTTAAAAAAAAATGTTGACAAATTTTCTATAGAAATAAAATTTTAACAAAATTTTCTACAGAAATAAAATTTTGACAAAATTTTCTTTAAAAATAAAATTTCGACAAAATTTTCTATAAAACTAAAATTTTGACAAAATTTTCTATAGGTATAAAATGTTGACAAAATTTTCTATAAAAACAAATGTTGGCAAAAGTTTCCATAGAAATAAAATTTTGAGAAAATTTTGGCAACATTTGGTATAGTAATAAAATTTTGACAGCAATTCTATAGAAATAAAATTTTGACAAAATTTTCTATAGAAATAAAATTTTGACAAAATTTTCTATGGAAATAAAATTTTGATGAAATTTTCTATAGAAATAAAAGTTTGACAAATTTTTTTATAGAAATAACATTTTGACAAAATTTTCTATAGAAATAAAATTTTGACAAAATTTTCTATAGAAATAAAATTGTGACAAAATTTTCTATAGAAATAAAATTGTGACAAAATTTTCTATGGAAATAAAATTTTGACAAAATTTTCTATAGAAACAAAATGTTGACAAAATTTCCTATAGAAATAAAATTTTGACAAAATTTTCTATAGAAATAACATTTTGATAAAATTTTCTATAGAAATAACATTTTGACAAAATTTTCTATAGAAATAATATTTTGACAAAGTTTTCTAAAGAAATAAAATTTTAACAAAATTTTCTATAGAAATAAAATTTTGGCAAAATTTTCTATAAAAATAAAATTTTACAAAATTTTCTATAGAAATAAAATTAAAAAAAAAATGTTCTATAGAAGTAAAATTTTGATAAAATTTCCTATAATAATCAAATGTTGACAAAATTTCAAAAAAAAAATGTTGCCAAATTTTCTATAGAAATAAAATTTTGACAACATTTTCGATAGAAATAAAATGTTTACAAAATTTTCTATAGGTATAAAATTTTAAAAACATGTTTTATAGAAATAAAATTTTTATAAAATTTCCTATATAAATCAAATTTTGACAAAATTTCTATAGAAATAAAATTTTGACAAAATTTTCTATAGAAACAAAATGTTGACAAAATTTTCTTTAAAAATAAAATTTCGACAAAATTTTCTATAAAACTAAAATTTTGACAAAATTTTCTATAGAAATAAAATTTTAACAAAATTTTCTATAAAAATAAAATTTTGATAAAATTTCCTATAAAAATCAAATTTTCACAAAATTTTCTATAAAAATAAAATATTGCCAAATTTTCTATAGAAATAAAATATTGCCAAATTTTCTATAGAAATAAGATTTTAACAAAATTTTCTATAGAAATAAAATTTTGACAAAATTTTTTATAAAAATAAAATTTAGACAAAACTTTTTTATAGAAATAAAATTTTTTATTGTTGGTTTGTACTTTAATCATATTCGTTGTTTTGATTAAAGTACAAACCAACAATAAAAACAAAAAACGAATGAAGTAAGTGGAAACACGCTCAAAATAACCCCAGCCAACTGCACTCAAATCGATGATTTGACAGTGGCAAAGGAAAAGAGATATGTTTGTACAAATTTATTTCGGCAATGGCCGGCTATCATAAACCTTTTTTCGGAAGGTTCAAGTGCGGTTCACTTTGGGTTTAGTGAACTGCCTGAATTTATTTTGATAATTGGTTGGTAGTTTTTCTGATGAGGACTGTGGTAATTCCGAAACGTGTTTCCATCCAACCATCTTGCAGTCTATAGGGCTTTGCCCAAATAAATTTGACAAACATTATTTTCCTCTGTTGGTTAAGCTACTCTTGTAGTTTAGTCAACGCAATGGTTTTAAAGCTGAGATCAAAACAACAAATATGAAATAAAATTTTGACAACATTTTCTATAGGTATTTGACAAAAGTTTCCATAGAAATAAAATGTTGAGAAAATATTCTATAGAAATAAAATTTTTGGCAACATTTTGTATAGTAATAATATTTTGACAACATATTTTATAGAAATAAAATTTTGACAACATTTTCTATAGAAATAATATTGTGACAAAAATTTTTTATAGAAATAAAATTTTGACAAGATTTTCTATACACCCAAAAAAAAGTGACCCCCACCGTGGAAGAAAATGTATGTTTATTTTAGAAAATTTTAACTAATATCGTTTTCTAATTGCAACATGTTACAAATAAGTTAATACTTTTAGTCAAATTGAAGAAAATTTTTTAAAAATAATTAATTTTTTCTGTTGTTTAAGAAAATTTCATATGTTGGAAGAAAAAATTGGATTTAAAAATGGTTAAAATGTCTTTAGCGCTGTACGAAGTTCGAGACAGGTACAATTTTAGTAAAATTTACGCTTTTGAGAGACTTATGAACTCAATTTAAGCAAACTTCTGCCATTTTAGGAAAATATGAACTATTTTATTTTTTAGTAAAATTGTGCCCTATATTTGTATACAACTTTTTTTCTTATTTTTAGTTCACGTCATTAAAATTAGCAAAAAATTATTCAAATAAGGAACATTTACTCATATTGAGCAAAATTTAACTAAAATCAACTAATCTTCATGAACTAAAATAAAGTTCAGTTGGCATTGGAATTAAAATTTTAACATACTATAATTTTCTATAGAAATAAAATTTTGACATACCATAATTTTCTATATAAATAAAATTTTGACAAAATTTCCTAAAGAAAACAAATTTTGACAAAATTTTTATAGAAAAAAAAATTGATAAAATTTTCTATAAAATAAAATTTTCCATTGGAATACAATTTTGATTGCTATTGAAATATAAATTGATTTGAATGAACATTTTTTTAAATAAAAGTTTGACAAATTTTTTGAACCATTAACTCAATGTGTTTAAAAATCTTAATTTTCGTGTTAGGTCATTTTTATATAGCCAGAGACTATCAATTTCCCTAAGTTCTGGTATAAATCGCGAATATGTCCCCAATGAAATAAGATTTGATTCACCGCCCTTGACTTGTTCCTGTTTTCTGTTGCAATCTTATGCTCCAACCTATAATACTGTCTTCCACAATAGTGGTATCGGGATATAAAAATGAACACCATAGCCAACACCACCACCACCACCACCACGAGTATCCCCGCAACAACAGAAAAACATCATATTTTATTTTCAAGCAAATTGCATGTTTTTAAACTTCCATATATTTGTAACATTCATTCATACCTTTGTCCGTCTGTCTGTCCAGTTTGTCCATTTGAGTTTCTTACTCAAATGCATGTCGTTCCTTTCATACTCTCCTCACCAAAAATCTTATCATGGAAATTGGATTTCCTTTAGCCAGACGAAACAGCAATGCCTTGCCATAGTTGTTGTTGTTGTTTTTGGCTCTCCTCACTTGGTGGTTCCTTCTTCTTATTTCCTGGTCAAAATGGTATTGGCCATCATCTCATTTTGGGAGAAGATCGCAAAAGAAACCAAGAAATTCCTGAGTAATTTGTATGGAAAGGCGTGAAGAACACCAACGAAGGCAACACCTTAATTAATGTTATAAAAATGGAATGGAGTGGAATGGAAGGAAGGTACGTACGAACAATCGATGCGATCAGTCTACAAAGGTTAGTAGACCCCCGATAGACAATGCATGTGTATGGCCTGCTATGTGAATATAGCATTCGGCTAAGGTAGATCACAATCCAACACCATCACCAAGAACAACAACAACAACAATAACCCTAATAACATGGGTAATTACCTTTATTATTGGTTTTTTGGCCTGAAGATAGGCCTCCCCAAAAGAATCTCCAAAATCTAAAAGGATTAGCTGTGGATTAGTTCGTCACTTTTTCCATCTTTCCAAAATCAGATACTCCTCTAAGGATGACTTGTAATTTGGGAAATTCAATTAAATTTGTGCGTTTAAAATTTAACGGTTTGTGAATAATTCTTGCTCTCACATTTAAGAGATTAATACTATTTTTTTTTTTAATTTGAAGGAGTGTGAAAATTTGACCAGTTCTCGTAAGTATTTCAGTGGATGTCTTACAAGAGCAGCTTGTACTATCTTACGATATCAAATCTTTACAATATAAAAAATAATGAATTATAGCATAATTTTCAAAAAAATTCACTCAAAGCTTCACACAAGTGAAAAACTTTGAGACACCCTGTCTTACAGTAAACCATAAAACATAACCGGGTCTAATGTGAATTATTACGAATGCATCGACATTTGGACATATGTATGTAACTATTTCGCCTTACTCAATGATATGATAATTTTTTAGGGTTTGTCTTTTCATTAATGAAATCACAATCAGAAACCAGTTGCAAACAAATGAACACTGTCATCAACCATCAGTGTTGCCAGTAATGGGGATTTTTCCCCAAATTGGGGATATTTTTTCGTGTATGAGGACGAAATTTCTGATTTGAGGACTTGGTGGGGAATTTCCATAAATTTGGAGGTTTTTGTGGGAATTTCTTCGTGTTTTAATAACATTTTAGTTTTATATGAAAATTTGCTAAAATTCTATTTCTATAAACAATTTTCCCAAAATTTTATTTCTATAGAAAGTTTCGCCAACATTTTATTTCTTTAGAAATTTTTGTCAAAATTGTATTTTTATAAAAAATTTTGTCAAAATGTTATTTCTATAGAAAATTTTGCTAAAATTTTATTTCTATAGAAAATTTTGTCTAAATTTCATGTCTATAGAAAATTTTGTCTTAATTTCATGTCTATAGAACATTTTGTCAAAATTTTATTTCTATATAGAAAATTTTATCAAAATTTCTTTTTCCATTTTTTTAACTACATGAATATTTAAAAGTAAATTTTGGTTCATAAATACAAGGAACTCCGAACTCCCATTTTTATATCTCCAGCATTTTGAAGACGATCTCCAGTCTCTTGGTGTTGTGGTTCGAAATCTTGATTTTATTGCAGCTTGCTGGATTTTACAAAATTTTAATTATACCCTGCGCCACACTGTTGAACAGGGTATTATAAGTGCATATGTTTGTAACACCAAGAAGGAGACGAGTTAGACACATGGTGTCTTTGGCAATAATGCTCAGGGTGGGTCCCTGAGTCGATATAACCATGTCCGTCCGTCCGTCTGTCTGTGAACACATTTTTGTGATCAAAGTCTAGGTCGCAATTTAAGTCCAATCGCCTTCAAATTTGGCACATGTTCCTAATTTGGGTCAGAATAGAACCCTATTGATTTTGGAAGAAATCGATTCAGATTTAGATATAGCTTCCATATATATCTATCGCCCGATATGCACTAATATGGACCCAGCAGCCAGAGTTTTATACCAATTTGCTTGAAATTTTGTACAAATATAACACTTAGACGTATAGTCAAGTGTGCAAAATTTGATTAAAATCGGTTCAGATTTAGATATAGCTCCCATATATATCTTTCGCCCGATATGGACTTATATGGCCCCAGAAGCCAGATTTTTGGCAGAATTTGGTTGAAATTTTGCACTAGGAGTACAATTAGTAGTATAGTCAAGTGTGAAAAATTTGATTGAAATCGGTTCAGATTTAGATATAGCTCCCATATATATCTTTCGCCCGATATGGACTAATATGGTCCTAAAAGCCAGAGTTTTGCCCCAATTTGGTTGAAATTTTGCATTGTAACCATGCGTGTCAAATTTGGTTGAAATCGATTCAGATTTAGATATAGCTCCCATATATATCTTTCGCCCGATATGAACTTATATGGACCCAGAAGCCAGAGTTTTATCCCGATTAGCTTGAAATTTTGCACAAGGAGTACAATTGGCAGTATAGTCATGTGCGCCAAATTTGATTGAAATCGGTACAGATTTAGATGTAGCTTCCATATATATTTTTCGCCCGATTTGGACTTATATGGCCCCAGAAGCCAGAGTTTTGGCCCAATTTGGTTGAAATTTTGCACTAGGAGTACAATTAGTAATATGGTCATGTGTGCCAAATTTGATTGAAGTCGGTTCAGCTTTAGATATAGCTCCCATATATATGTTTTTCTGATTTCGACAAAAATGGTCAAAATATCAACATTTTCCTTGTTAAATCGCCACTGCTTAGTCGAAAAGTTGTAAAAATGACTCTAATTTTCCTAAACTTCTAATACATATATATCGAGCGATAAATCATAAATAAACCCTTGCGAAGTTTCCTTAAAATTGCTTCAGATTTAAATGTTTCCCATATTTTTTTTACTAATATTGTGTTCCACCTTAGTGCATTAGCCAACTTAAATTTTGAGTCTATAGATTTTGTAAAAGTCTATCAAATTCTGTCGAAATCGAGTGATATTTAAATGTATGTATTTGGGACAAACCTTTATATATAGCACCCAACACATTTCACGGATGTGATATGGTATCGAAAATTTAGATCTACAAAGTGGTGCAGGGTATAATATAGTCGGCTCCGCCCGACTTTAGACTTTCCTTACTTGTTTTTAAGTTATTACTGATTTTCTGCAACAGAGCCTTTTGTTTTTTTTTTAATGTCAAAAATGTACTGGGGATTTTTATGAGGAATTTAAATTTAAATGGGGAATTTTTGGGGACGAAAACATCATGATTTGGGAACAAGAGCCACAAAAATACTGGCAACACTGTCAACCCTAGTGAACATAGGAATTCATGGCTAGTAGATTCATACTAGGTACGATCATCGAACTACTCATCACCCAACCATGTCTGTCTCTATGAAATTCAGTGAATGAAATTTATGAATCAATACTGCAGCATAGAAGGACTATAGAGAGAGAAAGAGTGAGAAGGGGTAAGAGCATCTTGTTTACATGAAAGATCGATTTAATGACAAAATTAGAAATCTCGTTTCTCGTCTCACATCAACTATGGAAATGAAGTATGAAGTAGTCATTGGAGATAATCAATCGTTAATTACTATAAATAAATAAATTATAAAATGAAACATAAAACGATCAAAAATGAAAAACATGCACATGTTATAGAGCAGAGATGTTGTAGATCATTGATAGATAGCCTTTAATGGCAGTACGAGTTTGATCATCTGCCAGAATACACTCACACAGACACAATGATTCCCTTGATTTTGTTAATAAAATTGAAATTGGTTTTTTTTCTCATCGATATGTGATGCTGTTGTTTTTGTTATTTTCGCCTGTATAGCAATTAATTTTATTGGTTAATTTTACATTTTATATTGCTATCATATCACTTGATTGCTGTCTGTCCCTTTGCTGGAGTAATTAAAAGAAATTTGTAAATTTTTTTGTTTATCATTTTTATAGCATTATCGATTTCTAACACCTCTATTTATGATTCAATTTTTGTTGAAAATATTATTTTGTATATTTGAATATTATTAAAGATGAGTAAACAAATTTACAGAAAGTTTAAGGCATATAAGTTTAGGACTATAAATAAGAGTCATATGGTTAGGTTAGGTTAGGTGGCAGCCCGATGTATCAGGCTCACTTAGACTATTCAGTCCATTGTGATACCACATTGGTGAACTTCTCTCTTATCACTGAGTGCTGCCCGATTCCATGTTAAGCTCAATGACAAGGGACCTCCTTTTTATTAGCCGAGTCTGAACGGCGTCCCACATTGCAGTGAAACCACTTAGAGAAGCTTTGAAACCCTCAGAAATGTCACCAGCATTACTGAGGTGGGATAATCTACCGCTGAAAAACTTTTTGGTGTTCGGTCGAAGCAGGAATCGAACCCACGACCTTGTGTATGCAAGGCGGGCATGCTAACCATTGCACCACGGTGGCTCCCTAAGAGTCATATATATACAATAAATAACAAGTATATACGGCCGTAAGTTCGGCCAGGCCGAATCTTATGTACCCTCCGCCATGGATTGCGTAGAAACTTCTACGAAAGACTTTCATCCACAATCGAATTACTTGGGTTTTGATATCTTAAAACTTCTTAACATCGTTTTCTAAATTGTGAGTTAGTCCATACGTGGTAGAGAGCCAGATTTGAAATATGAAGGGTCGCTTATGGGGGCTATATACAATTATGAACTTGATATGGACCAATTTTTGTGTGATTGGGGATCGATTTATCTGAGGGCTAGGCATGGTTGTTAACGGCCATATAAACGCCAAGTTTTTTTTCCGAATTTTAATTGACATTTCTCTATTTCAGACTTACTCAATTCGAACAATGAACGTCGTGAATGGGCAGAATGGTTCCAAGAAATGGCTACAGTGGATGATCAATTTTAGGGAGCCACCGTGGTGCAATGGTTAGCATGCCCGCCTTGCATACACAATGTCGTGGGTTCGATTCCTGCTACGACCGAACACCAAAAAGTTTTTCAACGGTGGATTATCCCACCTCAGTAATGCTGGTGACATTTCTGAGGGTTTCAAAGCTTCTCTAAGTGGTTTCACTGAAATGTGGAACGCCGTTCGGACTCGGCTATAAAAAGGAGGTCCCTTGTCATTGAGCTTAACATGGAATCGGGCAGCACTCAGTGATAAGAGAGAAGTTCACCACTGTGGTATCACAATGGACTGAATAGTCTAACTGAGCCTGATAAATCGGGCTGCCACACAACCTAACCTAACCTAACCTATGATCAATTTTCGAAGAAACTCATCTTCAGTGATGAGACATATTTTCACCTCAGTGGATTCGTCATTAAATAGAATTGCCGCATTTGGGCGAATGAGAATCCAAGAGTGATTGTCGAAAAACCAATGCACCCACAAAGAGTGAATGTTTAGTGCGGTTTATGGGCTGGCTGCATCATCGGGCCGTAATTTTTCCAAAATGAGGCCGGTCAGGCAGTTACTTTGAATGAATGTGGTGTTCGCTATCGTGAGATGATAACGAACTTTTTATGGCCCGAATCGGAAGATATGGATGTGGACGATATGTGGTTTCAGCAGGACGGCGCCACTTACCACACAGCTAACGAAACAATGGCTCTTTTGGGCAACAAATTCAATGGCCGTGTTATCTCACGTATTGGCAATGCCAATTGGCCGCCCAGATCATGTGATTTGACACCGTTGGACTTTTTTCTTTGGGGTTATTTGAAAGAAAAGGTGTACGTCGACAAGCCAGCAACAATTCGAGAGCTGAAGGATGAGATAATTCGGCACATTAAGGGCATAGAACCTCCATTATGCCTCAGCGTCATCGAAAATTTGGACCATCAGATGAAGGTGTGCCACCGAGGTCGCGGCGCCCATTTGGCCCATATTTTGTTCCATATATAATTGAGTAATACCAATATATCATAATATAATAAAATTACAATAATTTCCTAATTAGTTTGTGTTTTATTCAAAATCAACATCGGCCCTTGAAATTTTAACCACCCTTTACTAGCACGATGTACCAAATTTCAACTGACTGGGATGAAATTCGCTCCTCCAAGAGGCTCCAAAACCAAATCTCGGGATCGGTTTATATGGGGGCTATATATGATTATGGACTGATATGGACCACTTTTGGCATGGTTGTTGGATACCATATACTAACATCACGTACCCAATTTCAACCAGATCGGATGAATTTTGCTCTTCCAAGGGGATCCGGAGGTCAAATCTGGGGATCGGTTTATATGGGGGCTATATATAATTATGGACTGATTTTGACCAATTTTTGTATGGGTGTTTGGGGCCACATAAACACCACGTACCAAATTTCAACTGAATCAGATGAATTTTGGTCTTCCAAGAGGCTCCGGAGGTCAAATGTGATGATCGGTTTATATGGGGGATACCACATTGGTGAACTTCTCTCTTATCACTGAGTGCTGCCCGATTCTATGTTAAGCTCAATGACAAGAGACCTCCTTTTTATAGCCGAGTCCGAACTGCGTTCCACATTGCAGTGAAACCACTTAGAGAAGTTTGTAACCCTCAGAAATGTCACCAGCATTGCTGAGGTACGATAATCCACCGCTGAAAAACTTTTGGTGTTCGGTCGAAGCAGGAATCGAACCCACGACATTGTGTATGCAAGGCGGTCATGCTACCCATTGCACCAAGGTGTCTGGACCGATGTGGACCATTTTTTGCATGGTCATTAGAGACCATATGCTGACACCATGTACCAAATTTCGGCCGGAGCGGATGAAATTAGCTTCTCTTAGAGTTCCCGCAAGCCAAATCGGGGGATCGGTATATATGGGGGCTATATATATTTATGGACCGATGTGGACCAATTTTTGCATGGTTTTTAGAGATCATATGCTGACACCATGCACCAAATTTCAGCCGGGGCGGATGAAATTTGCTTCTCTTAGAGTCCCTGCAAGCCAAATTTGGGGGTCCGTTTATATGGGGGCTATAACAGGTTGGTTGATAAGTCCCCGGTCTGACACATAAATGGCGTCGCTAGTATTAAATGCATATTATTTTTACATAGTACCAACCTTCAAATGATTCGTGTCAAAATTTGACGCCTGTAAGTCAATCAGTTTGTGAGATAGAGCGACTTTTGTGAAGCAACTTTTGTTATTGTGAAAAAAATGAAAAAAAAGAATTTCGTGTTTTGATAAAATACTGTTTTCTGAAGGGAAAAAATACGGTGGAAGCAAAAACTTGGCTTGATAATGAGTTTCCGGACTCTGACCCAGGGAAATCAACAATAATTGATTGGTATGCAAAATTCAAGCGTGGTGAAATGAGCACGGAGGACGGTGAACGCAGTGACCGCCCGAAAGAGGTGGTTACCGACGAAAACATCAAAAAAATCCACAAAGTGATTTTGAATGACCGTAAAATCCGTAAAATGAAGTTGATCGAGATAGCAGTGGTCTTAAATATATCAAAGGAACGTGTTGGTCATATCATTCATCAATATTTGGATATGCGGAAGCTATGTGCAAAATGGGTGCCGCGCGAGCTCACATTTGACCAAAAACAACAACGTGTTGATGATTCTGAGCGGCTGTTAACTCGCAATACACCCGAGTTTTCCGTCAATATGTGACAATGGATGAAACATGGCTCCATCACTACACTCCAGTCCAATCGACAGTCGGCTGAGTGGACAGCGACCGGTGAACCGTCTTCGAAGCGTGGAAAGACTCAAAAGTCCGCTGGCAAAGTAATGGCCTCTGGTTTTTGGGATGCGCATGGAATAATTTTTATCGATTGTCTTCAGAAGGGAAAAACCATAACAGTGACTATTATATGGCGTTATTGGAGCGTTTGAAGGTCGAAATCGCGGCAAAACGGCCCCATATGAAGAAGAAAAAAGTGTTGTTCCACCAAGACAACGCACCGTGCCACAAGTCATTGAGAACGATGGCAAAAATTCATGAATTGGGCTTCGAATTGCTTCCCACCCACCGTATTCTCCAGATCTGGCCCCCAGCGACTTTTTCTTGTTCTCAAAAGGATGCTGGCAGGGAAAAAAATTGGCTGCAATGAAGAGGTGATCCCCGAAACTGAGGCCTATTTTGAGGCAAAACCGAAGAAGTGCTATCAAAATGGTATCAAAAAATTGGAAGGTCGTTATAATCGTTGTATCGCTCGTGAAGGCAACTATGTTGAATAATAAAAACGAATTTTGACAAAAAATGTGTTTTTCTTTGTTAGACCGGGGACTTATCAGCCAGCCTGTTATATATTTATGGACCGATGTGGACCAATTTTTGCATGGTTGTTAGAGATCATATGCTGATTTGGGGGTCCGTTTATATGGGGGCTACAAATAAACGTGGACCCATATGGCCCATTTGCAATACCATCCGACCTACATCAATAACAACTACTTGTGCCAAGTTTCAAGTCGATAGCTTGTTTCGTTCGGAAGTTAGCGTGATTTCAACAGACGGACGGACGGATGGACATGTTCAGATCGACTCAGAATTTCACCACGACCCAAAATCTATATACTTTATATGGTCTTAGAGCAATATTTCGATGTGTTACAGACGGAATGACAAAGTTAATATACCCCCATCCTATGGCGGAGGGTATAAAATGGTTTTTATGGGTATCAGAAGTTACACTGAAAAAACAGTGAAAACAGGAATGAAAATTTTAACTAAACTGTATTAGAAGCGCAGATGTCACGTCGTTTTCACAAAAATAATTAAATAATTTTCAATAAATTCAAGAAAATTTGTGTATAATTTTTTTTCTCTGTTTTAGTTAATTTAACTAATGTATGCAAAAAAATTATTAAGTCATGGAAACTTTCTTAAAACGTAATAATTTTATGAACTAAAATAGAATTAAATCGGCTTTACTGAACTATAGGGTTAACTTTTTTTGAGTGTATCGGAAACAAGCCGAACTTGGAACACTTCTGTGCGATTTCTTGATTTTTATACCCTGCGCCACACTGTGGAACAGGGTATTATATGTTAGTGCATATATTTATAACACCCAGAAGGAGACGAGATAGACACATGGTGTCTTTGGTAATAATGCTCAGGGTGGGTCCCTGAGTCGATATAACCATGTCCGTCTGTCCGTCCGTCCGTCCGTCTGTCTGTGAACACATTTTTGTGATCAAAGTCTATCTTAAGTCTGATCTTAAGTCCAATCGCCTTCAAATTTGGCACATGTTCCTAATTTGGGCCAGAATAGAACCCTATTGATTTTGAAAGAAATCGGTTCAGATTTAGATATAGCTCCCATATATATATTTCGCCCGATATGCACTAATATGAACCCAGCATCCAGAGTTTTATACCGATTTGCTCGAAATTTAGTACAAACATAACTCTTAGTCGTATAGTCAAGTGTGCAAATTTTGATTGAGATCGGTTCAGATTTAGATATAGCTCCCATATATATCTTTCGCCCGATATGGACTTATATGGCCCCAGAAGCCAGATTTTTGGCCAAATTTGGTTGAATTTTTGCACTAGGAGTACAATTAGTAGTATAGTCAAGTGTGCAAAATTTGATTGAAATCGGTTCAGATTTAGATATAGCTCCCATATATATCTTTCGCCCGATATGGACTAATATGGTCCTAAACGCCAGAGTTTTCGCCCAATTTGGTTAAAATTTTGCACAGGGAGTAGATTTAGCATTGTAGCTATGCGTGCCAAATTTGATTGAGATCGGTTCAGATTTAGATATAGCTTCCATACATATTTTTCGCCCGATATGGACTTATATGGCCCCAGAAGTTAAATCGCCACTGCTTAGTCGAAAAGTTGTAAAAATGACTCTAATTTTCCTAAACTTCCAAAACATATATATCGAGCGATAAATCATAAATAAACTTTTTCGAAGTTTCCTTAAAATTGCTTCAGATTTAAATGTTTCCCATATTTTTTTACTAAAATTGTGTTCCACCCTAGTGCATTAGCCAACTCAAATTTTGAGTCTATAGATTTTGTAAAAGTCTATCAAATTCTGTTCAAATCGAGTGATATTTAAATGTATGTATTTGGGACAAACCTTTATATATAGCACCCAACACATTTGACGGATATGATATGGTATCGAAAATTTAGATCTACAAAGTGGTGCAGGGTATAATATAGTCGGCCCCGCCCGACTTTAGACTTTCCTTACTTGTTTTTTCTAACTATTTGTTAAATATATACATCTGAGAAAAATTCAAAAGGATTTGAAGTTATTTTCGAAAGTCCCAATAATACGGGCCGACTTTAAAAAACTTGTCGGGTTTATCAACAGACAGGATAAATACATAATTGTTACTTTTATATTTAGATACATTAGGCGAAAAAAAAATGATTTCTTTACACAAAATGAAATTTTAGAACAGTGAAGTTTTCTTTCCAAAATAAAATTAAAATGCATCCTATTTTTTAGCATATCAATATTACATCAATTCACGTATTATTCTATACCTTTTTTCTCTTTTAATAGCCACTAGAGGTGTGCACGTGAGTAATATTTTACTCACGCTCACGCACACTCACGACGGAAAAATCTTACTCACGCACACTCACGCACGATATTGTTTGGTAGGACTCACGCTCACGCACACTCACGAAAAGAAAATTTGTACTCACGCACACTCACGCACGAAAATGTCGTGACTCACGAAAAATACCGTGACTCACGAAAAATATCGTGACTCACGAAAAATGTCGTGACTCACGAAAAACTTTTTGAGTAATTTACCTTAGCGACGTGTCTGAAAACATGAGCATTATTAAAATCGAGAGCGTTATTACACTCTTAACATCCCAGGTGTCACTAAAATTGTAAATGAATTTAACTCTTAAGCGTTTTATGTTGGTGAGCGGGAATATTTTCGTGAGCGTAAATCTTTACTCACGCACACTCACGAAAATAATATTTACGTGACTCACGCTCACGCACGACATTTTGGTTTGTTAATCACGCTCACGCACACTCACGCCGTTGCCATGAGCGTGACTCACGACTCACGCGTGAGTCACGAAAATTTTCGTGAGTCACGACAATTTCGTGTCACGTGCACACCTCTAATAGCCACTACTATTGCTGTTGTTATTATAGTCGTTGAATATTTGTTTTTTTTTTTTTTTTTTTGCAAATAATTTACAGTTTGACATTTGCATTTATTGGCATTGTACGTTACTGTTGTTATTGTTTTCTCTTGTTTTTCAATTTAACATTTATTTGATCATAAATTTGTCCAAAGTGAATTGAGTTTGCTGCCCAGTTTGTTGTTATTTTAGATCTTAACACTTGATTAGACGACATGAATTCATGACACTTAATTTTTATTATCGACTGAAATGGCCAACGGAAGACTAGAAATGATACGAGGATTGTTTATTAATTAGCAGTCATTACAGCAGGCATTAACCGCTTAAGATTAAAATGAATGATTTGTTTATTATTTAAAATGCAATCGCTATTATTATTGGACAGATGTCGTGTTCGACATACGCGTGTAAGAAATTGATGAGAAAATACCTTTTGAATGATTGAGATGAAATCAAAAGATTATTATATTTCCATAAATCAATGGAAATGTGTAAGAGTTTATTCTAAATGATCGGAATATTATTCGATGCATGTAGATCTTTAGGGAAACAAGATCAAAGAAAATATTAAGGATTGAGGGAGTATGTGTTTGTCAGTAGGTGTATGAAAACAAAAGACTTAAGCAACAAACTTTATTTGTGTGATGTTTGAGATTTTAATGGAAAAAAATTTAATGAAAACAAGTAAGGAAAGTCTAAAGTCGGGCGGGGCCGACTATATTATACCCTGCAAAACTTTGTAGACTAAATTTTCGATATCATATCACATCCGTCAAATGTGTTGGGTGCTATATAACATATAAAGGGTTGTCCCAAATACATACTTTCAAATATCACTCGGTCTGGACAGAATTTAATAGACTTCCACAAAATCTATAGGCTGAAAATGTAAGTCAGCTAACGCACTGGGGTGGAACACAATGTTAGTAAAAAACAAGTAAGGAAAGTCTTAAGGCGAGCGGGGCCGACTATATTATACCCTGCACCACTTTGTGGATCTAAATTTTCGATACCATATCACATCCGTCAAATGTGTTTGGGGCTATATATAAAGGTTTGTCCCAAATACATACATTTAAATATCACTCGATCTGGACAGAATTTGATAGACTTCTACAAAATCTATAGACTCAAAATTTAAGTTGGCTAATGCACTAGGGTGGAACACAACGTTAGTAAAAAAATATGGGAAACACTTAAATCTGAAATTTTCCACAGGGAGTAGAATTAGCATTGTTGCTATGCGTGCCAAATTTGGTTGAAATAGGTTCAGATTTAGATATAGCTTCCATATATATTTTTCGCCCGATATGGACTTATATGGCCCCAGAAGCCAGAGTTTTGGCCCAATTTGGCTGAAACTTTGCACTAGGAGTACAATTAGTAATATAGTCATGTATGCCAAATTTGATTGAAATCGGTTCAGATTTAGATATAGCTTCCATATAAATGTTTTTCTGATTTCGACAAAAATGGTCAAAATACCAACATTTTCCTTGTTAAATCGCCACTGCTTAGTCGAAAAGTTGTAAAAGTGACTCTAATTATCCTAAACTTCTAATAGATATATATAGAGCGATAAATCATAAATAAACTTTTGCGAAGTTTCCTTAAAATTGCTTCAGATTTAAATGTTGGCATTAGCCAACTTAAATTTTGAGTCTATAGATTTTGAAAAAGTCTATCAAATTCTGTCGAAATCGAGTGATATTTAAATGTATGTATTTGGGACAAACCTTTATATATAGCCCCCAACATATTTGATGGATGTGATATGGTATCGAAAATTTAGATCTACAAAGTGATGCAGGGTATAATATAGTCGGCCCCGCCCGACTTTAGACTTTCTTTACTTGTTTTTACTAACATTGTGTTCCACCCTAAAGGGTGATACGGTCAAAATTTGGTCAAGGGAAAACGCGTGTAAATCAGTGAAATCGTTTATTTAAAAAATCAAATTAAATTTCTTTTTCACGTTCAATTAGTATAAAATTCAGGAAAAATACTCAGTTAGGCTTTCGCTTTTCCAAATCCGAATTGCCGGGCCTCACGCTTGACACCTGCCATCAGATTTTGTACAGCCACCTTGTCCACCTTCTTCGCCGCAGAAAGCCAGTTTGCCTTGAACTGCTGCTCGTCCTTAGCAGTTTTTTGGTCTTCTTTAGGTTCCGCTTGATAATAGCCCAGTATTTCTCAATTGGGCGGAGCTCTGGCGTGTTAGGAGAGTTCTTGTCCTTGCGAACCACCTGCACGTTGTTGGCGGCGTACCACTTCATGGCCTTTTTACCGTATTGGCAAGATGCCAAATCCGGCCAAAACAGTACGGAACAACCGTGTTTCTTCAGGAGGCAGCACTCTTTCACGTAAATTTCTTGGTTGACAGTCCCGAAAGCTATGAAAATTCTGCTTTTCAAGTCACAAGTACAGATGGCTTGCCAAACCAGATATTTCTTTGCGAACTTTGACAGTTTTATGTGCTTGAAAATATCTGCTACCTTTCCCCTTCCTTTTGCCGTATAAAACTCCTGTCCCGGAAGCTGCTTGTAGTCGGCTTTGACGTAGGTTTCGTCGTCCATTACCACGCAGTCAAACTTCGTCAGCATCGTCGTGTACAGCCTCCGGGATCGCGCTTTGGCCGTCGTATTTTGTTTATCATCGCGATTTGGAGTCACTACCTTCTTGTAAGTCGATAGTCCGGCTCGTTTTTTGGCTCGATGCACGGTTGTAGACGATACAACCAGCTTATTTGCGGCATCTCGGAGACAGAGGTTAGGGTTTCGCTTGAAACTACCGGAAACTCTCTTTGTCGTCTCAGCGGCTTCCGGTTTTCGATTTCCCTCGATCCAGACTTCCTGGCTGTCGACAAACGTTCCCCAAACACTTTAATTACATTTGTAACGGTTTATTTGGCAACTTTTAGCGATTTTGCCATATTTGCGTGCGAGTAGCTCGGATTTTCGCGATGCGCGAGCAAAATTTTGATACGCTACTCTTCTTGCTTGGACGGCATTTTGACAACTAAAGAATGAATTCCAAAATCAAAATAGGAGCAACATTCTACACACACACACCTTCAAAATGGGGGGTGTTCAGGTTTTTTAAATGCAAAATTGAAAGAAATACGTCAAGTTTATATTGACCAAATTTTGACCGTATCACCCATTATTCAGTCCATTGTGATACCACATTGGTGAACTTCTCTCTTATCACTGAGTGCAAGGGACCTCCTTTTTATAGCCGAGTCCGAACGGCGTTCCACATTACAGTGAAACCACTTAGAGAAGCTTTGAAACCCTCAGAAATTTCACCAGCATTATTGAGGTGGGATAATCCACCGCTGAAAAACTTTTTGGTATTCGGTTGAAGCAGGAATCGAACCCACGACCTTGTGTATGCAAGGCGGGCATGCTAGCCATTGCACCACGGATGTTATTAAAAACATCAAAATTGTCAAACATTATCTCAACTGATATTTTTTAATTTAATTAAAAAATTAATTGTTTTAGCAAATCTTTTAATTGATTAAGTTTTTATTTTCTATCGTATATATTGTATGTTTCTATTTCATTATTTGTAACTATTTCAATTGAAATTGCTCAAATTGCATGTCCTAAAATTTTGATTTCAAATTCTTTCATATTAGATCAATATTTTGTGTATATGTTAAACTCCTATATTATTTAAAATACATAAAAATATCTTAATATTTTATCTATCAAATCACTGTACCTTCACCACCATAACAAATTTCAATTTCCTATATATTCCCATACACTTGTGTAATCATGCCAAAGAACAAAGTGTAAAAAGGTGTAACCACTTTAGATCCCGATATACATCTAGAATCTCTCCTCAATGATCAAAATGTTTTTCATTCCAAGCTAAAATGAATGCTGCCACCATTGGTAATAAATTGTGCTAATATTTGTTTAATCCTCATGTATGAATGCATGTTTTGTTCATCTTCAATTTCATTAGCAAAGGATTGCATACTGTAATGGGTTGATTTTCATTCTAAAAAGTTCCCCTAATTAAAGCATTAAAATTAAACAAAAAACAAGTAAGGAAAGTCTAAAGTCGGGCGGGCCGACTATATTATACCCTGCACCACTTTGTAGATCTAAATTTTCGATACCATATCACATCCGTCAAATGTGTTGGGGGCTATATATAAAGGTTTGTCCCAAATACATACATTTAAATATCACTCGATTTGGACAGAATTTGATAGACTTTTACAAAATATATAGACTCAAAATTTAAGTTGGCTAATGCACTAGGGCGGAACACAATGTTAGTAAAAAAATATGGGAAACATTCAAATCTGAAGCAATTTAAGGAAACTTCGCAAATATATATTAGAAGTTTAGGAAAATAAGAGTCATTTTTACAACAGTTCGACTAATCAGTGGCAATTTTACAAGGAAAATGTTGGTATTTTGACCATTTTAGTCGAAATCAGAAAAACGTATATATGGGAGCTATATCTATATCGGAACCGATTTCAACAAAATTTGGCACGCATAGCTACAATGCTAATTCTACTCCCTGTGCAAAATTTCAACTAAGTCGGAGTTAAAAATTGGCCTCTGTGGTCATTTGAGTGTAAATCGGGCGAAAGCTATATATGGTAGCTATATCTAAATCTGAACCGATTTCAACCAAATTTGACACGCATAGCTATAATGCTAATTCTACTCCCTGTGCAAAATTTCAACTAAATCGGAGCAAACAATTGTTCTCTGTGGGCAAATGAGTGTAAATCGGGCGAAAGCTATATATGGGAGCTATATCTAAATCTGAACCGATTTGGCTCATATTTTGCAAGTTTTTCGAGACTCATAAAATATTCAGATGTACGGAATTTGAGGAAGATCGGTTGATATACACGCCATTTATGACCAGATCGGTGAAAAATATATATGGAAGCTATATCTAAATATGAACCGATTTTTTCCAAAATCAATAGGGATAGTCTTTGAGCCGAAACAGGACCCTATACCAAATTTTAGGACAATCGGACTAAAACTGCGAGCTGTACTTTGCACACAAAAATACACCAACAGACAGACAGACAGACAGACGGACATCGCTAAATCGACTCAGAATTTAATTCTAAGATGATCGGTATACTAAACGATGTGTCTCAGACTTTTCCTTCACGGCGTTACATACAAATGCACAAACTTATTATACCCTGTACCACAGTAGTGGTGAAGGGTATAATGATGACGATGATGTCTTCCAAGGGGAGAGATTTTCTGATGTGGTGCTTAATACAATACCAATTCAATAGATGACGCCTATATCGTATCCATTTAATAAAAATATCATATGCATTTTAATTTTTTTTTTTCTGCTTAATCATTATGAGCCTCAATTTACAAGTGATAAGTGATAGACCCGAGTTAATGGATTTTGAATTTAAGCATGATGTAAAGGATTTCTTTAAGAAATCAAAGAAATGGACATTGAACATATAACATACAGAACAAATTATGTGAGGGTTTTGAACATAACTGCAAAACTGCAACAATATTATATAGTAGAGCTAAAAAGAAAAAATTAAATTTCAATCGAATTAGAGGACAAACGGATAACGGATTTCATAGCGGAAAAACTTGTATTAAAATATATTCAATACATTTATATAACAATTTAATATTTATACAATTAATTGTGTATTTAGAATTGAGATTTTGTTGATTGGCGATATTCCTACAGTTACCATCTACTATTCGATTAAAGCCATATTTTAAAGTTAAATTTCTACGATCATATTTACAATAATTATAACTCGATACAAATTCAATAACCAAATAAAGATTACTGCAATAACCATTAGCCAAACCGAAAACAAATTTTCTTTATAATGATTTTTATCCTCAATGGTTACTTTTCCTAATTTTTGGTTTTCCATTGGTTCGTTTGGTTTATTTAGTTTTAAATCCGAGCAAATAAAATTTGTTTTTTGAAATACATTTGTTAATTCGCATTCGTACAAGAGCGTGCCTTTGGCAGCAATTTCAGTTAACATCAACACCCGCTGTGTTCGGACAGAAAGAAAACCAAAAAAATTAATAACTTAATCTCTGAAAGCACTTTAATCGTTTGCCCTTTTCTTTGGACAAAGTTTTCAAAATCATCCTCATCATCAACATATTTTCTTTATTTGTTTGCTTTTTTGTTTTTTGCTCGGTGCAAACTCTTAATTTGCCTGATATGAGAGATCATTTAATATGACCAATGATACAGGCCATGAATGTTTTGCTTATATGACCAAGGGGGAGAAACTTTAACATGAAAACACTCATAATTTTATACTTTTTCCTTTTTTAATATGTTTATGATGTGTTATGAACTTACATTAACCCATTTGAGGCAGAAACATTTGGACTAATCAATTAAAAAAAATGAATACTGTTTTCAAATTTGTGGCAACTTATGGTTAGGTTAGGTTATGGAGGATGACACGAATCCGAACTAGCGGATTTGTGTCCACTTAGTCCATAGTTGGTCAATTGCGATTCATCAAACTTCTTTCCATCTTCCTCTTCGTGTTTGTCTCGCTCCGGCCGAAATGAGCCCATTCTATGATAATGTGTCTTTCGAATGCGCCTACGTCCTCCACCCCGATGTCTTGATGAAGGCGAGAATACTCCTCAGGCTGCATTCTCGCAAGTCGGTCATAGTCTGAAAGAACTATGACCAGTATCTTGTTTCTTCTGAAAGATAGATGTGGACAATGGCACAGGAAGTGAAATGAATCTTCCGTAGACTCGAGATCCAGACACCACACGCAGAGAAGGAATATGATCACCTCAAACATGTTTGAAGAGCAAAATGTTATTTTTGTATGGTGACCATGTAACATGTTTGTCACTAAAATGTTATTTTCTCGTCAAATATAACCTGCTCGCCGAAATCAGACACATGATTTCCGAGAAAATAACATGGTTGCGAAAACCATGTACATGGTCACCACCCAAAAATAACATTTTGCTCTTAAAACATGTCTGAGGTGATCATATTCCTTCTCTGGGTGTGGTGTCTGGACCCCGAGTCTACAGAAGATTCATTTCACTTCCTGTGCCATTGACCAGCACTATATTTCAGAAGAAACAAGATACTGGTAATAGTTCTTTCAGACTATGACCGACTTGCGAGAATGCAGCCTGAGGAGTATTCTCGCCTTCATCAAGACAAATATCATCAATCGCTAGACCGATCCTTACCATGGGATTTCCCAGAGTGTTGTGTCCTGTTATGATGCCTATTATGGACCTCACATCCTCTCTTTGCAGTGACATCAGTATTTCAGAGTTCCCAATAGTATCCTCGTCCTATATCAGTTTTATTTGATCACAGCCTATAGAAGAAGCCCATCGTCTCTTCCATAAATCTTCATATTTTCTATTGATCCTGTAAATAAACAAAGAAAGCAGAGGAAAAACGTCCGACATAGCCAGTACATCTGCCTCTTCATTCCCAGTTATGCAATAATGTCCATGTACCCAGCACAGAGTAAGCTCTCTATGACAGCGGCTTACTACCTTCGACCTTATGTTCGTAATGCCCAGGACCTTCATAGCCGTCTGAATTTCGATGAAAATGCTAATATCACATCTAAATAACGGCCTCATCGATAGAAGTTCCGCAGCTTTTGCAATAGTAAATATCTCAGCCTGATGTTGAGATTGCCAAAGTGTATCCTTTTTTGTCCCAGTCCTCTATGCTCGGGATAATTGAATCCAGGTTACTCTCATACATAAGCCGTGTCGCCATATAGTCAGTTCTCATATGTCGTCCTGCATAGACGATTAGTTCAGCGTGTCTGCAGCCCGTGCTCTCCACTGAGTTCAGGCCTCTCAGTCTGATCAGTATGACCTCGGCGGTCCTCCTAATATGTAGGTCCAGGGGACATATTCCCATCAATACCTCCAGTGCGGCGGTGGCTTTCCCGGTCATGTAGATGAGGGCCGTTCTATTTATTCTCTCATACATATGCCGTGTAGCCATATAGTCAGTTCTCATATGTCGTCCTGCATAGACTATCAGTTCAATGTGTCTGCAGCCCGTGCTCTCCAATAAGTCCAGGCCTCTCAGTCTAATCAGTATGACCTCCGCGGTCCTCCTAATATGCAGGTCCAGGGGACATATCCCCATCAATACCTCCAGTGCGGCGGTGGCCGTTGTCCTCATCGCCCCGGTCATGCAGATGAGGGCCGTTCTATTTATTCTGCCCAATCTCAGTATATGATTGTGGTGGTTTATGATGGGCCACCAGACATGACATCCATACACAGCTACTGGACTTATCACAGCTGTATAAAGCCAGTTGAAAAGGGACGGGTTCATTCCCCCCGTCCCCAACAAGCTTCTGGCATGCCTATAATGCAGCATAGGTCTTCTTCATACGATCCGCTATATTCTCGAGCTAATTCAGTTTGGAGTCAAGGACAATCCCCAGCTAACGTGCCGATTTCGAGAGTGTCAATTTCGTCCCCTTAAATTCTGGATCTTTGTATCCATCCAGTCTTCTTTTCCTGGTAAAGAGCATGAAATCAGTTTTCCTAGGATTTACTCCTAATCCACCACCACTGGCCCATTCTGTGACTCACTCATCACGACCGAGATCGTGTCCAAGAATTTTCCTGAAACCATTATGACAATGTCATCCGCATACGCCACCACTTTTATACCCCCATTACTCAGGCCGCTAAGAATCTCATCCACTATAATTAGCCAGAGCACAGGTGATATTACCCCTCCCTGAGGAAGCACTCTCGTCGTAGTCGCTTGTCGTTTGGAATCTGCCAATTCCGATTCGATGCTCCAAGGGGTAGCATTGCCTCAATCCAGTTCGTTACGATCTCGCTCACACCATTCCTCTCTTGTGCAAGTAGTACTTTCTCGATCTATGAGTTATTGAGGGCGCCGAAAATATCCAAAAATGCCGCCAATGTGTATTCTCCACACGCTATGGATTTCTCAGTGTAATGCACTACAGATTGTAGCGCAGATTCCATCGATTTACCTTTAAATAGGCATAGGTTAGGTTTAGGTGGCAACCCGATGTATCAGGCTCACTTAGACTATTCAGTCCATTGTGATACCACATTAGTGAACTTCTCTCTTATCACTGAGTGCTGCCAGATTCCATGTTAAGCTCAATGACAAGGGACCTACTTTTTATAGCCGAGTCCGAACGGCGTTCCACATTACAGTGAAACCACTTAGAGAAGCTTTGAAACCCTCAGAAAACTCACCAGCATTACTGTGGTGGGATAATCAACCGCTGAAAAACTTTTTGGTGTTCGGTCGAACGAGGAATCGAACCCACGACCTTGTGTATGCAAGGCGGGCATGCTAACCATTGCACCACGGTGGCTCCCGATAGGCATGCTGGCTGCAATTTATTCCTTAGTTTATTATCGGAGATTCCTTCTAGAGAATCTTGGATAACCAGAATCATGCTATAGTGCTTAAATTCACTGAAATACACCTCTCTAACTGACAGCGCCACATAATCTCCATACAAAACATTCCCAAATGAAGGTGATAAATCGTCTTCTTGGGAAGAGCTCCCGTTCTCTTATCTTTCAATGTTTGCTTGAGTGGCTGCAAAAAGTTTTTTTTCTGATTCAATCACGAAAATAATTGAACCACTTAATTGTACCCACCACCATAAAATGGTGACGGGGTATAATAAGTTTGTTATTCCGTTTGTAACACATCGAAATATCGATTTCCGACTATATATATTCTTGATCAGGGAGAAATTCTAAGACGATATAAGCATGTCCGTCTGTCTGTCTGTCTATTGTAATCACGCTACAGCCTTCAATAATGGCGCTATCGTCCCGAAATTTGGCACAGATTAGTTTTTTGTTTGCAGGCAGGTCAAGTTCGAAGATGGGCTATATCGGTCCAAGTTTTGATATAGTCCCCATATCAACCGACCTCCCGATTTGGGGTCTAGGGCCTATAAAAAACCGTAGTTTTTATCAGATTTGCCTGAAATTAGAAATCTAGAGGTATTTTGGGACCATAAAGAGGTGTGTCGAAAATGGTCCGTATCGGTCCATGTTTTAGTATAGCCCCCATATAGACCGATCTCCCGATTTTGCTTCTTAGGCGTCTAGAAACAGTATTTTCTATCCGATTTGTCTGAAATTGAAAATCTAGAGGTATTTTAGGACCATAAAGAGGTGTGTCGAAAATCGTTCGTATCGGTCCATGTTTTGATATAGCCCCCATATAGACCAATCTCCCGATTTTGCTTCTTAGGCGTCTAGAAACTATATTTACCATCCGATTTGCCTGAAATTGGAAATCTATAGGTATTGTGGGACTATAAAGAGGTGTGTCGAAAATGGTCCATATCGGTCCATGTTTTTGTATAGCCCCCATATAGACCGATCTCCCGATTTTGCTTCTTACGCGTCTAGAAACAATATTTTCTATCCGATTTGTATGAAATTGAAAATCTAAAGGTATTTTGGGACCATAAAGAGGTGTGTCGACAATGGTCCGCATCGGTCCATGTTTTGATATAGCCCCCATATAAACCAACCTCCCGATTTGGAGTCTTGGGCCTATAAAAACCGTAGTTTTTATCCAATTTGCCTGAAATTGGAAATATAGAGGTATTTGAGGACCATAAAAAGGTGTGCCAAAAATGGTGCTCATCGGTCCATGTTTTGATATAGACCCCATAGAGACTGATTTCCCGATTTCGCTTCTTGGGCTTCTAGAAACTATATTTACCATCCGATTTGCCTGAAATTGGAAATCTAGAGGTATTTGAGGAACATAAAAAGGTGTGCCGAAAATGGTGCTCATCGGTCCATGTTTTGATATAGACCCCATAGAGACTGATTTCCCGATTTCGCTTCTTGGGCTTCTAGAAACTATATTTTCTATCCGATTTTCCTGAAATTGAAAAACTAGAGTTCTTTTGCGACCATAAAAAGGTGTGCCGAAAATGGTGCCCATCGGTCCATTTTTTGATATATCCCCCATATAGACCGATCTCCCATTTTGCTTCTTGGGCTTCTAGAAACTATATTTACCATCCGCTTTGCCTGAAATTCTTGAGCTACAATAAACTGTATTTATTACATGATTTGCCTGAAATTCGAAATCTGGAGGTATTTTTAGACCACTAGTAAGAGTGCCGAAATTGAAGTATATCGGTCCATTTTTTGGTATAACCACCATATAGACTAATCTCTCGATTTTTACTTCTACATTTTCTGGCCGATTTGTTTGAAATTGAAAATCTGGAGGTATTTTAAGATCACAAATATGTGAGTAGCAAATGGTGCCATCGGTCCATGTTTTGGTATAGCCCCCATATACACCGATCTCCCGGCTTTATTTCTTGGGCTTCTAGAATCCGTAGTTTTTATCCGATTTGCTGGAAATTAGTAATCTATAATAAAATTTTAGACAAACGAAATTTCTTTTTCTTATAAAGTGTTTTCGTTTATTCAATGATTGTCTCTAAAATTTGTGTCAAAAGAAAACTTTGCTTGTCTAAACTTACGTTTCTCAAAAAAGAAAACACTTCCGAATTTACTGCTGTATATACTTGTTTTTTAATTGAAATGTCATCAATCAGGAAAATAATAGTATGAATCACCACCAATGTGGTATCACAATGGACTGAATAGTCTAAATGAGCCTGATATGTCGGGCTGCCACCTAACCTATCACCCTTTTAATTGGGCTTCGCAAAACTAATTGATTAAAACATTAATTGGTTTAATTTGAAAATTTCAATTATTTGTTAATTGACTCAATTAAAAATTTAATTGATGTTCAATGCTAAACTCAATTATTTTTTTTTAATTAAAAACTTAACTCTTTTCAATTATTTTCTTTTCTGAATTGATTTAAAAAATTTTTTTTTTTTTATTTAAAAAAATTGATTGTTTGAAATAAATTTTTATTTAATAGTCTTCAGAGTTTGATTAAAAAGTTAATTGTATCAATTAATTTATTAATTGAAAAAATTTTCAACTTCAATCAACTTTTTATTGGAAATATTTTTGTGCTATTTTTTCTTTGTGAAACACGTCTCTTGGGTAGAAGATTACCTTTTAACGCTGACAATTGATTTATTTAGTTTTCACTTTAATTAATTTTTTTTTTTCAGTTTATCCAAAAAAATGAACTTCCATTTATTTTTAATAGTCCCATTTTCCTGTGTGTCCCCTCCAAATATTTACCAAAAGGGTTAAGAACACTCATCGTGTGTGGCATCCTGTTCATTTGGCCATTAACCAACTGCATGTCAGTTCTGCACTCCGAGGATCCTGCCATACCACGATCGGTGCTATCTTTATTACGAACACCTTTTTCGATTGCCAACACCATCATCATCATCAGTGTATCATAACCCCCAAGAGCATTGGAGGTGGTAGTATCATAAACAGAGACCACAATATGAGATCATGATTTGATTTGCAACAGTTTTGCTTTGATTTGTTGTTTGTTCTGGAACCATTTTGTTCCAAGACAAGGTGTTACTGTCCGTTGCCCATTTTCATTTACTCCTTGCCTTGTGTGTTTTTTTTTTCCTTTAATTTTTCTTATTGGACCATTTTCATTATTCTTTTGTTCCAAGACAAGGTGTTACTGTCCGTTGCCCATTTTCATTTACTCCTTGCCTTGTGTGTTTTTTTTTTCCTTTAATTTTTCTTATTGGACCATTTTCATTATTCTTTGTTTGCGTTTATTGTATGTTACGGTTGCTCCTAATGTTGTCCAACTTTGTAGCCATTGTAGTTTCAATAAAAGGTGTTGACGTTTATTACAATGTGATGGGTTCCAAACCAAACAAAACGCGGCAAATAATATCGCCATTATTTTCATCATTCATCAGTTATAGAACGGGTGAGTGACTGAGTGAAGGCATTGGCGGCTATGGTCCATCTTAGGTTGTATATAGCAAAGTTGGAGATATGAAGACCCCCAACTGGGCTTTCAATCCACACCGATCGCCAAACTGTAGAAGAGTGTTAGGAAGAATTTAAAGTGTGAATATGAGCACCATCATCATTTGTTTAAATCATCATTCATCCAGCCATCTAGATGGGGGGCTTTAAATGTTATGGTAATCTAAAAAAATGCAAAATGCCAGAAGAAGATTAGCGAAAATTTTATTACAAAAATATTTGCATATTCATCTTTAAATACACTAAAAAGGCAATGACTTCTAAATAGGGGTTTTTCCAGGATTTTGGCATATTTTTGTTCGCTTTCTACGGAATATAGTGCGGGAATTCTTTTTCAATATTTTTTATAAAATACTAGCGTAACCCGGCCCGCTTCGTTGCGCCTACCGACGCATATTTTCGTTAACTTAGTCAACCATATCCTTCGATCTGAAAACAAATTCGAAAAGTTTTGAACTTTTTTAAAGAGAAGGGTCAGGGGAAGTCTGGCACAAAAACTGAAGTACTGATTAATCACCCCAGGGTTTCCACACACGTGTCCCGTACATTTCAAAAAATCGGACTACTTGCCTTTTCGTTTATATACAGAAATAGGGCGGTTATGCAGATGTAAAACGGACCGGCTTAACAAACGTCGGGTAGGGGGTGTTCCCTTTCAACCAATTTTTGTTTTTTTTTTTTTTAATGTTCGTTGGACAATCTTCTAAATCTCCTGTGAATTTCAAGCGTGGTTTGTTAAGGGGACGTATATATCTCCTCAATATACCGTCCACTAAATGTAAAAGAACTTAAAAATTTACCATATTAACATTTGTTAAAGTGTTGGACACGGAGAACATGCCTTTCCCAAACATATACCGGAAAATGAGGAACCGTCTACGTTGCCTGTCAGGTTACGTTAGGTAAGGTGGCAGCCTGATGTATCAGGCTCACTTAAACTATTCAGTCCATTGTGATACCACTTTGGTGAACTTCTCTCTTATCACTGAGTGCTGCCCGATTTCATGTTAAGCTCAATGACAAGGGACCTCCTTTTTATAGCCGAGTCCGAACGGCGTTCCACATTGCAGTGAAACCACTTAGAGAAGCTTTGAAACCTCAGAAATGTCACCAGCATTACTGAGGTGGGATAATCCACCCCTGAAAACTGTTTGGTGTTCGGTCGAAGCAGGAATCGAACCCACGACCTTGTGTATGCAAGGCGGCCATGCTAACCATTGCACCACGTTGCCTGTCAACTTCATATAAATTTAAGTTTTTTACTTAAAAAAGTTGGGCAGAAGCCTGTGGAAAAATCATAAAATTATGTACCGAGTTCCTATTTATCGACAATTCTCTACTTTCCATTTAAAAAAAAATTGGGCAAAAAGGAACCCCCCTCCTTCGCTCCTCCCCGACCAGATATCGTAAATTCACGTACCCTATATTCATTTCACAAACTCTGTAAATTTCAAGTAAATTGGAAAAGTTTAATTGTTTCACGGTATGTATTTGAGGAGAAAGGAGGGCTCCTTGTGCCCTATTATTTTTCCCCGACCAAATATTAAAAAATCATATACCTCATATAAATTTCATAATCCACCCCAAGTTCTCCTAAAATTTCAGTAAGTCAACAAATTTTAGTTTTTTTCACTGTACTTTTAAAAAAAAGTCGGACAAAGGCGATGCCTCCCTCCTCGACCAAATATCGAAAAATAAAGTAGCTGTTCTTTGCCTAGACGGCCCCTTTAACCTTCCCTGGAAATTTCAAGCAAATCGGATAATTTTGTACCAATTTTCAAAAGGGGAAGTCCCCTTCCCATCCAAATATTAAGAAATCAGGTACCCCGCAATAAATTCATTACCTCACTGCCGGTTCTCTGTAAATCTCAAGTAAATCAGAGAATTTTTGTTTGTTTGCTGTACTTTAAACAAAAGTCATATAAAGGGGTGGTCTTTGTCTAGACATCATCCCTAACCTTCCTTGGAAATTTCACCCAAATCGGAGAACTTTGACCCAATTTTTATAAAGTCGGGCAAGGGGGTTGTCCCCCTCCACCTCCAGATATCAAAAAATGAGGTACCCTATTTTCACCACATGATTACCTTCTACGTTCTTCAAACATTTTTCATGTGAAAAATAAAATTATTTTATAACAAAAGCAACTGGGATGAATGAAAATTGTAAATTTTTGTAATGTGCGCTGTATGTAAAAAAAAGATTTCCCGTTTTCCGTTGAAATATTTCTTGAATTTTCTTTGCTCTAAGCCTTACAGAGCCGAGACCTTTCCAACGAATGCAAAACCGTGGAAATCGGTTCGTGGGTTTTGGAGTTATTGCATCAGGAACTTATTATTTATATTTTTATATATTAGATTACTACCCTACGGGAAATTGGTGCAAATTGCCACTGACGGACCTATCACAAGACTGGTACCGGTGGTCCAGTTTGTCGCAGTTTTTAAATAGTGATAATTTAATGATTTCCATACTCGCTTGATATAAAAATCTTATTGGATCTACGCATTTAGTGAAGAAGAATTACCGGAATAACCTATTGTTCAACATTTTTCAAAAGTTTTTCATTTCTGGTGCGATTCGGATAACCAAACAGAAACAGATTTCTAAGAGTTTGTCCGAGACTGGTGCATGAGGACCTGTCTATGGAGTGCTGCTACTAAAATGCCCCACGACGTGTCCTTAGGAAAGAGTCCAAGGCGTATCCTAAAGTGTAAATTTACCCCTTCAATGACAAACCCATGTTAAAGTGACCGGTCCCTTCCATACGTCTTGACCAGAACTAGGCCTGGTCCAAGCACACCAGGGACTAATCTTGTACCGGTCCTGTGGTTGATCCATTTCCCGTAGGGTATCTATAGACCACTGGGTTTCCTCACATCCTTGGTCCTAGACTACTTATAAAATCTTTGATCCCCGGAAATTTAAAAAAAAAAAATCCCGCTTCTCGATAATGGAAAAAGTCCGAGAAACAACCACTACTTACAAATCATTCATCATAGAAAGGGTAATGAAACTTACATCCTGACATTTTTCACGCTATTAATCAAAGGAATAGGAAATGCGGGGAGCGAGATCTCCAAGCTACTCGAAATGTACAGGGCAGCTGACACGCAGTGTTATGAAGTTTAGTTCACCGAATTGCAATAAAAAAATGTGTTGGTCATCTGTAAGTTAGTATTTTGTGGGGCTTGGGACAGGTAGACATACCTGAAGTCACTGTCCCCAAATTAAACTCACATGGATTATTTTGTTTAATGATAATTTTTCATTATGTCTGCGCCTATGTTTATTGCTTTATAAACATCATCGTGATCCTCACCACAGACTACAACAATAAAAACCCAGAGTGTATGAAAATTCACATAAATTATGACCAACAGTTTATCATTACGTCCTAAATGAAGGTCTTAACGAAATAAACGACTCCTTGAGGAAAGCCAATGAATTATGTAAATGTTTAGTAAAATGATTTCATTTGCATACCCGTGAGCATGCTCAGATCAGCATGACACACGCACAAACATAAACTCAGCATGGAGTCCACAAAAAAAGTTCACATGTACAACAACACGTTGAGGGTAAGAAATACAGGGTGACTGATATTTAATGGAACAAAGTCAAATCCTATATTTTTTACCTTCCTTCAAAGATTTTGGTATTGATTCCGAGCCAAATATGCGCACCCAAAAAAAAGTGACCCCACCGTGGAAGAAAATGTAGGTTTATTTTAGAAATTTTTAACTAAAATAGTTTTCTAATTGCAACATGTTACGAATAAGTTAATACGTTTTGTCAAATTGAAGAAATTTTTTTACTACATTTGTATACAACTTTTTTTCTTATTTTTAGTTCACGTCATTAAAGTTAGCACAAAATATTCAAATAAGGAACATTTACTCATATTGTACAAAATTTAACTAAAATCAACTAATCTTCATGAACTAAAATAAAGTTCAGTTGGCATTAGAGCCCCTTTTTTCTGGGTGCGGCTTCTTTAAAATAAAAAAAAATTGGCGACCTATCTGGCTTTAAATTTAGGATGAAGATACTAATAAAGCTATTCACATACATTTTTATCCGTGTTTCGTGTACTTTAACAAAAATTGTTCTAAGGTCAAAGACACACGACTTTGACGTAGGGACGCAAATTTCCAAAAGTAGTGTCCTAAATTTAATACGAAACAATTTCGAAACAATGGTTACAAACTTTCTTTTAATTAATTTAAAGAAATTTGTCCTTAATATTGTGTAAATTGCTCATCGTAAAATTTAGATTGCCTAATCTTTTATACAAAGTAAATATTTTTGTAAGTGAACGCACTCAAAAAAAAGTTTACTTGGATCCAAAGATTTTGACCTTCCCTTAAGGATTTTGGTATTGGTTCCGAACCAAAGATACGGCTTCTTTAAAATAAAGACATTTTTATACCCTCCACCATAGGATGGGAGTATATTAACTTTGTCATTCCGTTTGTAACACATCGAAATATTGCTCTAAGACCCCATAAAGTATATATATTCTGGGTCGTGGTGAAATTCTGAGTCGATCTGAGCATGTCCGTGCGTCCGTCCGTCCGTCTGTTGAAATCACGCTAACTTCCGAACGAAACAAGCTATCGACTTGAAACTTGGCACAAGTAGTTGTTATTGATGTCGGTCGGATGGTATTGCAAATGGGCCATATCGGTCCACTTTTACGTATAGTCCCCATAAAAACGGGCCTCCAAATTTGGCTTGCGATTGCTATAAGAGAAGCAAATTTCATCCGATCCGGCTGAAATTTGGTACATGGTGTTAGTATATGGTCTATAACAACCGTGCAAAAATTGGTCCACATCGGTCCATAATTATATATAGCCCCCATATAAACCAATCCCCAGATTTGGTTTGCGGAGCCTCAAAGAGAAGCAAATTTCATCCGATACGGCTGAAATTTGGTACATGGTATTGGTATATTGTCTATAACAACCGTGCAAAAATTGGTCCATATCGGTGCATAATTATATATAGCCCCCATATAAGCCGATCTCCAGATTTGAACTCCGGAGCCTCTTGGACGAGCAAAATTCATCCGATCCGGTTGAAATTTGCAACGTGGTGTTAATATATGGCCACTAATAACCATGCCAAAATTGGTCCATATCGGTCTATAGTTATATATAGCCGATCCCCAATCACACAAAAATTGATCCATATCGGTACATTATCATGCTTGCCACTCGAGCTAAAATAATCTAGCAAAATTTTATTTCTATAGAAAATTTTGTCGAAATTTTATTCCTATAGAAAATTTTGTCAAGTTTTATTTCTATAGAAAATGTTGGCAAAATTTTATTTCTATAGAAAATGTTGTCAGAATTTTAATTCTATAGAGAATGTTGTCAAAATTTTAAATCTTTTGAAAATTTTGTAAAAAATCGTATTTCTATAGAAAATTTTGTCCAAATTTTACTTCTATAGAAACTGTTGTCAAAATTTTATTTTGTCAAAATTTTATTTCTATAGAAAATTTTGTCATTTTAAGTTTAATATATACCACGTATGGACTACGGTATTAGGAAGTTTTAAGATACCTTGTCATCGGCAAAAGTTACCGCAACCCAAGTAATTCGATTGTGGATGACAGTCTTCAGTAGAAGTTTCTACGCAATCCATGATGGAGGGTACATAAGCTTCGGCCTGGCCGAACTTACGGCCGTATATACTTGTTTAGCTTTAAATCTGGGACCAATAAAATTAAAATTAGGATACAGATCTCTTTATCAAATTTTCATTCTCTTTTCGAGGTTTATTAATAAAGGTACTAACGTACAAGGAAATGTTATTTTAAAAATCCATATTATAACGGATACTTCAAAGTAAAAAATGTTTTCTTAATTCAAAAAAAAACTTTAAATCAAAGACGCTAAATCCTCAAAATAAGTCTTGGCCTATATTTGAAGCGTTTTTATCTTAAATCTAAAGTTTCAATATTTCAGTTAATTTAAGGACAATTTAAATCAAAAATGTGTTTCTGTACTTTATGGAAAATTAGCCTTAGTTCAAAGAAATGCGACTTTAAGGGAGGGAGGCAAATTTACAAAACTTGTGTCCTAAATTTAATGAAAAAAACTTTTGAAACAAAGATTATAAACTTCTATTTAATTAAAATTTTATTATTTTAAAGAAATTTGTCCTTAATATTTTGTAAATTTCGCATTCTAAAATTTAGGTTGCGTAATCTTTAATATCACGTAAATATTTTTTTTTAGTGTACGTAAAACCGCTTTGAATCAATATTTTATCGAAAATTTTACATCTACCTAGAAATGTATCAGTGCACTTTTAAGTTTTAATTTTTGGGAAATATAGGTTAGGTTAGGTTAGGTTAGGTAGGTTAGGTTAATTTGTACCAAAAACATATTAATTAATTCTTAATATGTTTTTAACCTATTTGAAACAAAAGAGAATTTCCCATTAAAAATATGAACAAGTATATACAGCACTAAGTTCGGTCGGGCCGAATCTTAAATACCCACCACCATGAACCAAATATTAGGGTTTCCTTTGAAATTTCAGGAGGTCTTGAGGACTTGAGGACACTTCCCGAAGATAAATTTAAAGATTTCACCTATGAGGACTATATCAGATTCTGGATTTATAAGAAACATTTTTGTTTGAGTTTTAGAGGAATCATTAACATCTCTTGTAAGTGTGCAAGAAAATTATAATATAACGTCTTGATTTGAAATCTTAAATCTGTAGAAGTAAAATCTGGAAATTTTACATTGAGTTTCAAGCAATTTTCATGATCAGTGCGCCTTCTACACCCTCAAGAAGTGAAGTCGGTCTATATGGAGGCATTACCAAATGGACCGATAAACCGATAAAACTTAATCCGATACACGTTTTTGTGAGCCTAAAATACCAGAATATTAACAATTTCAGGCAAATCAGATAAAAACTACGGTTTCTAGAAAATCGGGAAATCAGTCTATATGGAGCTATACCAAACTATGGACCCATACTCCCATTTTCGGCACACCTCTTTATGGTCCTAAAATACCTCTAGATTTCCAATTTCAGACAAATTGGATAAAAACTACGGTTTCTATAAGCCCAAGACACCAAATCGGGAGGTCGTTTTATATGGGGACCATACCAAAACATGGACCGATACTCACAATTTTTGGCACACGTATTTGTGGTCCTACAATACCTCTAGATTTCCAATTTCAGGTAAATTGAATAAAAACTGCTGTTTCTATACGCCCAAGAAGTAAAATCGGGAGATCGGTCTATATGGGGACCATACCAAAACATGGACCGATACTCACAATTTTTGGCACACGTATTTGTGGTCCTACAATACCTCTAGATTTCCAATTTCAGGTAAATTGAATAAAAACTGCTGTTTCTATACGCCCAAGAAGTAAAATCGGGAGATCGGTCTATATGGGGACTATACCAAAACATGGACCGATACTCACCATTTTTGGCACACCTCTTTATGGTCATAATATACCTCTAGATTTCAAATTTCACGCAAATTGGATAAAAACTTCGATTTCTAAAAGCCCAAGACCCCAAATCGGGAGGTCGGTTTATATGGGGACTATATCAAAACCTGGACCGATATAGCCCATCTTCGAACTTGACCTGCCTGCAGACAAAAGACGAGTTTGTGCAAAATTTCAGCACGATTGCTTCATTATTGAAGACTGTAGCGTGATTACAACAGACATACAGACAGACGGACGGACAGACGGACATTGTTATATCGTCTTAGAATTTCTCCCTGATCAAGAATATATATACTTTATATAGTCGGAAATCGATATTTCGATGTGTTACAAACGGAATGACAAACTTATTATACCCCCGCCACCATTCTATGGTGGTGGGTATAAAAAAGCGGGTTATAAAAACATTGACTCAAATGAACTTCCTTTTCAGTTAAAATAAAGAACATCTTTGGGAGGGCATTTTTGGAAAATCTTTTAGAGTTGTGCCTTGAGAAGAACTTCCAAATTTTTTTGCTGTGTGATTATATAAAGTAAGTGCAGCAAATGTGGTACACGCAAAAAAAATAATTCTTTCCTCCCAAACGAAATTTTAGACAAACAAAGTTCGTTTCTCATTGGCTTTTCGGTGAAAGGAAGTGTATTTGGAAGAAAAGTATATACATTTTTTGATAAACGTTTATTCTTTTCCAGGATGTAAAAACAATTTCATAAAGACTAACTCACAAAAAAAACATTTTTTTTCTGGCTAATTGCATTTTCACTCACATCTTTCTCACTTCCACGAGAATTTTTAGTTCTTAGCACCTTTTTCTGTAATACAAACAATGTAGAAGAAATTAAATTTTATAAATTTAAATTTTTTTTACCTTTCGCCTGGACGGAGAATCGAACCGCGGACCATGCAATTTGTAAACCAACACACTATCCACTAAGCTATGAGCCGTTAATGTCATCGATAGACAATTACCCATATAAGTTATATTTATATAGCATAGCTTGCGGCGCCCACGAGCCGATTAACCAAAGTTTATTTAACAGAAAAATACACTTAGTTGGGCACCGTGGAGAAGTGGTTGCTACGTCCGACTTGCATGCCGAGGGTCGTGGGTTCCATCCCTGCTTCGACCAAAGTTTTGTTTTTTTAAAAATATTCCAGATATGGTCGGAAGATTCCGAAAAAATGTTCAACATTACTTTCTACTACAGTAATCCCTCGATTTACGTCGTCTCGGTTTACGTTGTTTCGATTTACGTCGTCAAATTTTTTGTTCCATCAAACTTCGATTTACGTCGCCATTCGATTTACGTCGTCAATTTTTTTCGCCCACTTTATCACGAACGCCTTCCATAAGTAAAGTAAGTATCAACGATGATGACATCGTAATATTTTTTTTCTGAAATTCTTACCGAAATTGTTCCGGAAACCGTTGATGCTGTGCGCCTGATATGATGCAAGACCTATCGTGAGTTTGGGACAATTTTAGACATTACTGGGAGCTTTGGCCGTCAAAAACATTTATTCACGTTGGATCCCCCGTAATTTGTCAATCGCTCAAAAAGATTCGTTTCGATTGGTAGAGAGAAATGCTCCAAAAATACGATCGCTTCGAGAAACGTCTATGACATCGTGAGAAGTGATGAACCATGGATTTTCGTGTATGAGCCCGAATGTAAACAGTAGTCTAGTATGGAGGTTGCTCGCGAACAAAGCACTTCCAAGCAAACGAAAAACTGGACACATCGCAATCGAACCACTAGAACAACGCAGAACGGTCTATTCTGAGTGGTACACAACCATTTGTTTGCCAGTTGTCTTCCAAGAAATCAGGAAAAACAAACGTCGAAGACGGATTATTCTTCACCGCTAGAATGCGAGCACTCACATATCGGCTCAATCAACTGCAATTCTTTTTATTGCCTCACGTAAAAAATAAAATGAGAGGTCTCTGTGACTTTCATGTGAATTGAAAAAGGTAAATAGGTATGATCTGCAATATAAAGCTCTGGAATGGAAAACTCTAAATGTTCACTTTTGCCATGTAGCCCAATGTAAGACGAGAATTAGCATTCACAAAAGAATATGAGTGTTTGCAAGTTGATGATATTTGAAATTAATTTTGGTGGAGAGCTCTGAATGAATTACCGAATTACCTTTATTTTTGAAGTTTGTTTTATTATGTACATGCTTATACATACATAAATGGACCTAGGAGTAAGTATGAGCAGTTTTTAATTCGGTTTACGTCGTTTCGATTAACGTCTTCAAATTCCGGAAGCAATCACGACGTAAATCGAGGGATTACTGTATATTAAATTTTTACTAAGAACTGTAAAATATGTCTTATTAAAATCTAAAGTCAGAAAAGAACAGTGTTTGATATAAACGAAATGGACTGTGTTGTTGGTTCAAAAATAACTTTTTTTTATCGAAAAAAATATAAATTTTGTAATAAACGAATTTTTTTGGTGACAAAAGTGTATACTTTTTCGAAGCAATTCAAAAAACTCTAACAAAAGAAAAACATTTTCGGTACACGTTTTCCAAACGTTTTTTTTTTCTTTGCGTGTACTGGCGGTAATGTGGTGTAATAGCTTTTTATACCCTTCACCACTACTGTGGTACAGGGTATAATAAGTTTGTGCATTTGTATGTAACGCCAAGAAGGAGTAATCATAGACCAACCTTTTAGTATACGGATCGGCTTAGAATTAAATTCTGAGTCGATTTAGCGATGTCCGTCTGTCTGTCTGTCCGTCTGTCTGTCTGTCCGTCTGTCTGTCTGTCTGTTGATGTATTTTTGTGTGCAAAGTACAGCTCGCAGTTTTAGTCCGATTGTCCTAATATTTGGTATAGGGTCCTGTTTCGGCTCAATGACGATCCCTATTGATTTTGGAAAAAATCGGTTCAGATTTAGATATAGCTGCCATATATATTTTTCACCGATCTGGTCATAATTGGCGTGTATATCAACCGATCTTCCTCAAATTCCGTACATCCGAATATTTTATGGGTCTCTAAAAACTTGCAAAATATCAGCCAAATCGGTTCATATTTAGATATAGCTCCCATATATAGCTTTCGCCTGATTTACACTCATTTGCCCACAGAGGCCAATTTTTAACTCCGATTTAGTTGAAATTTTGCACAGGGAGTAGAATTAGCATTGTTACTATGCGTGCCAAATTTGGTTGAAATCGGTTCAGATTTGGATATATCTCCCATATATAGCTTTCGCCCGATTTACACTCATATGACCACAGAGGCAAATTTTTACCTCCGATTTAGTTGAAATTTTGCACAGGGAGTAGAATTAGCATTGTAACTATGCGTGCCAAATTTGGTTGAAATCGGTTCAGATTTGGATATATCTCCCATATATAGCTTTCGCCCGATTTACACTCATATGACAACAGAGGCAAATTTTTAACTCCGATTTAGTTGAAATTTTGCACAGGGAGTAGAATTAGCATTGTAACTATGCGTGCCAAATTTGCGTGAAATCGGTTCAGATTTGGATATATCTCCCATATATAGCTTTCGCCCGATTTACACTCATATGACCACAGAGGCCAATTTTTTGCTCCGATTTAGTTGAAATTTTGCACAGGGAGTAGAATTATCATTGTAGCTATGCGTGCCAAATTTGGTTGAAATCGGTTCAGATTTAGACATATCTCCCATATATAGCTTTCGCCCGATTTACACTCATATGACCACAGAGGCCAATTTTTAACTCCGATTTAGTTGAAATTTTGCACAGAGAGTAGAATTAGCATTGTTGCTATGCGTGCCAAATTTGGTTGAAATCGGTTCAGATTTGGATAGAGCTCCCATATATATGTTTTTCTGATTTCGACAAAAATGGTCAAAATACCAACATTTTCCTTGTAAAATCGCCACTGCTTAGTCGAAAAGTTGTAAAAATGACTCTAATTTTCCTAAACTTCTAATACATATATATCGAGCGATAAATCATAAATAAACTTTTGCAAAGTTTCCTTAAAATTGCTTCAGATTTAAATGTTTCCCATATTTTTTTACTAACATTGTGTTCCACCGTAGTGCATTAGCCGACTTAAATTTCGAGTCTATAGATTTTGTAGAAGTCTATCTAATTCGGTCCAGATCGAGTGATATTTAAATGTATGTATTTGGGACAAACCTTTATATATAGCCCCCAACACATTTGACGGATGTGATATGGTATCGAAAATTTAGATCTACAAAGTGGTGCAGGGTATAATATAGTCGGCCCCGCCCGACTTTAGACTTTCCTTACTTGTTTCTCTATCTATTTAATAACATACGAATAACTAAACCAAGCTGAATAGATTGTGGCTGTCAGAGAATGAAGCAATCAAAAATCAGTTTGATTTTTGCAACTCCTTCTTTGTGCCAGTTGAAAAAAAAAAATCACATTTACCTGTGCTCGAATGTGTTTTTTTTTTTGGTTCTTAATCATTTCGATTTGTGTACCTTATTTTCAGTTTATAAATTTTTGGATGTAAATAACTGACGAGTTCTAAATAAGCATAAAATGTATGCAATTGTGATACATATATTGCATTTATTTTTATTTTTTTACAAAAAAATCTACATTATGGTGTACCACATTACCTGCACATTTTATGAATTCGTGCTTAATGTGTTTTTAATAAATTCGTAAATATATCCGAAATTATGGGTTTCTTATTTTTCGCTCATTGTTGTGTTGATGGCTACTACTAGTAAACTGAATGTGGTCAAATCGAAAAACAAATGGGTATATCACATTTGCTGCACTCACCCTATCACCTCAAAAGAACTTCTTTTGAAGTGAAAATTAAGTCCATTTCAGAAAAGCATTTTAGTCACTTTAAAACTAGTGACTGTGGAAGAACTTCCAATTTTTATTTTGTTGGGCTGAAGTTGTTTACAATACCTGTCAGCCACCCTGTATATAGAAAATAATTAATTCCAGACAAAATTTTTAATTATATGTTCAATTAAAAATATTTTTTACTTTAATTAAAATTAACATGGAGTAATTTATATTTTAATTGAAAAATAAAAATGTTCTTAGCTAACTTTATTTTTTAATTTGATTAAAATGTTAATGGTATTAATTTAATTTTTAATTGATTACGATTTCAACTTCAATCAACTTTTTTGAGTTTTCGTTTTTTTTTTATGACGACTAAAATTAAATCTCGTTATGCTCCCATTTTCCGAATTATATTTCCCTTAGAAAATAAACCAGATAAAAGTTACAGTAAACTGAAGACAAAGATAAACTCAACGACCATCAGCAATAATATAAAATAAACTTTGCAAATAAAAGCTTCTTGGCATGTACAGAAAGCTTGTGAAAACTCAACGAAGAAAGCTAAGGAAAGCTTTTTTATTGTGCTCCATACACAGGTCTACATGAACATTTTTGCCATTGTCTTGAATGATTTATACCATTTTGAAGATGATGGCTCCTCCTATCTCTATTGTTTGCATTACAACGCATGCGCATTGCTATACTATCGACTCTGGGGACTCTGCACTATACATGTGCGTGTGAGTGTGTTGAGAAGAAGAAATTTCAACAACACCAACAACAGCATATAACAGACATCCATCATTGTTCATCATCTGCTATTAAGTGATGATCCCACACACATGGGTATGGTAGAAATACCACATTTGGGGTAGTTAAATTAAGTGGTGAACTGCTGCTACACTTCTCTCCATACATCATCCAAGCTAAAATATGGCATCTCATGTGGACATTACAAGAGTTCTCGTACATATCGTATGGTAAAAATTTCATTTAAATCAAATTTGTTGTAGTTAAAGGAATTTGGTCAACTTTTGAAATGGCGACATATGATGACTAAACTAAACTTTTGGACATTGCTGCTGCTCGAAGTGCATTGTTGGGACAATTAAAAAAATTTTCATTAGCCACATAGCTCAACAAGTTTGATATTGAAGCTTTTCGGTCAGTTAGATTTGAAATTAAATTTGAAATTGTAGACAAAATATTCAGGGGGTTTTTCAGCTATTTAAATGAAATTTTAAATAAATATTTTATTTCGAAAAATATAATATGTATATATCTTGTTGATGTTCTTTATTTATTACATACAGAAAAAAATCCATAATTAAACTGATGCTACACTGAAAAAAGTGTTTTCTTTTTTTAATTTTGAGACAAAAGAAGTTGTCTTTTGATAATTATTTTTATTTAGTTCGGCTCGAGGTCATGGGAATAAAAAGAGATGTTGTTGTTTTTTTGCGAGTTATAAATGTACTCTGTTGTGAATAAGTTCATTGGTTTTTATTTCTAAATTTATTTCCGTGAGAACAAATATTAGAGATGTTTTGAAATATTGCATATATTTTATATTGCAACACTATAATAACAAAAACCAATATCAAACAAATTTGGTTAGAAAATCATACAAAAATCAAAAAACAAAATTTTCATTAAATATTTTTACCTTCCCTTAAGGATTTTATTTTTAAATTCGAGCCAAAGATGCTTCTTCTTTAAAATAAATAATTCTTAGGGAGCCATCAAGATTCAATATTTCATTTACTTTAATAGAAAATTTTTTTCCCTGCACTTTAAGAAAAATTTGCCTTACCTCAATGACATACGACTTTAAAAGAGATGCGTACATTTCAAAAATTCATATACAAAACAAAAAATAAATTATTAAATTAGTATTGTGTAAATTGCATATCCTAAAATGTCACAGCGAAAAAGCGTCGCCAAAGTGGTAGTGAAAATGTTCTTTTTGGATCCGGAAGAGGTGTAAAATTGGATCTGCAGCGATAGGTTAGATTAGGTGGCATCCCGATGTATCAGGCTCACTTAAACTATTCAGTCCATTGTGATACCACATTGGTGAACTTCTCTCTTATTTATCACTGAGTGCTGCCCGATTCCATGTTAAGCCCAATGACAAGGGACCTCCTTTTTATAGCCGAGTCCGAACGGCGTTCCACATTGCAGTGAAACCACTTAGAAAAGCTTTGAAACCCTCAGAAATGTCACCAGCATTACTGAGGTGGGATAATCCACCGGGCGATGAATTTACCATGGCCTTGTTCACCATTTCAACAGACTTTGCTCTGAATTTACGTCACTTCTTGAGATGTCATCCGAATTCAGTGTTTTGGAAAAATGTGCGATATTGTCAAATAAATATTTTTTGTGATTCTTAATGCATTCTAAAGCTTCTCTGAAATGTTTGAACTCAAATATGTTCAAAAATTCTCAATTTTTCTAGAATGGATTCGGAATTTTTTCGAAAAAATCTAAAAAATTTGTACCATTTTATTCATATTTACTATGTTTTTACCCGATTTAAAACAAGAAATGGTAAAATTACCCATTAAAAATATGAAAAAAGTGAGTTATAAAAAATTGAGTTAAAAGATTTTCCTGTGTACACCCCCAAAAAAATCGCTTCTGTAACATATACATCAATTACATTTTGCTTCAAACATATAGATTTTCAGGATTAGGTTAGGTTAGGTTAGGTTAGATTAGGTGCCAACCCGATGTATCAGGCTCACTTAGACTATTCAGTCCATTGTGATACCACATTGGTGCTGCCCGATTCCATGTTAAGCTCAATGACAAGGGACCTCCTTTTTATAGCCGAGTCCGAACGGCGTTCCACATTGTAGTCCAAACAAAATCAGGATTGGTCCAAACAAAATATTGTTTGTATTGTTCAAACATATTATGTTTCACCTTAAGGCAACACTGGTAGAAAAAATTTTTAATGAAATTTTCTTTGTGTGGATATATTTTTAAGGCGCCAATTATTTACTTCCATTATTTTACTTGCAGCATACTCTCTAAGTCTCTCTTTCTAAACACATATATGTTTATAGGCAATTTCTAAATTAATATATGTTTGCATCTAAGCATATTATATTTACAAACATTTTATGTCCCAAACATAATATGTTCTAACATATTAATATATATGTCCCAAACATGTTATGCTAGTTTATGAACATTATTAGCTTGCACTTAAAAATATTGTGTCAAAAAATTTGAGATCCAAACATATAATTTTTACACCCAACCGCCACCGTGGTGCAATGGTTAGCATGCCCGACTTGCATACACAAGGTCGTGGGTTCGATTCCTGCTTCGACCGAACACCAAAAAAATTTTCAGCGGTGGATTATCCCACCTCAGTAATGCTGGTGACATCTCTGAGGGTTTCAAAGCTTCTCTAAGTGGTTTCACTGCAATGTGGAACGCCGTTTGGACTCGGCTATAAAAAGGAGGTCCCTTGTCATTGAGCTTAACATGGAATCGGGCAGCACTCAGTGATAAGAAAGAAGTTCACCAATGTGGTATCACAATGGACTGAATAGTCTAAGTGAGCCTGATACATCGGGCTGCCACCTAACCTAACCTAACCTAACCTACACCCAAAAATATGAAAAACAGTCTTTGGGAGGATATTTTTGGAAGTGCTTTTAAAGTTGTGCCTTTAGAACAGCTTCCAGTTTTGTTTTGCTGGGATACGTTGCATAATTTTTCATATTAGGCCAATATTTTATTTAAATTTTTAATTATTTATTTTTCACCGATGATGAATCCAGTGAACTGTGGAAAAAAAATTGCTACCAACGACAACATTTAAAAAACTAAAACAAAATGATTTTAAATAACTACGAATTAAAATTCAATGAGTAAAATGGCTTAAATTCTAAACAATTAAAATTTTTTTGTCGTCATTATATGCCCAAAAAAAAACGTCGCCAAAAAAGCAGTGAAAATGTTCTTTTTGGATACGGAAGTGGTGCAAAATTGGCGCAGAAGCGATGAATTTAACATGGACTTATCATAGGAGGAATGCCCACCATTTTAACAGCCGTTGCACTGAATTTGCATCACTTCTTAAGGTGTGATCCGAATTGAGTTTTTTGGATGTGAATGAAAAAGTTTTGTGATATTTTGCTAAATAAATAATTTATAAATAATTTTATGGGTTTTTAGGCATTCTAACGCTTGCATGAAACATTTAACTTCAAAAATTTTCAAAACTTAGTAATTTTTCAAGAATGGATATTGAATTTTTTTCGACAAAAATTTAATAATTGGTACCATTCTTTTGAATTCTTAAAATGTTTTTAACCTATTATAAAATAAAATTACATATTAAAAATTTGAATTAAAAGAACTTCCTCTGTAGTTTAAATAAATAATAATCTCTGGGCGGACATTTTGGAAGTGCTTTTAAAGTTGTACCAATTTTTTTTTTGCTAGGTGATGCAGTTCACGAAATTATGGAAATCGTACGAAAATTTTCGTCTGCGTTAATTCATATTGAACTTATATGTACGGTCATTGAACTTTATACCCACGCTTAGTTCATAAAATGTTTGAGGCATACTTAACAAAAGGAAAATTTCGTTGGGCTGTGGAAAATATCGAAAAAAATAATAATATTTAACTTCCAACAACTAACTTTTTTGCAATAAGAATAAGTTAAATTCAGCGCTAGTTTTATTACCGATTTTTTTGTTTATTGTGAATGGACTATAATATTAATACACTCTATTATAAAGGAAATTCACAGGTTGAAAACCTACGTTGTTAGCACCTATTTTTCCTGTTTATTTGCATAATTCATTATGATTGTAAATATAAAATTAAAAAATAAATAAAGCACATTGAATATTTTATGATTGAAAGTCTTGGTTTTTCAAAGACGTTTTCGTTTCATATCAAGTCTTGATATATATGGGAGTTGATTGTATTTTTCAAGCGAGGTTACCAAATAGCAGAATTATACCGACTTACATATGTATAATAACCACACTATTAAAAAATTTGAAAGGTTCAACCACCATTCATTTAGTCTTAAAAGTTCCAAAAACAAATATAAAAAGGCCTTGATGACCTTTCTGTCGTTTCTAAAGACAGCCAAATGTCACAACAAACTTCTGCCACCAGGAGAAATCATCCACGAGGCAATAGAGAAGGAAACAAAAACATTAGGAGCATAAGCTTAAATGCGTCAACAACATACGCATGCATAAATTAGAAGGATTACAAAAACATAATACTCATGAATGAGGTACACTATACTTGAAACAACCAAATATCTCTTAACATACAAACACATACATCTACGTAATCCAAAGAGTATGCATTTGTGTGACAAATGTAAAGTTCACTCACTCATCTTTGGTTATATGAAAGTGAAAACAATGAGAACATTTCTGTTGCTGATATTGATATCACATCACTCACTGACACACACACACACACATATCCAAACATTTATTTGCCTCGTAGCATCGTAAGGAAGCGGAAGGGGTAAGTATTGCCGGTAATCAACCGAATGAACCACCGTTGCATTTAAATTAGATCAATTACATTGATAATCTTATTCTCTTTTGTTATTTGTTGTTGTTGTTGTTCTTGTCATGTTATTGGATTCTGTTGATGACGACATTGGCAATGATAACGATAATGATGATGACAATAAACACTGGTACAAAGTGAATAAAATTTAGAGAGAAAAGTATAGTTACGTTTACTACGTTTACTCTATGCTCGAAATATCATTTTTATGCGCCGTGCAGGCTATAAGTTTATCCGGACGACACTGCTCGTGTCGAACACTTCCCATGTATTGGCCACATTATAAGTTAAGTCCGAAGGTATAATCGATACTGCTGCATGTTTATGGGATCGATAACACATTTACCAATTATTTAGTCATCGCCGACAATTCGTATCGAATGGACACACTGTAAGATTCTTTAGAAACACAGACATTCCGTACCGAAAACGTATAGTCTGTAGGATGCAATAGATATTTGATATCTCGGTTGTGTATGGAAAGGCGATCTGCAAATCTCTCGAAAAACCGAGATTTCAATCATAGTGTGAACAATATAAGGTTAAGATTGAATTCCCTTAAATTAAAACGGATTCAGTTAAATATAAATTAACTTAAACTAAATCGTCTTAGAAATAAAAATAAATTAATAAATAACTTAAAAAAAATAAATGTAATGAAAATAAATGAAATGAAATGTAAATTAAATAAAAAATTCCTTATTGCTCAAAGCCCTTGAATATAATTTAACACTATAGAAAACCATTCATTTCAGGATGATAAAAATTTGGTTTCGATATTGAAACATATTAAATTATAAATAGCAAATAAATAAAATTAGAAAATTATCTTATTCAGCTGCACCACTGTGAACCATTGTCACTGCAGCAATCGTCAAGGAGTCTATGATTTCGACAGGCAAAAAGCAACAACAAAACTCACCAACTCCACAGGAAAATGAAAACAAGCAAACAACCAAATATTAACACAAGTATCTGTCGAGCATAAGCTCTCTAATGCTTTATTAACATCGCCAGAACTGGCTTGCCCAGCAAATTGACGGGGAGGAGAGGCAGACAACATCAAGTCAGATGTGACAAATTATCACATTTTAACCCTAAACGAATCTCTGTTCAAGCTGTCGTCACAGGAGTGAGCCTCCACTAGGGGATGGGTTGAATTGAATTGAGTTGTTACGAAATTTATGAATGATTTAGCTCGCTTTTCGCGTTTTGGGTGGGTTACCCAACGAAGATTTGTTTAGATAGTGAATTTGTTCTGGGCGAGTGATTCGAAAGGGTTGTTGAGAAAGGTTGAATGAGTACAGACGAAAAATTTGGACGGACAGATAAATGATGAATGTTCGTATTACAAGTATTTGAAGACATAAAAACAAAGATGTCAAATGGGGACATATAAGGCCTTACATTTTTTCACAGAATATTTTCACATTATTTTCAAACTTGAAACATTTCAAGGCACGGTCTTCACTTTTAATTTACAGACTTTTAATAGAAATCGAAAAAATTTTCAATCTAATCATTCTTACTATTTTTGGGAATAGTACGAAAATTTTCTTTCTCTTTAGTTCATACTGAACTTATGTGTACGGTCATTGAATTTTATACCCACGTTAAGTTCATAAAATGTTTGAGACATACTTAAAAAAAAGAAAATTTCATTGGGCTGGGGAAAGTTTACAAAAAAACAAGTAAGGAAAGTCTAAAGTCGGGCGGGGCCAACTATATTACACCCTGCACCACTTTGTAGATCTAAATTTTCGATACCATATCACGTCAAATGCGTTGGGGGCTATATATAAAGCTTTGTCCCAAATACATACATTTAAATATCACTCGATCTGGACAGAATTTGATAGACTTCTACAAAATCTATAGACTCAAAATTTAAGTCGGCTAATGCACTAGGGTGGAACACAATTTTAGTAAAAAAATATGGGAAACATTTAAATCTGAAACAATTTTAAGGAAACTTCGCAAAAGTTTATTTATGATTTGTCGCACAAGGAAAATGTTGGTATTTTGACCATTTTTGTCGAAATCAGAAAAACATATATATCGGAGCTATATCTAAATCTGAATCGATTTCAACCGAATTTGGCACGCATAGCTACAATGCTAAATCTACTCCCTGTGCAAAATTTCAACCAAATTGGGCCAAAATTCTGGCTTTTAGGACCATATTAGTTCATATCGGGCGAAAGATATATATGGGAGCTATATCTAAATCTGAACCGATTTCAATCAAATTTTGCACACTTGACTATACTACTAATTTTACTCCTAGTACAAAATTTCAACCAAATTCGGCCAAAAATCTGGCTTCTGGGGCCATATAAGTCCATATCGGGCGAAAGATATGGGAGCTATACCTAAATCTGAACCGATTTCAATCAAATTTTGCACACTTGACTATACGACTAAGTGTTATGTTTGTATAAAATTTCAAGGAAATCGGTATAAAACTCTGGCTGCTGGGTCCATATTAGTGCATATCGGGCGAAAGATATATATGGGAGCTATATCTAAATCTGAACCGATTTCTTCCAAAATCAATAGGGTTCTATTCTGACCCAAATTAGGAACATGTGCCAAATTTGAAGGCGATTGGACTTAAACAAAAATGTGTTCACAGACAGACGGACGGACAGACGGACATGGTTATATCGACTCAGGGACCCACCCTGAGCATTATTGCCAAAGACACCATGTGTTTATCTCGTCTCCTTCTGGGTGTTACAAACATATGCACTAACTTGTAATACCCTGTTCCACAGTGTGGCGCAGAGTTTAAAAATATAATAATATAATTTAACTACAAACAAATATTTTTGTTTGCATTTAAAATAAGTTAAATTTAGCTTTAGTTTATCTATGGATTTTTTTTTATACCCTCCACCATAGGGTGGGGGTATAAATATTAACTTTGTCATTCCGTTTATTAACTTTGTCATTCGAAATATTGCTCTAAGACCCCATAAAGTATATATATTCTGGGTCGTGGTGAAATTCTGAGTCGATCTGAGCATGTCCGTCCGTCCGTCCATCTGTTGAAATCACGCTAATTTCCGAACGAAACAAGCTATCGACTTGAAACTTGGCACAAATAGTTGTTATTGATGTACGTCGGATGGTATTGCAAATGGGCCATTTCGGCCCACTTTTACGTATAGCCCCCATTTCGTTTACAGACCCTCTAAGAGAAGCAAATTTCATCCGATCCGGCTGAAATTTGGTACATGGTATAAGTATATGGACTCTAACAACCATGCAAAAATTGATCCACATCGGTCCATAATTATATATAGCCCCCATATAAACCGATCCCCAGATTTGGCTTTCGGAGCCTCTAAGAGAAACAAATTGTATCCGATTCGGCTGAAAGTTGGTACATGGTATTAGTATATGGTCTCTAATAACCGTGCCGGAATTGGTCAATATCGGTCCATAATTATATATAGTCCCCATATAAACCGATTCCCAGATTTGATCTCCGGACCCCTTGGAAGAGGAAAATTCATCAGATTCGGTTGAAATTTGGTACGTGATGTTAGTATATGGTATCCAACAACCATGCCAAAAGTGGTCCATATCAGTCCATAATCATATATAATCCCCGTATAAACCGTTCCCGAGATTTGGTTTTGGAGCCTCTTGGAGGGGCAAATTTCATCTGAGTCAGTTGAAATTTGGTACATTGTGCTAGTATATGACCGTTAACAACAATGCCTAACTAGGTCCATATCGGTCTATAGTTATATATAGCCCTCAGATAAATCGATCCCCAATCACACAAAAATTGATCCATATCAAGTTCATAATTGTATATAGCCACCCCCATATTTCAATTCTGACTCTCTACGTACCGTCCAAAAGTCCATATCGATTCGTAATTATTTGTAGACTTACATACACATACCTTTTTTGTCTAATATATACCACGTATGGACTAACTCACAATTTAGAAAACGATGTTAAGAAGTTTTAAGATACCACAACCCAAGTAATTCGATTGTGGATGACAGTCTGTCGTAGAAGTTTCTACGCAATCCATAATGGAGGGTACATAAGATTCGGCCTGGCCGAACTTACTGCCATATATACTGGTTTTATGTATAATTTCCGTAATTGAAACGATTTCATCAATCAATGAATACGAAATCAAAAATACAGAAAACAACATGGTAGTTAATTTTACCCATCCCCTCACTAATCATTCTAAAGGCCTTCTACTATACGGCCTACAAACTATTACCGCTTGATTCATTTATCCAAAATAGAGTTTGGGTAAATGACAGTTGTCCTCATGTAATTGATATGTGTGTGTTTGCAAAAAAAAAAAAACAACAAAAGAACCCCATTTAATGCTGTTGTATTTTCATTTTGTTGTTGTCGACGATATTGTTAACAGATCGCATTGCAGAGATAAACCAAAATTAAGGATATGAGCTGAGGAGGGGGGTCCCAGATTAAGTTCATACCCACCAAAATCTAATTGTTTTCTATACGAAAGGGCTGAGGGATAAATATTTAAATTTTTACCTTTGGTCATGTTACGACGCATTTCAATATTTGAAATATATTGAAATATATTCGTCGCAATTCGAAAATTGTTCTAAGCTGTGGTTTATAAGGGATCGAGGAAAATTATTTAATTAAATAATTTTGAAGAACATAAAACTTTAGGCTATTTTTAAAAATAATGGGAAATTTAAAAGCTAACTTTTCAAATGTAAAATGAAAGAATTAATTTTGGGACTCTTCAAATTTCTCGCTTGTATACTTTTATTCCAAAATTTAAAGTGGCGTTATGAATTAGCCCAACCTAATTGAAGTAGGACCCCAAAAATTTTATGGGAAACAACAACACAAAATTTATCACTTAAATACAAGGACAAAACGACTACATTGAAAAGTTTATCGACTTTTGGACAAGGAGAAAAGCTTTATATCAGAGAAATGCATCTTCTATTCCAAGCATTCGTACTTTATGGATATGAAATCTTTGGCCTCACGACAATATTTTTTTTAGTGAACCCCCAATGTTTCAAATGAAAATAAACCCCGATTTCTTCTTGGGATAGAGCTTAGCATTCCTGTAGGCCCTATATTCGCATTCCTGGTTTTAACAATTGTGGGAACTATAACACTTTTTTTGTTTCTAACAGCATAGTATCGTACCGGTTTTTATGTTGATCGACCAAAGTGGGCTAACGCGATTCCCAAGAGTCGTGTTATTTGATCCATTAGTTGGGGATAATTGTCACATGTTTTTTTTTTTAATAAAAAGAGAAAATGAGCCCTAATATTATTTTGGAGTTGATTTTCATATTTCAGTCAAATTTTTTGGGCCCCGTTTTCCCTACTACTTTAGCCTTGTTACCGCTACAATCTTAACCATTAAAGATGGTGGGGGCAATATTGGTGATTGGTGGTGGTACTTTTTACAATTGTGACTCCATTGTGACACACCCTTCCAATTTTCAACTGCCAGAATGAAACAAACATAACCAGAGGGAACGATTGAATGCATCACTTTTCACATACAGGACAGTAAGCCCAGATTCTTTGGTTTCCCCTAGCTGATGGATGATTGCTTGTTGGTACTTCAGACAACAATAACAACTGTTGCTACTCCAATGAGTGCCACCATATGATGATGATAAGGAGGATGATGATTTTTTATGAATCCCATTCTAGGATGAATGTGGCTAGGTGGCTGCTTGGATAGATGGCTGACTGATTGAATGCTTGCCTTATTGCGATTTTTACCAAGAAACATACTTGGGGGAAAAATGGACAATAATATGTGTAAGTAGGTGTGTTCGTGTATTTATTTCCCCCATATGGTTAAGAGTATGTGCGTGTGTGTGTGTGAGAATATTTCCGTCTTCTTGACATGATGGCCTGTCACAGACTTCATTGCCTTGTTTTATTTGGTTGGTTGATTTTTCAATATGTTCTTCCATCGTTGTTGTTGCTGCTGTTGTTGGTTTTTTGTTTTTAAGTTGTTGCTTGCAGTTGTATAAAATCCATGTTCATCATCTTTAACAACAACAAAAATAATCTCATCGGCATCCTGGTCCAGCTGTTGTTGTTGTTATTGGTGGTGGTGGTCGTCTTTTTTTCTTTTATTTTTTCCCTCGAAATTGCGTTTTGTTTTAAAGATGGCTGCTGCTGCCGCTTGGAGCTAGAAGAGTCTGTTACAACCTGCTCTTGAACTTTCATTTCATCAACCAGAAAACCAGCAACCAAGTAGAATAGCAACCACAGCATTGAGAGTCCTATGGTTTTGTACTACCTTCATAGTCTTCAACTATTGGCACATACGGGTCAACAGTGTTTCAAATACTCTGAAAAAAATTAATTAATAATATCAATCGAATTAAAACAAATGGTAATATTATACAGGCACCATAGTTTACATGTCCATTTCAGCAAACAGAGGGTCATGTTTTTATAACCCCAATATAACCAATTGAACATTGGTTAAACTCCTTGTCTCGTGGAATATAAATTAATGATTCTGATAATCTTATGGAAAGAAGGTGTCCCAGTTATTTTAAACTTGTGGAATTCTCATGTGGACCTCCAGTACACCAAGTACTAAGAAATTGGTAAGACGCCATATGATGTAGAGAATTGGCTGTCATTCTCCTTTGCTAAATCATGTCCAATCAGCCGGAATGATAGCATAAGGATATTATGAACTGGAGAAATAAATCGAGGAAATTGTACAATGCGGCTTCAGAACAGTTATGGAAAAAATATAAAGACTCCCTGAAAGAGTATAGAAAGGAAACAAGCAAGGCGAAAAGGACTGACTTTATTCGAGGAACTCTTTAAAATAAAATATACACTCCCATGTTCCGGTATTCGGATACACAAACTGCAAAATTTTCGGTTGGCGATATTTTCTTAATGCTGAAATATTTAATCTTAACTTTTGGCAATATAGGTATATTTAATGAATAGATCTATTTAACATACGTTTTAAGTCCGAGAGTATTTTAATCTTTTGGTTATAAAAAATATAAATGCTTGCGATTCCGAATATCTGAACATGGAAAACAGCAAGGCTACGGCATTTTTTATTCCAAACAGCCAAAGTTTTCTGGCACTTTACAAATATTATGAGTGAGGCTTTAAAAATTCTATACGACTGAGCAAGGAACTGTGGTCTGGGTGTTAACCCGAAGGAAATGGAACTAGTGCTCTTTACTAGGCGAAGAAAAACCACCGGGTATAAGGACCCCGAATTTGCAGGAACTAGATTAAGTCTCTCGAAATCGACTAAGTACTTGGGAGTTTTCTTAGACTCCAGACTAACAAACTGGCTACCAAATACAGCTGTTCGTTTAAATAAGACCTTCGCGTCACTGTATGCGTGCCATAGCTGGATGGGGAATTTTGAAGAATGAAGCCCTCCCTATGGATGCCACTACTGGTGGATCATTACTAACCATTGGAATCATATACATAAATTGAAAAGAATAAACAGGACGGCTCGTATTTATATGACTGGTGTAATGAGAACAAAGCTCACCGCAGCTCTGGAGGTATTGATGGGAGTCTGCCCACTTGATTTGCATATCCGGGAAACAGCCCAGGCCCTTCAGTATCATGAATATCACCTTATATTCATGATACTGAAGGGCCTGGACTCGCTTGGAAACGTGGATTGTAGACACTCAGAACTCATTGTTTCAGTTGGGCAAGATATTAGGACAGCCTATATAGTGACTCAGCATGTATCTGAGGGCAAGTTACAACGATTATGCCAAGGATTGGGAATAAATGCGCATACAGTTTGGAGATCTGAACATGTTTACGGATGAATCGAAAATAGTCGAAGGTGCTGGCAGTGATATTTACTGCGAAGATTTGGGAATTGGAGAGTCATATAAGATAGACAACGGATGTAGCATTTGTCATTGAAAAGCTACAGAACTCCTATTGTTGAAGAAGATATTCAGAAGCGATATCAGCTTCTTCATCGATAGTAAGGCAGCACTTAAGTCTTTGGGTTATTTCTAATGGCGACACATTTGGAGGATTTGAGACCATTATTAGATATCATAACAGGACATATAACACAGAGAAGAAGCAAAATGGTAAGGATTGCTTAATAACTTATGATATTTGTTGATGGTAACATATCTGGATTCGGAGGTAACGGAGGACTCCTACCATTTGCTGTGCCAGTATCCGACATTATCATTTAGAAGAACCTTTTTCTTTCAGGATATTACTGGTGTACGAGACTGAAGAATATGCTTGTATTCGTCAAGCATGGATGGAAGACCTAGAAAACTCGAAAACTGGAAACGCCAATAAATCCTGGGAGAAGATAGATGATGCAGAAGAGAGAAACAGTTATGAGAAATCACTATGGACCAATATGATATAATTGAAAACCAACTACTTTCCAACGAATTGGTGTCATCCTCTATAACCTAAACTAACCATACTGAGTACTGATATTCATGGGTGTGGATTAGAGTGATCAATACCATTAAATGAAAACCGGTGGATTGGTTATTTCTCTATGCTTTCTGAAAATGATATTAGATATTCCTTTCAAAACTAGGCGTTTTTTAAAGCCACCTCAAATAAAAAAAAATCGGTTCCGGTTCTTTATTCCACAAAGCACCATCCACCGAGTTAGGAAAAACGTCAGTTTTTCTCCGCTTTTGTTTGTTTGAGTTACCATTTTGCTACATTTGTATACCCTTCACCACTACTGTGGTACAGGGTATAATAAGTTTGTGCATTTGTATGTAACACCAAGAAATAATTGTAATAGACCCATCTTTTAGTATACCGATCGGCTTAGAATTAAATTTTGAGTCGATTTAGCGATGTCCGTCTGTCTGTCCGTCCGTCTGTCTGTATATGTAATTTTGTGCACAAAGTACAGGTCGCAGTTTAAGTCCGGTCGTCCTCAAATTTGACATAACGTCTTTCTTCGGGTCGAAGACAATCGCTATTGATTTTGGAAAGAGTCGGTTCAGATTGAGATATAGCTGCCATATATAGTTATCACCGATTTGATCATATTTCACGTATTTATGAACCGACGTTCTTCAAATTTTGTACATCTGAATGTTTTGCCAGTCCCGTAAAAACTGCCAAATATCAGCTAAATCGGTTCAGATTTATATATAGCTCCCATATATATCTTTCGTCCGATTTGGACTTATATGGCCCCAACAGCGAGAGTTTTGCCCTGATTTGCTTCAAATTTTGCACAAAGAGTACGTTTAATAGTATAGTTAATTGTGCCAAATTTAGTTGAAATCGGTTCAGATTTAGATATAGCTCCCCTATATATCTTTCGCCAGATATGGACTTATATGGCCCCAGAAGCCAGAGTTTTGACCCAATTTGGTTGAAATTTTGCACTAAGAGTACAATTCGTAGTATAGTCAAGTGTGCAAAATTTGATTGAAATCGGTTCAGATTTAGATATAGCTCCCATATATATCTTTCGCCCGATTTACTCTCATATGACCATAGAGGCCAATCTTTTGCTCCGATTTAGTTGAAACTTTGCACAGGGAGTAGAATTAGCATTGTAGCTATGCGTGCCAAATTTGGTTGAAATCGGTTCAGATTTAGATATATCCCCCATATATAGCTTTCGCCCGATTTACACTCATATGACCACAGAGGCCAATTTTTAACTCCGATTTAGTTGAAATTTTGCACAGGGAGTAGAATTAGCATTGTAACTATGCGTGCCAAATTTGGTTGAAATCGGTTCAGATTTAGATATAGCTCCCCTATATATGTTTTTCTGATTTCGACAAAAATGGTCAAAATACCAACATTTTCCTTGTAAAATCACCACTGCTTAGTCGAAAAGTTGTAAAAATGACTCTAATTTTCATAAACTTCTAATACATACATATCGAGCGATAAATCATAAATAAACTTTTGCGAAAATTCCTTAAAATTGCTTCAGATTTAAATGTTTCCCATATTTTTTTACTAACATTGTGTTCCACCCTAGTGCATTAGCCGACTTAAATTTTGAGTCTATAGATTTTGTAGAAGTCTATCAAATTCTGTCCAGATCGAGTGATATTTAAATGTATGTATTTGGGACAAACCTTTATATATAGCCCTCAACACATTTGACGGATGTGATATGGTATCGAAAATTTAGATCTACAAAGTGGTGCAGGGTATAATATAGTCGGCCCCGTCCGACTTTAGGCTTTTCTTACTTGTTTTTTACTAACATTGTGTTCCACCTCAGCGCATTAGCCGACTTAAATGTAAAATCTATAAGTATTGCAGAACTCTGTACAGATCTGTTCAGATATACAGAATATATGTGTATGGATTCATATAGCATCCAACACATTGGACGGATTTGATATTTTTTTCAATCTAATATTTTTGTGGCACCAAATAAAATATTCTTTATATATATTTATACCTTATTTATTCTTTATATGTTTGTGGCACCTTTCTTAGATGGGCATGTGTAACGCCTAAAAGTATGCAAATATTTTAATGAAACTTCACTGTATTACGCAAGAAAGTTTACGTTCAACACAAATTTCAAGTTTTTTTACATTTTGTCTCACTATGCATTACCATCATCATCAGCATCATTGAAATATCCCCATGTCGATACTGAAATGGTGATGTTGCTGTTGACGATACTGTGATAATGTTACTGTTGATGCTTGTACCGCTGTCGTTAATGTTGGTAGTAGTGGTTGGTGGCGGTGATGGTTGGTGATGCTGCTCTTGTTGCTATTATTGTTGACTGTCTTATTTGCGGTTTAGCAAACCACATGCAACTATTTTTAATTGTATTTTTTATTCGTACTTGTGCTATACGGTACGTATCTCCTGCATAGAGTGTGATTTTGTTGTAATTGTTGCTATTCTGGTTGTTGCTGTTGCGTTATTTTCTTGTTTTTTTCTATATCAACATTATTGAAATTCTTAAATTCCTTAGCTTGTTTTGCCCAAAATGCTATAGGGTTATTGAAAATTTATTTAAAAATAGTGCTTACTTCCATGGTAACAAAGTTTAGTTTTGGAAAACCCCCAAACACATATATCTAAACGTTAGCTGAAAATGTAGACCTTCGATTGGCCACAAGAACTCTAGTATGGTAATGGTGTTGTCCAATGATCGCTCCCCGCTCGTATTCTTCGACAAACTTATCAGCCGCAGACTATGGCCGTATTCCAAAAAGGCTCAGCACCATTGCACTCAAGAACGAGTTAAAAAGGAGGTTCCTTGATTTCTACGGCACAATAACCATCAAAATTTCCAGATCTCTGTTAGAATTTTGCGCATGAGGCTTTTTGAGGGGTAAGGTTGGCACCAAAAAACAATCCCAAAGTACCGATAATCTCAAGACGACGCTTCGCCCTGAATGGACAAAAATAGCACAGAGCCATTTTCATGTAGGGTGTGACGGTTTTATCGGCCGTTTGAAGGCAAATTCTAAAATTTGAAAAACTGTTTCTAAAATTCGATGTTACGAGGGATGTCTTTTATATTTCACATAGACTCTAAGGTTTTCTCAATTGGTCTCTAAGGTTTTCTCAATCTCATGACGAGCACAAGACGATCGTGTAATATTAGGTGATTTTGGGCGACTTCCATGAAATTCTTCTTTGAATGAACTACGATCTCGGTTGAATTCACCATACCATCGATAAACACTGATCCCTGGCGAATCTTCATCACCAAAACTTGAATTAAGTTCATCGATGCACTGTTGTTGAGTTGATCCACGTTGAAAAATTAAAAAAAAAGAATCGTACGAAAGTGTTCACGATTTAATTCCTTTTTTCCACAAACACGTCAAGCTTAACGTTGGCATATTGCAACACAAGGGTTGTCCAATCTTAATTTCCAAAATTTCCTAAATGCCAAACATCAAACTTATGTCCAGGGATAAAATGACCGAGCATCTTCAACATCGTATAGAGCATTGTATATATTGTTCCCAGCTAAGTGAACCTTCACAAACACTGAGTTGAGGAAGATATTGGGACCACTAAGGCCTTGCGGCAATACAGATTCAAATCAGAACAATGCAACATTATGGTTACCATGTTTCCACACTCCATAACTTATCATTCGAAAATGGCAAGAACGAAACGAGAGAATGGGCAGCTGAAAACCAATAATCCGTTTTCAAGGATTAATTAAATCCCAGCAAAAAATACTGCAGCAGATCATATATCACGTGTGAGCAATATTGCTATTAAAGTGAGCAATTATATCAGCGCTATGTAGGAGCTGCTCTAAATCGGGTCACCGCCCACAAAAATCAGCGCTGATTCTGATTGTTTTGTAAGCAGTTGGTACTGCATTTCTCCATTACAATCCTGCTGAGATAGTGATCCATCTTTTGCTGGGATAGGTCCCTGGACTACATAGGACCTTTAAAGATAGATATTTACCTTTGGTCCAAGCATACATGGGACTTCCTTAGGGGTGCAACCATTCTTTTTCCTCACATAAAATATAAAGGGTGATACGGTCAAAATTTGTTCAAGGGAAAACGCGTGTAAATCGGTGAACTCGTTTATTTAAAAAATCAAATGAAATTTCTTTTTCAAGTTCAATTAGTATAAAATTCAGGAAAAATATTCAGTTAGGCTTTCGCTTTTCCAAATCCGAATTGCCGGGCCTCACGCTTGACACCTGCCATCAGATTTTGTACAGTCACCTTGTCCACCTTCTTCGCCGCAGAAAGCCAGTTTGCCTTGAACTGCTGCTCGTCTTTAGCAGTTTTTTTGGTCTTCTTTAGGTTCCGCTTGACAATAGCCCGGTATTTCTCAATTGGGCGGAGCTCTGGCGTATTGGGAGGGTTCTTGTCCTTGGGAACCACCTGCACGTTGTTGGCGGCGTACCACTCCATGGCCTTTTTACCGTAATGGCGAGATGCCAAATCCGGCCAAAACAGTACGGAACAACCGTGTTTCTTCAGAAAAGGCAGCAGACGTTTATTCAAACACTCTTTCACGTAAATTTCTTGGTTGACAGTCCCGGAAGCTATGAAAATGCTGCTTTTCAAGCCACAGGTACGGATGGCTTGCCAAACCAGATATTTCTTTGCGAACTTTGACAGTTTTATGTGCTTGAAAATATCTGCTACCTTTCCCCTTCCTTTTGCCGTATAAAACTCCTGTCCCGGAAGCTGTTTATAGTCGGCTTTGACGTAGGTTTCGTCGTCCATTACCACGCAGTCAAACTTCGTCAGCATCGTCGTGTACAGCCTCGGGGATCGCGCTTTGGCCGTCGTATTTTGTTTATCATAGCCCAGCATACTGACAATAGCCCAGTATGCTGCTTTTCAAGCCATAGGTACAGATGGCTTGCCAAACCAGATATTTCTTTGCGAACTTTGACAGTCTTATATGCTTGAAAATATCTGCTACCTTTCCCTTCCTTTTGCCGTATAAAACTCCTGTCCCGGAAGCTGCTTGTAGTCGGCTTTGAAGTAGGTTTCGTCGTCCATTACCACGCAGTCAAACTTCGTCAGCATCGTCGTGTACAGCCTCCGGGATCGCGCGGGATCACTACCTTCTTGTAAGTCAATAGTCGGGCTCGTTTTTTGGCTCGATGCACGGTTGTAGACGATACACCCAGCTGTTTTGCGGCATCTCGGAGAGAGAGGTTAGGGTTTCGCTTGAAACTACCTGCAACTCTCTTTGTCGTCTCAGCGGCTTCCGGTTTTCGATTTCCCCCCGATCCAGACTTCCTGGCTGTCGACAAACATTCCCCAAACACTTTAATTACATTTGTAACGGTTGATTTGGCAACTTTTAGCGATTTTGCCAGCTTTGCGTGCGAGTAGCTCAGATTTTCGCGATGCGCGAGCAAAATTTTGATACGCTGCTCTTCTTGCTTGGACGGCATTTTGACAACTGAAGAGTGAATTCCAAAATCAAAATAGGAGCAACGCACACACACCTTCAAAATGAGGGGTGTTCAGGTTTTTTAAATGCAAAATTGAAAGCAATACGTCAAGTTTATATTGACCAAATTTTGACCGTATCACCCTTTATTCCCTTCCTTCGATGAAAGTTTAAAAATATTTAAATGTCTCCATTGCAATAACCCTTTCATAGCTCTCTGAATAATTGCGTGAGTGTATAAGAGTGTGTATGTGTGTGTGTCTATGTATTTGCGTAAAACCCTTCCAACTTCCAAGTTGGCATTTGAAACATTTGCAGTCTCTACTTTCAGCCACTTGAGCTGATTATTTGAATTATTTTTCCCTTCCACATAGCTGTGGGGGTAATGGGGTTCTACGAGGAGAAGTTCTTGCCTTCGCATCTTTTGTGGCAAGCATACTTTACCTCGAAAGATTCATTGCCGTTGTTATTGTTGTTGTTGTTGTAGATGCTGCCATGCTGCCATTTTGTTGTTATTGCTGTGTGTGGTATGTAGACATTGCAGGCAAGAATTTTGCCAAGAAATAGTTAAGGCAACACGCTTGCGAAGAAAGTGCATGAAATTTAAATTAAATTTTCCCAAAAATTTCACCAAACTGAAATTCATTCCACAACAAAACTGATTTGTGGTTGGAGTTGGAAAATTCAACGCCAAACTCCCTCCCTCCCCTCGCTAACTCTTTTGCTTTTCTCAAATATTGGAAGGCCCAACAAACTTGAACTTGGCAAATCAACAGTAATTAACCCAAAACTAAAGAGCGGACTTTAAGGAATCACCAGGCAACAATGTCCGCAACATATCCTAGCCATCATATTCATCATCATCTATAGCAGGCAAGTGGACCAATGCCCTTCCACTGAAGATATTGAAGTAATGGAAAGCCAAACTAAAGATGCCTTTCTCTTCTGGTTATCGCCAAGTAGGCTGGGATTGTTGGACCAACGAAGACTGACTGATGCTGAAGAGTTAACAATTAAAAATGAAAAATGTTCCCACGACCAAGGCAAAAACAAACGAAAGACAACGCAAACCAAAAACAAAAAACACAGAACGCCAAATCTCCAACATTGGCCACCACCAATGACTGACCATTAAACAAAGTACACGAACGAGATGGCCAATACGCCATGTTGTGTGTGGTGGCTGCATGTGAACTTCCCATCCCCAGGAATGAGCAAACAAATCGGAATAACACAGAAAAAAAGCAGCGAAAATATTCACTAACTAAATACACTTAACTTCCCTTTGGCCTTTGTTGTCTTATTGGACAGCGATCACAGTGGGAGATATGCTTCTCACATAAGCATACATATCAGAAGAGATGTTCGAAGCTCATTTTATCTCATTTTACTTTCATTTCGAGTTGTAAATTACGTAGCACCAGTGTGAACACCTCAGACAAGTGGCAACGAAGTGCCCTTAGAAGTGCGACAGGAAGTCTCGTCAACACTCCCTTGGAGCTCCTTTATGTGGAACAACATATTTCTCGAGCGTAGGCATAACCACCTTGTGGATATATATCCACCAACCAGGAAGGTAAGGTTTGATCTTCATTTTCGCGCGATCCAGCGTAACAAGATCATGCATCATACCAGTTGGGTCCGAACATAATTCATGAAGACAATGTAGTTAAAGTGGAGAGAAGGTACAATGTTAATTCTGTCATCGGAGTCCGACAACTGGCAAGAGACCTCCCATGTCAGAGCAACGTAGTTGTGGCAAAACTAAACAGGTAACTACTTGTAATGTTTATTAAAAAATAATCTTTTGGACATGATAGCAGCCCTATGAAAAGCCCGTGTAACATTCTTAACCCCATTCTGTTTTTGTGAAGAATATTTTCAATTAATTTACGGCGATACATTTTAGTGGATTGTTAACCATCACTTCCTTCCATCCATCTATCGATTATCCTCTCCATCCGTCTTTCTATTTCTGACGTCCATCCTTTTCTTTCCACTGGCTTACGGGCGCCACTTTTTTATGTGGGATCTAGCTATTTCCATCCTCGGTTCTTTCCATCCGTCCATCACTTCGCCCCTGTCTGTTCCTGTTCCTGTTCTGTTGTTAACCATCACTTCCTCCCATCCATCTATCGATTATCCTCTCCATCCGTCTTTCTATTTCTGACTTCCATCCTTTTCTTTCCACCGGCTTACGGATGACACTTTTTTGTGGGATCTAGTCATGTCCATCCTCGGTTCTTCCCATCCGTCCATCCCTTTGCCCCTGACTGTGCCTTCTTCCCTTCATCCGACTATCCATTTCTTCCTACGTTCTTTCTGCCATCCATCCCTTTCCACGGCCCATAATGCATCAAATATTATATTGTTCTGAGACCCAAAATGAAAAATACTCTTTATCGTCTTAATTTGTTTCTGATCCACCCATATGTGTATGCGTTTATGGTTCGGACAATCCGTCTGTTATCACTTCGAACAGTTCGTCCGCCTGTCCTCTACTCGCTCATTCTTTCCTTCCGTCTAACCATTCTTCCTGCAGTCCGTCCATCCATTCGTGTTTTAGGTTTGATTCTTCTACTCTCTTTCTTCCTCCAGCCGTCTGTTTCTTCATCCGACCTCCCATTTCTTCTATCCACCCCTTCCTCCTGCATATAATGCATCAAAATATTGTTCCGAAATCCAATAGGAAAAATACTCTTTATCGCCTTGAGTTTTGAGTGAATCCACCCAGGATCCCATTCATATGTGTGTGCGTTCATGGGATTATCCCGTCCGTCCTTGGTTAGGGCAATTCATCGGCTTCCACCTCGAACAGTTAGTACGCCAGTCCTCCACTCGTTCCTCCCTCCCTGCTTCTTTCCTTCCATCTAACCTTGCGACCGACCATTCCTCCTATATTCCTAGCTCGAATTCATTTAACTTTTTCATAGTCCATCCGTCCTTCCCTCATGGGATTATCCCGTCCGTCCTTGGTTAGGGCAATTCATCGGCTTCCACCTCGAACAGTTAGTACGCCAGTCCTCCACTAGTTTCTCCCTTCCTCCCTGCTTCTTTTCTTCCATCTAACCTTGCAACCGGCCATTCCTCCTATATTCCTAGCTAGCGAATTAATTTAACTTTTTCATAGTCCGTCCGTCCTTCCTTCCGTCAGCCCTTGATTTGAACAATTCATCTGCTTCCACTTCAAACACTTCTTCCACCAGTCCCCTCCAGGTTTCTCCCTCCCTGCTTATTTCCTTCTGTCTGTCTGATCGGGTTTCCTTCTGTCCTTCTTTCTCTCTTCCATCCACCAGTTATCCCTTCTGTCCGCTCGTTGTTTTCAAAAGGCCTACTCGCAAATCTGAATGCCGCCCATTTCTGCTTTATCTAGTCAGACAATGCGTTCGTTCGTCACACCTTCTAACCGTCGGTCATTCCTATCCTCTATTAATTTGTATGATTTTCGTAAGAAACATGTGATCCGCTTGTGCATCTCATCCTTCTTCTGTCCGTCAATCTCTCTTTCCATCTTTTCCTTCATTTGCCCTTCCCGCCTTGCTGCCAACGTCCAGTCTTTTCTCCTTACGCCCTCCTTTCCGTAACCCTTTCCGCCCACGATAACGTATATCGTGTGGATATATTTGTCTGAGGTCCATCAAAGACTAAATAGTTTTGATAGTCTGCAGTAAATTTGAAATATCCCTTCCGTCTCGCGATACTCCTTAAGTTATTTTACCTCCTTATTTTACCTATTAATACACTGGCATACTTTCAGGCGATTACATGTTGTTCCAGATAATGTCTGGAGTAAGCTCGAAATACCTATCCCTCCATCTGTTCTCCTTCTCCTCCTTCAAACTTTAGATTGATCCCATCTTCCGTCTATGCGTCGATCCCTCTTTGATATTAAATAAGGGAACTAGACCAGTTATCTTAGCTTCATAAACTCCCATGGAAAGACTTGTATACATTCAGGCGATCACATGTTGTTCTAGGGAACATCTGGAGTAAGCTCGAAATACATATCCCTCCCTTCTTTCGACCGTCTGTTCTCATCTTCCTTCTTCAAACCTTAGATTGACCCTATATTAAATAAGGGAACTACACCAGTTATCTTGCTTTCATAAACTCCTATTGAAACGCTTGCAAACTTTCGGACGGTCACATATTGTTGTAAAAGTATGCAATGTAATTTTAACAAGAGTTGGGTATAATTACAAATATTTGCTACAGTAATACTGTCTGTTCATGAAACCTGAAATCGTCCCGAAACGAATAGTTCGTCTGGAGTGAAACTAAAATATCTTTAGATATATTTGCTACAAAACCTTGAAAATCGCCATGAACTCATGATTTATATGAACACCGTAATTCGACAGACTCTTGTTCTCGAGATATCAACGAGTGATTTTTGGCGTTTCGCTATCTCATTTTAATGAAATTTTTCGAAAAAAGTTGAATAAAATTCAAATATTTTCCCCACTGTTGGCCGAATAGCGTTAGCTGCATCTCTGAAATGAGTGGTAGTGGTAACATCACCAACAGCCGGACATCAACAACATCTTTCGCATACCACTACAAATTACGCTTGTTCGGTGTAATGGTGCGTAAATGTACTTATCCTCACCGCCCTAAAATTTCTTGAGCAATTCTCGATGGTCACATTACAACTACCAGAAGTCCAAGCAAGGACAGACAGATGGCAGTCACAGCAGCCAAACTAAAAAATCCTTATGACGACGATGCATCATGTGATGAGTTTAAGTTTTTTGTTTTGCAAGGGCATTTTAATAAAAATGCACTGATTTCTTTTTCTTGTCAAAACGATTTTTGTTTTGTTTGTTCCTGCCAATTTCGCAATGACTTTTTTCTTTCGTTTCGTTTCAAAGCTAACTCATCTCTGGTTTATGTGAGTACAAGGCTATGATTCGTTGCGCTAAAGGAATTTTCCCATAAACTCGCTGGACAAATAAATTTTACTTTTCTACAGATCCATAGAAGGGTTAGTGAGACACTAGCTATAAAAGAGGGACAAATTTAAAGGGCCTATTTAAGGCCCATAAGCGCACTCGTTGGGCACAAATATGAAGGAATATGCAAATCTCAAACATGTCTCAAGAGTAGAATGTTACTTTTTCAGGGAGAACAAGGAATATTTTTTCACAACAATATTGATTTCTCACCTAACATATACATTCTTGGCGAAACCATATACATAATTTCCCATGAAAATAATATGGTTGCGACAAATATGTTACATATTCCACGTGAAAACATAGGTTAAAGGTTAGAGTGGCAGCCCGATTAAGATTCAGGCTCACTTAGACTATTCAGTCCATTGTGATTGAATAGAAATATAAGCAAGTGTGACCAAATGACTTAAACGAATCTAAAATTCATGAATTGGGCTTCGAATTGCTTCCCCACCCACCGTATTCTCCAGATATGGCCCCCAGCGACTTTTTCTTGTTCTCAGACCTAAAAAGGATTCTCGCAGGGAAAAAAGTGGCTGCAATGAAGAGGTGATCGCCGAAACTGAGGACTATTTTGAGGCAAAACCGAATGAGTACTACCAAACTGGTATCAAAAAATTGGAAGGTCGTTATAATCGTTGTATCGCTCTTGAAGGGAACTATGTTGAATAATAAAAACGAATTTTGACAAAAAAATTGTTTTTCTTTGTTAGACCGGGGACTTATTAGCCAACCTGTTATAGCGAGTAAATATAAAGGCCCCTCGACTACACGATCTCCTTCTCTTCCCTTTCTACTGGATATTGCTACCATTTTGGTTGATAAACACAGATGTGTTGAGTTTTTATTGACCTACCACCTATTTAGCCAAAATTCAGGAAAGAAAACAATTCGTATAATGAGAAGGCCCCATTTCACTTGGGTCAACAGAAAACCACATCACATCACAAACCTAAAAATATGCCTAAAGGAATTTTGATTCGTCGTTTCATCATAATGAGGAAGTAAAGCGTGAATAAACTTTGTTTTAGTTGTTGTAGAGTTTCGCTCTCTATATCTCTCTCTTTTGGACTACAATGGCCAGTTGTTTGCTGGAATTTTTATTTTCACATTTTATTTCTTGATTTTGCAAATAATTTCAAATTGTAGAAATTTTATTTCAAATAAAAATTCTAGAAATTTTGCTTTTTATTTCGACAAAGTTTGGAGTAAAATTCTAAGGAAATATTTTGAAATGATTGATTGATGTTTAATGGTAAGGAAATGTGATTTGAGACAACAAAATTTGGACAAGAACTCAACACTGGAAAATACCATTGACTCGGCTATTGAATTCCATGGAATGGTTAGAGAACTTTTATGTAACGAAACACAGAAAAACTTAGCACCAATATATTTCCTTTAAAAAAGTTTATTGAAGCTATAATCGCAATGAAAGAAAAAATTAACTGATAAGATTACCTTTTTAATCAAATTATAAAATAAAGTCGATTAAAATTTTTTTTGGAAATTTTTAATTAAAATATTATTTGCCCAAACTAACATTTTAATTTAATATGCATACTAAAAATTGTTTTTTCTGATTCGATCACGAAATTAATGATCCAATTAATTTTTTAATTGAAATGTCCTGAATCACGAAAATGATCACAATTTTAATTGGGCGTTAAATAAATAAATAATTTATTAATCAAATCAAATTTCAATTAATCTATTAATTAATTCAATTTAAACTTTAATTGATGTTGATTGCAAAACTAAATTAATTTTTTATTAAAAACCTAACAATTTTCATTTAATTTCTTAACTGACTTAGTGTTTTTATACCCTACCCCATAGGATGGGGGGTATATTAACTTTGTCATTCCGTTTGTAACACATCGATATATAGCTCTCAGACCCCATAAAGTGTATATATATTCTGGGTCGTGGTGAAATTCTGAGTCGATCTAAGCATTTCCGTCCATCCGTCCGTCTGTTGAAATCAAGCTAACTTTCGAACGAAACAAGTTATCGACTTGAAACTTCGCACAAGTAGTTGTTATTGATGTAGGTCGGATGGTATTGCAAATGGGCCATATCGGATCACTTTCACGTATAGCCCCCAAATAAACGGACCTCCAGATTGGGCTTGCGGAGCCTCAAAGAAAAGCAAGTTTTATTCGATCCGGCTGAAATTGGGTACATTGTGTTTGTATATGGTCTCTAACAACCATGCAAAAATTGGTCCACATCGGTCGATATGTAATTAAATCGATCCCCAGATTTGGCTTGCGGAGCCTCAAAGAAAAGCAAATTTCATCCGATTCGGCTGAAATTTGGTACATGGTGTTGGTATATGTTCTCTAACAACCATGCACAAATTGGTCCACATCGGTCCATAATTATATATAGCCCCATATAAACCGATCCCCAGATTTGGCTTGTGGAGCCTCTAAGAGCAAAAATAATCTACCAAAATTTTATTGCCAATTTTGTCAAAATTTTATTTCTACAGAAAATTTTGTCAACATTTTATATCTTTAGGAAATTTTGTCAAAATATAATTTCTATACAAAATTTTGTCAAAAATTTATTTCTATAGAAAATTTGGTCAGAATTTTATTTCTGTAGAAACTTTTGTCAAAATGTTATTTCTATAGAAAATTTATGAAGCATATCATAGTTGGAGAGGAATATTTTGCAAAATCTTCCAAAATATCAAGAATTCTACCAATCTACCAAAGAGTAAAAAATCTTCCATTTTTGGTAGACTCGTGATCATAATTATATAGCCCCCATATAAAGCGACCCCCATATTTCAATTCTGGCTCTTACCGCACAAAAGTTCATATCGGTTCGTAATTATTTCCCGTCAAGAACTGAATATATACGTATTTAATCGTCGCAATCCATGGTGCAGGGTACATAAGATTCGGTCTGGCCGAACTTACGGCCGTATATACTTGTTAGTTTAATTAAAAAATTGATTGTTTGAAATAAATTTTTAGTTAAAAATTATGAAATTTTCCACCACTTAATTAATTATTTCCACCACTACTTGATTAAGTCTTAATTGTATCAATTAATTTTTTAGTTTAAAATTTTAAAATTTTCTTATATAATTGACTTAATTAAATTAATATTTCTATATTGATTAAAATTTTAATTGTATCAATTAATTTAATAATTGAAAAAAAAATTCAATTTCAATCAATTTTTTAATTGGAAATATTTTGGTGCTATTTTTTTCTGTGTTTGTTAACATTTTATTCGAAAATAATTAGTTGCGTACTATTAATTGGTTCATTAAATAAACAATAATACATTAAAATAAATTGATTGTTTCAATTAAAAAATTAATTGAGTTTTTCGACCAAAATCAATTATAACCAATTAATAACAATTTAACCAATTAATAATTAACAAAAAGTTCCCGAAGAAAACAATTTTGATTTCTGACTAATTTTTGATTTCTAACTAATTCTGTAATTAATACTATCATTTTCGTGAGTGAAAAATTTCAGTTAAAAATTAATTGGGCCAATTAATTTTGTGATTGAATCAGAAAAAAGTTTTTCTGTGTAGTAGAAGTATGCGCATGACACCAAGTTTTCGTGATACGCGTGAATCACGTGAGTCGTGAATGGATTTTAAACTATATCTCGATACAAAAACAAAATTCTTTTCGTGACTATCATTTCTTTGAAATCACGCTCACGAAAAATCCACGTTTACGAAAAAATTCACATCCACAGTAAATTTCACGTTCACGATAAACTTCATATTCACCATAAAATTTACGTTCACAATAAACGAAATCACATCCACGAACACATTCACGATCACGATTACATTAATGCTCACGCTTAAGATTTCAATATCGTCCATTCTTTAATGGTTCCTCGGTGAACCATATTTTAGGTTTGATATTTTTGGTTCCGTCGTGAGTTATGAAAATATTTTCGTGAGACACGTGAATTGTCGTATCCAAACATTTTTCGTAAATCACGAGAATTGTCGTGAATCGTGCGTGAGGCTTTAAGAGTTATTTGTGTTAGTAGTTAGTAGTTCGTTCACGCAAAAAAATAATTCTTTCCTCGCAAACGAAATTTTAGACAAACAAAGTTCGTTTCTCATTTGCTTTTCATTGAAAGGAAGTGTATTTGGAAGAAAAGTATATACTTTTTGTGATAAACGTTTATTCTTTTCCAGGATGTAAAAACAATTTCATAAAGACTAACTCAAAAAAAAATTTTGTCTAGCTAATTGCATTTTCCCTCACATCTTTCTCACTTCCACGAAGTTTTTTAGTTCTTAGCAACTTTTTCTGTAATACAAACAATGTAGAAGAAATTATTCAATTTTATAAATTTTCAAATTTTTTTTTTACCTTTCGACTGGACGGAGAATCGAACCGCGGACCATGCAATTTGAAAGCCAACACACTATCCACTGAGCTATGTAGCCGTTATTGTCATCAATAGCCAATTACCCATATAAGTTATATTTATATAGCATAGCTTGCGGCGCCCACGAGCCGATTAAACAAAGATTATTTAACAGACAAATACATTTAGTTGGGTACCGTGGAGCAGTGGTTGCCACGTCCGACTTGCATGCCAAGGGTCGTGGGTTCGATCCCTGCTAAAACCAAAGTTTTTTTTTACATATATTCCAGATATGGTCGGAAGATTCCGAAAAAATGTTCAACATTACATTCTACTATATTAAATTTTTACTATGAACTGTAAAATGTGTCTTATTAAAGACCTAAAGTCAGAAAAGAACAGTGTTTGATATAAACGAAATGGACTGTGTTGTTGGTTCAAAAATAATTTTTTATTGAAAAAATTAAAATTTTGTACCAAACGAATTTTTTTGGTGATAAAAGGGTATACTTTTCGAAGCAATCCAAAAAACTCTAACAAAAGAAAAACGTTTTCGGTACACGTTTCCAAACGTTTCTTTTTTTTTCTTTGCGTGTTGTTAGTATGACTTTTAAGTTCCTGAATGTGCGTGAGTGTGAATTCCTACCCACATGTCGTGCGCGAATGTGCATAAGTGAAATTTCACTTTCACAGCGGTCGAACAGTTTGTTATGGCATTTCATTTAAAGTTGGGGTATCGAAATTTCAAAAATTCGCAGTCGACTTTTCGATCTCATCGTTAAAATTTCATTATTCGTTTTCACTATAAAAAGTCGGTTAATCGATTTTGGTCAACATCAGAAATTAATAATTCGACTTTTCAATTTTGTATCCCTACACTCAAAAAGAGTTGTGGATCTAAAATACTCAAAAAGTGGATCTAAAGATTTTGACCTTCCCTTAAGGGTTTTGCTCTTAATTCCGAGCCAAAGATTCCGCACCTTTAAAATAGTGACATTTTATAACAAAACTATTTATTTTTTCATCAAACCTTTAAAAAATTAAAATAAATCTCATTCAAAGTAGAAAATATTTTCTTAATTAAAAAAATTAAACCAAGGATGCAAAATCCGTAAAATAAGTCATAGATTAACAAGATTTTTTGGTTGATAATCACGAATTAACCTCCCCTTTGCTGTAGGACGCATAACTTTGGAGATATAAGAGAAATATTTTTATACCCACCACCATAGAATGGTGACGGGGGTATAATAAGTTTGTCATTCCGTTTGTAACACATCGAAATATCGATTTCCGACTATATAAAGTATATATATTCTTGATCAGGGAGAAATTCTAAGACGATATAACTATGTCCGTCTGTCTGTCTGTCTGTTGTAATCACGCTACAGTCTTCAATAATGAAGCAATCATGCTGAAATTTTGCACAAGCTCGTCTTTTGTCTGCAAGCAGGTCAAGTTCGAAGATGGGCTATATCGGTCCAGGTTTTGATATAGTCCCCATATAAACCGACCTCCCGATTTGAGGTCTTGGGCTTATAGAAATCGTAGTTTTTATCCAATTTGCCTGAAATTTGAAATCTGGAGGTATTTTTGACCATAAAGAGGTGTGCCAAAAATTGTGAGTATCGGTCCATATTTTGATATAGCCCCCATATAGACCGATCTCCCGATTTTACTTCTTGGGCTTATAGAAACCGTAGTTTTTATTCAATTTACCTGAAATTGGAAATCTAGAGGTATTGTAGGACCACAAATACGTGTGCCAAAAATTGTGAGTATCGGTCCATGTTTTGGTATGGTCCCCATATAAAACGACCTCCCAATTTGAGGTCTTGGGCTTATAGAAACCGTAGTTTATATCCAATTTGCCTGAAATTAGAAATCTAGATGTATTTTAGGACCATAAATAGGTGTGCCGAAAATGATGAGTATCGGTCCATATTTTGGTATAGTCCCCATATAGACCGATTTCCCGATTTTACTTCTTGGGCTTCTAGAATCCAAAGTTTTTATCCAATTTGCCTGAAATTGGAAATCTAGAGGTATTTTCGGGCCATAAAGAGGTGTGCCGAAAACGGTGAGTATCGGTCCATATTTTAATATAGCCGCCATAAGAACGATTTCCAGATTTAACTCCTTGGGTTTCTAGAAACCGTAGTTTTTATCTGATTTGCCTGAAATTGTAAATATTCTGGTATTTTAGGCTCAGAAAAACGTGTATCGGATTAAGTTTTTATCGGTCCATTTGATAATGCCTCCATATAGACCGACTTCACTTCTGGAGGGTGTAGAAAATGCTTGAAACTCAATGTAAAATTTCCAGATTTTACTTCTACAGATTTAAGATTTCAAATCAAGACCTTATTTTATAATTTTCTTGCACACTTACAAGAGATGTTAATGATTCCTCTAAAACTCAAACAAAAATGGTTCGTATAAACCCAGAATCTGATATAGTCCTCATAGGTGAATTTTTTAAATTTATCTTCGGGAAGTGTCCTCAAGTCCTCAAGCCCTCCTGAAATTTCAAAGGAAATCCTAATATTTGGTTCATGATGGTGGGTATTTAAGATTCGGCCCGGCCGAACTTAGTGCTGTATATACACGCAGAGAAAAAAAACGTTTGGAAAACGTGTACCGAAAACGTTTTTCTTTTGCTAGAGTTTTTTGAATTGCTTCGAAAATTTTAAACTTTTATCACCAAAAAAATTCGTTAGTTACAAAATTTTTATTTTTTCAATAAAAAAAGTTATTTTTGAAACAACAACACAGTCCATTTCGTTTATATCAAACACTGTTCTTTTCTGACTTTAGGTCGTTAATAAGACACATTTTACAGTTCAAAATTTAATATACTACAATGTAATGTTGAACATTTATTCGGAATCTTCCGAACATATCTGGAATATATGTAAAAAAAATTTAAAAAAAAATAAAAAAAACTTTGGTCGAAGCAGGGATCGAACCCACGACCCTTGGCATGCAAGTCGGACGTAGCAACCACTGCTCCACGGTGCCAAACTAAATGTTTGTTTCTGTCAAATAAACTTTGTTTATTCGGTTCGTGGGCGCCGCAAGCTATGCTATATAAATAGAACTTATATGGATATTTATCTATTCATGACCATAACAGGTACATAGCTCAGTGGTTAGTGTGTTGGCTTACAATGTGCATGGTCCGCGGTTCGATTCTCCGTCCAGGCGAAAGGTAAAAAAATTTAAAAATTTATAAAATCGTATAATTTCTTCTACATTGTTGGTATTACAGGAAAAGGTGTTAAGAACTAAAAAAACCTCGTGGATGTGAGAAAGATGTGAGGGAAAATGCAATTAGCAAGAAAACAATGTTTTTTTTTTTTGAATTTGTCTTTATCAAATTGTTTTTACATCCTGGAAAAGAATAAACGTTTATCACAAAAGTACACTGTTAGAAAAATATGTTTTTCATATGTTCCGATATAAACAAAATGTGTTTCGGGCACGATTTTAAACCACAATATATTTAAGTGCGAACATGTAATGTTCCTAAACTAACACTAAATGTTTGGGACATCTATGTTAATATGTTAGAATATATTATGTTTGGGGCATCAATGTTTCATAAAAATCATATGTGTGAATACAAACATATATAAATTTACAAATTTCGACTAAACATACATATGTTGTGATATTTTATTCAAAGCGACAGAGAGAGTATAGAGAGAAATAGAGATGGAAACCGGGAGAGTTGACGAAAGATATCAATATAACACAGCAAAAGAGTCAAAAGAGAACAATTTCTGTGAAACCGCTTGTATGTTGTTTCGGAAAACTGTTTTATGATAAGGCCAAAAATTTGATATGTTTAAGTCTAAATATTATTTAATTTGAATAAAGAGAATATACATTCTGAACCAAGAGAATAGACATTTGAAAAACAAACAGCTTATGTTTTCGCCTTGAGAGCAGCATTTTATGTATGTGTGGACATGTGTTTTGTTTATCATTTTGGCATTATGGACACAATTTTTTTCTTTGTTCGTTAAAAGAAATGAGGGGTCTTCATAAAAATAACGAAAGGGCACTATACTCTTTTTAGAGTTGGGACAGTAAAATGAAATAAGGAGGAAATAGTGAAAAATTACACAGTAAAATGTAAAAAAACAAACTTTAGTTCCTCTTTATTAAAAAGTAGTCCACGAGGAGTTGACGGACACCATCAAATATAAAAGCGGGCATTAAGTTCGAGTTTTACAGCTAAAACAATTTAAAAAGTTTATTTTCTTTAAAATGAATTATTAAAGAAAAATAAAAGGAATTTTAGAGCGATGGTGTTAAATGCTAGTAAAAAACTGTTCACTCCTAAATAAATTTATGTTTATATTATAAAATTATGTATGTATGTTTATACTCGACTCCACGTTCTTCTTTTGTTAGTTTTTGAATTCCTTCCAAATTTTAAAGTTTTGTACAAAAACAGTTTTTTATTACAAGATTGTTATTTTTGCAATAAAAAATAATATTTTATCCAAAAATCAGTCAATTTCGTTTATATCAAGCACTGTTACTGACTATAAATCTTTAATAACACACTTTTCGAAGTTTCATTTAAAAAAATTAATATAGTATAAATATAAATGTGTAAATTAAAAAAAAAAAAAAAAAAAAAAAAAAAAAACAACAAAAAAAAATGTTCGGTCGGAGCAGGGATTGAACCCACGACCCTTTGCATGCAAGGCAGACATGCTAACCACTGCTCCACGTGGCAAACAAATGTATGTTTCTGTTAAATAATGTTATGTTTGCATGGGCTCGTGGGCGCTGCAAACTATGCTATATAAATGTAACTTAAAACGATAATTATCTACTGGTGACTATAACAGCTACGTAGCCCAGTGGATAGTGTGTTGGCTTACAAACTGTATGGTCCTCGGTTCGATTCTCCGTGCAGGCGAAAGGTAAAATTTAAAAAATTTATAAAAGTGAATAATTTCTTCAACATTATTTGTATTACAGAGAAAGGTTCCAATAACTAAAAAAATTCGTGGAAGTGAAAATTACGAGTATGTTAGGGAATGAGCACAATCGTGTTTGGGAAAAATTCTTCCAAGCATATAATATTTTTGGCTCAAAATGCTTCCAAACATATAATATGTTCACATAAAACAAACATATTAATGTTTCGGCAGTATGCAATAATATATGTGCTTCCTGCAAAATATGTTTGGAACATATGTTAAAGAAGCGATTTTTTTTGAGCGTGTATATACTTTTCTTCCAAATACACTTCCTTACAGCGAAAAGCAAATGAGAAACGAACTTTGTTTGTCTAAAATTTCGTTTGGGAGGAAAGAATTATTTTTTTGCGTGTACTTGTTTTATAATTTGAATGGAATTTTTTACTTTTTTTGCTCAGTTTTGCACTGGGATATATTAAGACTAAGATGATAAAATAGCATTTTCTTCTTCAAATCAAAATTGAAAATTGTTTTTCCTTACTTTTAGGAAATTTTGCCATACTTCAAAAACTTATGACATTAACGGATTGCTACAAATTTCAAAAAAATTTAAAGCAAAGATTCTGATTCAATTGAAATTTCTTTAGTTTAAACAGATTTGTCTTCATTATTGTGTCAATTATATGTCTTACAATTTAGAATACAAATTCGATTCAATTTGAATTTTTTTCAGTGTAGTTGCGATTTTGTTTGCCAACATTTGTAATCTTTGCTTGAAATATTTTTTTTTTTTCATAAAATTCAATGTATATTTCTATGTCGTATTTCTCCTATATATCACTAAATAGAAGACGCATTTCTCGTATACACGCAAAGAAAAAAAACGTTTGGAAAACGTGTACCGAAAACGTTTTTCTTTTGTTAGAGTTTTTTGAATTGCTTCGAAAATTTTAAACTTTTATCACCAAAAAAAATTCGTTTGTTACAAAATTTTTATTTTTTCAATAAAAAAAGTTATTTTTGAAATAACAACACAGTCCATTTCGTTTATATCAAACACTGTTCTTTTCTGACTTTAGGTCTTTAATAAGACACATTTTACAGTTCAAAATTTAATATAGTACAATGTAATGTTGAACATTTTTTCGGGATCTTCCGAATATATCTGGAATATATGTAAAAAAAAACAAAAGCAAAAAAAAAACTTTGACCGAAGCAGGGATCGAACCCACGACCCTTGGCATGAGAGTCGGGCGTAGCTTCCACTGCTCCACGGTGCCAAACTAAATGTTTGTTTCTGTTAAATAAACTTTGTTTATTCGGTTCGTGGGCGCCGCAAGCTATGCTATATAAATATAACTTATATGGATATTTATCTATTGATGACCATAACAGGTACATAGCTCAGTGGTTAGTGTGTTGGCTTACAATGTGCATGGTCCGCGGTTCGATTCTCCGTCCAGGCGAAAGGTAAAAAAAATTTTAAAAATTTATAAAATCGTATAATTTCTTCTACATTGTTGGTATTACAGGAAAAGGTGTTAAGAACTAAAAATCCTCGTGGATGTGAGAAAGATGTGAGGGACAATGCAATTAGCAAGAAAATAATGTTTTTTTATGTTGAGCTAGTTAGTCTTTATGAAATTGTTTTTACATCCTGGAAAAGAATAAACGTTTATCACAAAAAGTATATACTTTTCTTCCAAATACACTTCCTTACAGCGAAAAGCAAATGAGAAACGAACTTTGTTTGTCTAAAATTTCGTTTGGGAGGAAAGAATTATTTTTTTGCGTGTACTGATTTTTTTTTCCTTGACAAAAAGTCGATAACATTTTCAGTGAAGGCATTTTGTCCTACAAATACAGAATTGTTGTCATGATATTCATGCGAAAATTTTTGTAGATAAACAATTTTAAATTTTTGCATTTTTTTCTTTAAATAACTGGGATTTATGCGAGACATTTCCATGTCTCAATTGAGGCAATCTTCCTATTCGAGAGCCTTCTCTATGTAAATATTCCTAGACTACTCAAGCGATGAAAAGTAGTGGAAAAAAGCAAAATCTTCAAAAACAAAGACAAAAAAAACAAATATAATTGGTGTCCTGACCTCAAACTGAGAGAACAATCATTGACAGAGCAAAAGAGAAAACAAACAAAAAAAAACACTGTCATACTCACAGTCATAATGATCGCAACAAGTGTTTCCCTTTTGTCTATGCGTCTGGTGTAAAGGACAACTGCAGAAATATTTGAATAAAGTCTTTAAAATTAGCAAACGAGTACGAAATGAAATTAACAACACCCAGACATGGCACTAAAACGCCCTCAATACGGACAACAAGAACAAATGCCGACCCAGATTCTTCATAATTTGTTAATTTCTACATTTGCCACTTATGCGAAATCATGCTGGTTGAATGGCCCCCAAGGCTATGATGCCAAGTGAAGGATGTCCTGGCGGAATTAAAGTCTGTTTCAACCTGTGATTTTGGATGATTTCCGTCTTCGTTTCTCATACCCTGGTGCATTCATTTTGCAATCAATTAAATGTTTTGTCTTTTGGCGGCACAATTGTGACCGACACTCGACAGTACTCGACCGCATCCTTGTATGCAAATTAGCATATTTTTCTGTTGTCGTTATCGACTTTGATTTGGTTTTTTTGTTTGGTTCTCTTAGCATTCGGCACAACACAGTGACAAAAGTGCGTGAACCAGTTAGAGATTGGCTTATGCCTTTATTTTTCCCCAAGCTCTCTCATTCTTTGCCTCGCTCTCTCTGTCATTTTACTATGTGGGTGGATGGTTAGCAAGTGGGGTTCGATTGCATGTGAGTATATGTGTGTACGTGTGTATTATGATGTGTGTCTATTGCAAGTTAATGGTTTTATTCGAATCCTTTGATGTTTTTTGTTTTGTTTGCTGAAGAGCCACTCAGACAACATGGATGTCCTTGTGATTGTTGATTTGAATTGAATACCTTCCCCGTCGACAGGAAGGATAAAAAACAACACAACACAGAAATAGCAAAAAATCTATTCCAAGCAAATTTGAGCAAAATAGAAGGTAACACTTAATCATTTGAGGATTTGAGTCAAACGAACCAAGGTTTTATTAAAGGACACAACGACATAGACCACAATGAAAATGTTAGGGCAGTAACATTCGAAACAGTGGCTTGAAACATAGAAAAAAAATATCAAACACTCATTGCAATCATGCATCAACTTTAAGACTTCTCGTTAGGATCAATTGTAAAAATATTAGGAACTCGATATGTTATGATAAAAAATTTTGAAAATGTGGCTAATTATTTTTCGTAAAAATCTATACATTTGGCTCACCAATTATTCAACTTTGAAAATTCGTTTTCTTGAAATTTTCATGACTTTTGACTTCTTTTGAGTTTGCAAACAAGCAGAAATCGATCGAATCCAAATAAGGACTTTACGGTGGGTGCACCCAGAGAAGGAATATGATCACCTCAAACATGTTTCAAGAGCAAAATGTTATTTTTCGATGGTGAACATGTAACATTTTTATCGCAACCATGTTATTTTCTCGGGAATTGTGTATCTGTTTTCGGCAAATACGTTTTGTTTGGCGAGAAAACAACATTTTTGCTATAAACATGTTACATGGTCACCATCAAAAAATAACATTTTGCTCTTCAAACATGTTTGAGGTGATCATATTCCTTCTCTGTGTGTGGGGTCAGCGGAGATGCCAGTATTGGGGATTTCTTCTTCATTAATGGAGGAATTTCCATGAATTTGGGAAATGTCCATGCACTGAAAAAAATATTGTCGTGAGGTCAAAGATTTCATGTCTTTAAAATACGAATACAAATTTTGCTTAGCATAGAAGACGCATTTCTCTAAAATAAAGTTATTTTCCTTGTCAAAAAGTCGATAAACTTTTCAATGAAGTCGTATTGTCCTTATAATTAAGTGATTTGACTTAAAAATGGGTATCTTAACATGAAAGAAAAAATTTATAGGCTAAGGTCAACTTGACTTTAATAATTCAGAAAAATTCTTTAAATTTAATGAAATTGTCTTTAAATTTGTTGTCTTTTTGCATCTTGACTACAAAGCAAGAAATCTTTCAAATATAGGACATGTTTTTCAAAACTTTATTTTAAAGAAATTTTTACTTCAAACATAGCATAATTTCTACTGGAAGTCGAGTCCTAATTTGGAAAATAAAGTTGCCGTTAACTCGTCTTTAAAGGACTTTGATAGCATATGAAGACAAAAAGCTGAGAAAGCGTAAAATTAAAATTTGCTTCCTGGAAGCAAGTACACAAAACCTAAATTTAAAAGAGAATTGTGTCTTAAAAGTATCCTTACTTGTATTCTCCGCTTCTTTGGCTCGGAATCAATACCAAATTTTTTAAAGTAAAGACAAAATCTTTGGAACCGAGTATGCTTTTTTTTCAATGTGGATTTTACCAAATCGGTTCAGTATAATAAATCTTTATTCTACTTTATCACAAAAGAAGGACAACAAATCGTCAAAATTTAAAAAAAGGCAAACTTTGCTCCTCTTTATTCCACGGCATACAATAGGATGCAAATAGTGCAATCGAACTAGAAACGGACACTCGATTTTATTTTGGCGGCTCAAGCGCTAATTTATAAACATTTTTCTACAATTGCGAAACAATTTTGTGAGGACCGGGGTTTAAATGGTGCTACCATATCAGCATCCTCTACTACAATTATCATAATAAATTCGGATAATTCACTAAACCTAAAGTGAATTATACTTAAACCTCCCGAAAAAGGGGTTTTGATAGTCGACTTTGCCTTAATAAATTTGTACAAACATATCACTTTTCCTTTGCCAAAGTCAAATCATCGATTTTAGTGTAGTTTTAATTAATATTGATAGGTTTTGATTATTCATAAAAAAGTGTTAAGAATTTATGGAGAATTTTAATTTAATTTAGGAATTTTTGGGGACAAAACGTACCAGTTATGAGACAAGTGTCAGAATGTTATTTCGGCTACAATCACGAAACGAGAGCATAATTTTTTCTAAAATTTTATTCGCATAATCAGGAAAATATTTTGTTTCTCTCATGCTCACGGATGACAAATTTGTTAAGTTCCATTTACACATATGCACGGCGTTGGCGGTGTTTTTTTCACACTGATAGCTTTCTAATTCCAAAATATTAGTGCAATCTACGACAATGCAATTTTTTGAAATACGTATGATCTCAGCGAATTTAAACGGCAGTCATTTAAATACGAGTCTGATCTGAAAATTCCACAGTAGCTGTTTTATGCGATAGTTAACCACAGCCGGAGAGGTGAAGTATTTACGGGATCACCATGATATACACACGTTTTTATTCACTTATTTCTTATCATTGCAAAATATTATTATGCGTCTATAATTTAGATTTCGCCGACTACCGAGTCCAGACCTCGAGATGTTGACTATGTAGATTTATGGAGTGACCAGAATTTGCACATGGCGATCCCACGAAAAACATGGCGTATAATGATGTAATAGTAAGTCATTACTACCAAGCATAGGGTAATACTTCATGTTAGACCCAACTGCCTCTTGCAATCAGTTTCCATGTTAACTACTTACCCAGCTCAATATATAACTATTGGATCTTCATATATAACAGGTTGGCCGATAAGTCGTTTTTATTATTGAACATAGTTCCCTTCAAGAGCGATACAACGATTATAACGACCTTCCAATTTTTTGATACCATTTTGGTAGTACTCCTTCGGTTTTGCCTCAAAATAGGCCTCAGTTTCGGCGATCACCTCTTCATTGCAGACAAATTTTCTCTCTGAGAGCATCCTTTTGAGGTCTGAGAACAAGAAAAAGTCGCTGGGAGCCAGATCTAGAGAATACGGTGGGTGGGGAAACAATTCGGAGCACAATTCATGAATTTTTGCCATCGTTCTCAATGACTTGTGGCACGGTGCGTTGTCTTGGTGGAACAATACTTTTTTCTTCTTCATATGGGGCCGTTTTGCCGCGATTTTGATCTTGAAACGCTCCAATAACGCCATATTATAGTCACTGTTGATGGTCTTTCCCCTCTCAAGATAATCGATAAAAATTATTCCATGCGCATCCCAAAAAACAGAGGCCATTACTTTGCCAGCGGACTTTTGAGTCTTTCCACGCTTCGGGACGGTTCACCGGTCGCTCTCTACTCAGCCGACTGTCGATTGGACTAAGGAGTGTAGTGATGGAGCCATGTTTCATCCATTGTCACATATCGACGGAAAAACTCGGGTGTATTACGAGTTAACAGCTGCAAACACCGCTTGGAATCATCAACACGTTGTTGTTTTGGTCAAATGTGAGCTCGCGCGGCACCTATTTTGCACAGAGCTTCCGCATATCCAAATATTGATGAATGATATGACCAACACGTTCCTTTGATATCTTTAAGGCCTCTACTATCTCAATCAACTTCATTTTACGGTCATTCAAAATCATTTTGTGGATTTTTTTGTGTTTTCGTCGGTAACCACCACCACTGCGTTCACCGTCCTCCGTGCTCATTTTACCACGCTTGAATTTTGCATACCAATCAATTATTGTTGATTTCCCTGGGGCAGAGTCCGGAAACTCATTACCAAGCCAAGTTTTTGCTTCCACCGTATTTTTTCCCTTCAGAAAAAAGTATTTTATCAAAACACGAAATTCCTTTTTTTCATTTTTTTCACAATAACAAAACTTGCTTCACAAAAGACGCTCTATCTCACAAACTAATTGACTTACAGACGTCAAATTTTGACACGAATAATTTGGTTGGTACTATATAAAAATAATATGCAATTAATACTAGCGACGCCATCTATGTGTCAGACCGGAGACTTATCAGCCAATGGACTGAATAGTCTAAGTGAGCTTGACACATCGGGTTGACACCTAAACTAACCTAACCTATCACACCAAGAGACCCACGGATATATCCCACTATATTATTCAAAAATATCTAATGTCCTCTATCCCTCTTCATAATTGTTGCATATTTAAATTGCAACACCAAATAGGTAAAAATGTAAAACACTGTGCAGCAGTCATAATTCGAATTGATGGTTTTTGTTCAACAAAAAAGGATACGAGTGATGTTTAATTGGTTTAAATGAAGCGATTTATTAGCCAAACAAAATGTCTCAAGTATTCGTTGATATGCCCAAAAAGGAGGCAAAAGAGGGCAGATTTATTGTGCAATTCAAATGAAACGTGTTAATTTCAAACAATTCCAATTTCCTTTAATCTTTAGCGGCATTCCTCCAACGCAATTCAATGAGAAGCTATACTTGGGAAAGATATAACTCAACCTACTACTGAACAAACGTCCTGGCATACGAGGTTAAAACTCATCTCGAAGAATTTTTGAATTCCTCTTGCTTAATTACGTCACATGGAAATGTATTTCCGAAGCGGATTACAAACCTAAAGACAATCCTTTAATGGTCTCATCCCTGTAACCTTTACCGAAGACACACGTACATACAGACACAGAATCCGGATATGCCAGCAAGTGCATCCTGATATCATCATCGTCATCATCATCATCCTCACAACTATGAAGGAGATTATTCCACACCGTATGTTTTTAACTCAACACAACAAAGCTCATCATGGTGACTATCTGCTGCCTATACTTCTCATCGTTTTGGTGGGCATCCTGCTGTTTACATGAATTCTTCTGGTGGTGTGATGTGGTGTAGTGATGGTTAGTTAATGTCGTCGTCATATTGGTGTTCCAATGCTGGGGTGCCGTTTACAGCTGGTGCGTGTGTGCTTCCATGTCCTTTGGAAGTTTTGTGCCATTCGCTGGTTGTACGCACCCTAGTCAGCAAGGACGATTGCCACGCGCACAAACAACGTCACCGATGTCAGGATAACAACAAAACCCCGACACAAAACTTATCCATTTCCCCGAATGCAAAGTGAGAGAACAAAGTGCGTGAGAGTGTCTCGTTGCGGTGGCTCGTGTGCCTATGTGAAGGTGTTCTTCGTTCGTTTGCTCGCTTTTCGTGTTTGGGTGTCTTTGCTGGTACTTGATTTGCTGGTTGAACGAAAGGATTTGCATACGATTGTCTAACGTTTTTTACTTCAGAATGTTTCTATCCACCTTCGCGCGAGGACGATTCTAACGGATATTCGAATCTAAACGGTTTTCAAAGAATTTCAAAAAAAAATTTTTTGAATTTAATTGAAAGATAAAAAAGAGAACAAAATGATTTTTATCAATATATGGATAGTTAATGTCCTATGACAGTGTGAATAGAGAATAAAAATAATTTAAATAAAATTAATTATGTGAAAATTAAAAAGAAAAACAACACGTTTTATAGATTTCTAAAAAAATTAAAAATGTATAAAGTGAGTTTATGTGATGTGATGTCGTCTCTTAACAAATGAATAAATTTAAAGCAGCTGCATAAGTGAAAATTTAAAATAAAATAAATATTAAAATTTAAATTTAAATTTGACAAAAAAAAATTGTATGGAATTTTTCAAACGTACACTCAAAAAACAAGGTGATCCAAAGATATTGATTTTAGAGTAAAGATTTTGATTCCGATTTACAGACGTTTGTTTCTTCATAAAAAAATATATTTTTAATTCATAGGATTTTTTATCATTATACACTTAAAAAAAGTTGCCAATGATTTTCATATTGATTCCAAGCCAATTTTTTTCACTTAGTGAAATTTTGAAGAACAGCCCCAAACTTAAATCTGGTTTCTAAAAAAAATTAAATTAAATTATACAATAAAGATAAAAATAAAATTAAAATAAGATAATTAAAATAAACCCAAATTTAAATCTGGTTTCTAAAGAAAATTAAATTAAACTATACAATAAAGATAAAAATAAAATTAAAATAAGAAATTAATTGAAAATTCCAATTTCTAAAAGCAAAACGGAATATCTTTAATGTTGATTTTAGCCAATATTTGAAGCTTTTTTTATTTTTAATCCAAGGAATGCAAAATCCATTTAATTTGAGAAAAATTTAGTATTTTCTTTATATCAACCAAAATTTAAAAAAAAAATCTATGATAAATATCCTGAATTAACAATTTGGACAAAAAACCTGGCTAACAAAAGAATACAATATATCAAAGATAAATATTTTTATTAAAAAATTTTAATTTTATATAAATTTTGTTTTCTAAAATATTTGTTGGAGTTTATACAAATCTATACTAATCTTAATGAGTTTACATATTTTGTATGTCTAAAAAACAAAAAAAGTAATATCAAATAGAGAATGGTTGAATTTAAGTCTAATTTACATAAAAGATTATTTCCCACATGGTAAATATAAAAGGCTTTAAGTCTACACCTAAAAAAAAGTTTAATTGAATCAAAACTTCACTTAAGGATTTTGGTATTTATTCCAAGCCAAAAATGCGCTTTCCTGCACTGAAAAAAAAAGAATACCCGGTTCCAAAGATTTTGTCTTTACACTAATGATTTTGGTAGTGATTCCGCACCAAAGAAGCGGCGAATTGAAAAAAGAATACTTTTAACCCTTAAATGCACACTGGATCTTTTAAGATACAAACAGAAAAAATTCTTACGTCTTAAAAAATGCATTTAAAACATCATAACGCTTTTTAAAAAAATTTGTTTTTTTCGGAAAGTTTGTAGTACTTTTGAGTAATCTGCAATCATAACAAATTTTGACCAAAAATTCAAAAATCAACAAATTGGAAGTTAAATAATATTTACGAGAGATGAAAGTAATGTTAGTAAAAAACAAGTATATACGGCCGTAAGTTCGCCCAGGCCGAAGCCTATGTACCCTCCACCATGGATTGCGTGGAAACTTCTACTGAAGCCGATGGCAAGGTATCTTAAAACTTCCTAACACCGTAATATATACCACATAGTCCATACGTGGTATATATTACACTAAAAAAGTCCGATTAAATACGTATATAATTAAGTTTAAAGTTTCTATAGAAATATAATTTTGACAAAATAAAATTCTGACAAAATTTTCTATAGAAATAAAATTTTTTCAAAATTTTCTATAGAAATAAAATTTTGACAAAATTTTCTATAGAAATAAAATTTTTTCAAAATTTTCTATAGAAATAAAATTTTGACAAAATTTTCTATAGAAATAAAATTTTGACAAAATTTTCTATAGAAATAAAATTTTGACAAAATTTTCTATAAAAATAAAATTTTGACAAAATTTTCTATAGGAACAACATTTTTTCTATAAAAATAAAATTTTGGTAGATTATTTTTGGCTTGAGTGGCAACCATGATTATGCACCGAAATGGACCAATTTTTGTGTGATTGGGGATCGGCTATATATAACTATGGACCGATATGGACCAATTTTGGCATGGTTATTAGCGGCCTTATACTAACATCACGTTGCAAATTTCAACCGGATCGGATGAATTTTACTCCTCCAAGAGGCTCCGGAGGACAAATCTTGTGATCGATTTATATGGAGGCTATATATAATTATGGACCGATATGGACCAATTCTTGCATGGTTGTTAGAGACCATATACTAAGATCACGTACCAAATTTCAACCGGATCGGATGAATTTTGCTCCTCTAAGAGGCTCCGGAGGTCAAATCTGGGGATCGGCTTATATGGGGGCTATATATAATTATGGATCGATGTAGACCAATTTTCGCATGGTTGTTAGAGACCATATTCTAACACCATGTACCAAATTTCAGGCGGATCGGATGAAATTTGCTTCTCTTAGAGCAATAGTAATCCAAATTTGGGGGTCCGTTTATATGGGGGCTACACGGATGAAAAAGACTGTTTTTCATATGTTTGGCTATAAACATTATATGTTTGGAACACACATTTTTAAACACAATATTTTTGAGTGCAAGTATATAATGTTCATAAACTAGCATAACATGTTTGGGACATATATGTTAATATGTTAGAACATATTATGTTTGGGACATAAAATGTTTGTAAATATAAAATGTTTGGATGCAAACATATATTAATTTAGAAATAGCCTATAAACATATATGTGTTTAGTAGCTTGGAGCGCTATTTAACAGGGAGCGATATTGAATTAAGTTGGTGGTTGTTGCTTGTTATTACAAAATTAACATTTTATTTTTCTTGGGCAATTGATCAGCTACTTCTTTGATCCTTACAAACTGTGTGGTCCGCTGTTCGAATCCCCGTCCGGCAAAAGGTAAAATTAAAATAAAAAAAATCATACAATTGAATAATTTCTTCTACAATGTTTGTATTACAGAAAAAGGTGCTAAGAACTAAAAAATCTCGTGGAAGTGAGAAAGATGTTGGGGAATATACAATTGGGCAGAAACAAAATTTTGAGCATTCAGGTCGAAAACCTATGTTGTTAGCACCTATATTACCTGTTTATTTTCATAATTCGTTATGATTGTAAATATATAAATAAATAAATAAAATTTTGAGCACAATATTGTTTGGGAGAATTTTTTTAAGCATATAATATTTTTGGATGCAAAATGCTTCCAAACATATTATATACATAATAACATATTGTTTTTTGGAAGACAACATTATTGAATTTGGATGCAAAAATACAAAATGTTTGAAACTTAGACTACCCAAACATATATTGTTTAGACTAATATGCTTTCAAACATATTATATATTGGAAGAGATCAAACATATAAATGTTTGGGCAATACCCAAAAATGTATATGCTTGAAGCAAAATATGTTTGGGAGTATATGTTACAGAAGCGATTTTTTGTGAGCGTGTATACGTAAAAGTGTACCGATATGGACCAATTTTAGCACGGTTGTTAGAGACCATATACTAACACCATGTACCAAATTTCAGCCTGATCGGATAAAATTTGCTTCTTTTAGAGCAATCGCAAGCCAAATTTGGGGGTCCGTTTATGTGGGGGTTATACGTAAAAGTGGACCGATATGGCCCATTTGCAATACCATCCGACCTACCAAATTTCAACCGGATCGGATGAATTTTGCTCCTCTAAGAGGCTCCGGAGGTCAAATCTGGGGATCGGCTTATATGGGGGCTATATATAATTATGGATCGATGTAGACCAATTTTTGCATGGTTGTTAGAGACCATATACTAACACCATATACCAAATTTCAGCCCGATCGGATGCAATTTGCTTCTCTTAGAGCAATCGCAAGCCAAATTTGGGGGTCCGTTTATATGGGGGTTATACGTAAAAGTGGACCGATATGGCCCATTTGCAATACCATCCGACCTACATCAATAACATCAATAACATACAAATACTTGTGCCAAGTTTCAAGTCGATAGCTTGTTTCGTTCGGAAGTTATCGTGATTTCAACAGACGGACGGACGGACATGCTCAGATCGACTCAGAATTTCACCACGACCGAGAATAACTTTATGGGGTCTTAGAGCAATATTTCGATGTGTTACAAACGGAATGACAAAGTTAATATACCCCCATCCTATGGTGGAGGGTTTAAAAACTGTGTAATATAAAAATATCTGTATTCTGTACAAAAATAAAATTGGTTATAGTTGATAGCCTAAGTAGCTAATGCTAGATTATTCTCTATTATTCTTATATTTACTATAAATTTAATAAATAAATAAAATTGTTTATTTGTAAATAAAAACTTAGTTTAATGTGCACTTAATTTTATATTGATACACAGAAAAATATTTCCGTAGTTAAACTAACGCCAAATTTAATTTATTTTTATTGCAAAAAATTATTTGTTTGTAGTTCAGTTTTATTATTTTTTACGAAACTTTCCACAGTCCAATGAAATTTTCGTTTTTTTAAGTATGTCTCAAACATTTTATGCACTAAACGCGAGTATAAACCTCCATGACCGTACACATAAATTCATTTTCACTGAAACAAATGAAAATTTTCGTACGATTCCTAAAAATAGTAAAAATGAACTACTATATGGTTAAAATGGTCAATGATTTTCTTATTTACTTTTAGTTAATTTTTTCTTCAATGAGAGGGAGTAATTTCGAGAACAACAGTTAAAAAGTACAACATGGTACTACATTTTCTTGGTTTTAACAACACTTCGTGGAAATCTCAAACCATGGAGTACAAAATAGTTCAATTTTCGCGCGAGGTAGTTCATTCTTCCTATAAAACAGTTTACTTTTTTTTCGGTGTACAACCCCTATTAAAAAAATATAATTCTTTGTAAAGATATGGCATACAGATGTTCTCTTTTTAACATTTTGCATATTATATTTGTTTTTTCGGAAGATTCGGTGATCTTGTGCATTTAAGGGTTTAGACACAATTCTCATTTAAATTTTAATTTTCCATACTTGATTCTAGGAAACAAAATTTAATTTATTCATTTTTCAGCTTTCTTTTTCATGCGCTATTAAAATCATTTAAAAACGTGTTAATGACAAAAAAATACTAAATTCAGACACGACTACATAGATAAAATATCAGCAGTCAATCTAACGCTAAATTTAACTTATTTTGATTGCAAAAAAAAAATATTTGCCAGTAGTTTAATTTTAATATTTTATCGAAATTTTCCAAAGCTTTATGAACTAGATAATATTAACTAAAGCAAAAGAACATTTTCGTAGGATTCCCAAAAATAGTCAGAATGAACCACAGTATGGTTAAAATGGCCATGATTTGGTGCCAATGATTCTCTTCTTTATTATACCCTCCATCATAGGATGGGGGTATATTAACTTAGTCATTCCGTTTGTAACACATCGGAATATTGCTCTAAGACCCCATAAAGAATATATATTCTGGGTCGTGGTGAAATTCTGAGACGATCTGAGCATGTCCGTCCGTCCGTCCGTCTGTTGACATCACGCTAACTTCCGAACGAAACAAGCTATCGACTTGAAACTTGGCACAAGTAGTTGTTATCGATGTAGGTCGGATGGTATTGAAAATGGGCCATATCGGTCCACTTTTACGTATAGCCCCCATATAAAGGGACCCTCAGATTTGGCTTGTGGAGCCTCTAACAGAATCCGATCCGGCTGAAATTTGGTATATGGTGTTGGTATATGGTCTCTAACAACAAAATTGGTCCACATCGGTCCATAATTATATATAGCCCCCATATAAACCGATCCCCAGATTTGGCTTGCGGAGCCTCAAAGAGAAGAAAATTTCATCCGATCCGGCTGAAATTTGGTACATGATGTTGGTATATGGTCTCTAACAACCATGCAAAAATTGGTCCACATCGGTCCATAATTATATATAGCCCCCATATAAACCGATCCCCAGATTTGGCTTGCGGAGCCTCAAAGAGAAGCATATTTCATCCGATCCGGCTGAAATTTGGTACATGGCGTTGGTATATGGTCTCTAACAATCATGCAAAAATTGGTCCACATCGGTCCATAATTATATATAGCCCCCATATAAACCGATCCCCAGATTTGGCTTGCGGAGCCTCAAAGAGAAGCAAATTTCATCCGATCCGGCTGAAATTTGGTACATGATGTTGGTATATGGTCTCTAACATCCATGCAAAAATTGGTCCACATCGGTCCATAATTATATATAGACCCCATATAAACCGATCTCCAGATTTGGCTTGCGAAGCCTCAAAGAGGAGCAAATTGCATCCGATCCGGCTGAAATTTGGTACATGGTATTGGTATATGGTCTTTAACAACCGTGCCAGAATTGGTCCATATCGGTCCATAATTAGATATAGCCCCCATATAAAACATTCTCCAGATTTGACCTCCGGAGCCTCTTAGAGGTGCAAAATTCATCCGATCCGGTTCAAATTAGGAACGTGGTGTTAGTATATGGTCGCTAACAACCATACCAAAATTGGTCCAATCACACAAAAATTGGTCCATATCGGTTCATAATCATGGTTGCTACTAGAGCCAAAAATAATCTACCAAAATTTTATTTCTATAGAAAATTTTTTCAATTATATACCTATTGGATCGATCTTTTTTGATTTAATATATACCACGTATAGACTAACTCACAATTTAGAAAACGATGTTAGGAAGTTTTAAGATACCACAACCCAAGTAATTCGATTGTGGACGACAGTCTTTCGTAGAAGTTTCTACGCAATCCATGGTGGAGGGTACATAAGATTCGGCCTGGCCGAACTTACGGCCGTATATACTTGTTTTTATTTCATTTTGTCTTCTATGAGAAGCGGTGTTTTCGTGAGTTGCAGTTGCAGGTAAAAAGTTATTAATAAGCCTTTGTGGAAATCTCAAACTGTGGAGAACACTTTAGTTCAATTTTCGTGTGAGGTAGTTCTTCATTCATCCAATAAAACAGTGCACTTTTTTCGGTGTACAAGTCGAAATTATGTTATGTTTCAACCAAAACAAAATCTTTAAAATAATGTGTTGAAAGTTGTTTCTTATTTTTGAACGCTTTTTTGCTTTGTTATACAAAAAGTCAATAAATTTAAAGACGATTTCAGTAATTGTAAAGAATTTTTCAGAGCCAAGTTGACCTTAGTCAAACAAAATTGCCTTTTACGTTAGGATACCCAATTTTAAGTCGAATCACTTAACTATAAGGACAAAATGACTAAGGGCACGAAATCTTTGGCTTCACGACAATATTGTTTTTGTTTTTTTTTTTCGTGTAAGAAAAATTTATTAGAAAGGTATCTAAATTCAAATCTAAGGTCTTTACTTATTTAAATGCTCCAATATTTTTTCAAACATTGTGGAGGCATATGTTACTAATTCTATATATGCAAACTATTATTTAAAATTATATATTGTTCTTCTAATAAACATTGAATATTAGTTTTTCTGTATACTTATCAATATCAAATAATGCATACTAAATTCCTATTATTGAATTATTCATAAATACTAATCACCTTGCTACCACTGTAATTTTTGAGATCACATAATCGATATCAACTAACTAATAAAGTATATACTGAATGAATTCTTTATTTCGCCTTAAGATGTTTGAGTAACAAAAACTGTTTTAATGATAAATGTACATAGATACCATAATATCATAGTCAAACAAATAAAGAACATTGTAAGTTACACTGAAAAAAAAAAAATAATGCGGTAATGCGTAATAGAAAAACGTGATTTTTTTTTATAATAGAAAAATGACACATTTTTTAATATAATAATTGTTTGCTCGACGTTTTCTATTTCTCCTCTTTTTTCAACAATATGAAGATATTGTTAACTTTATTAAAAATGTTTTTCTTTTATTAATAATAATGAAAAAATGGATTATAATCCGTTAAGTTAGCATGTACGGCTTAAAAGAAAATAGAAATTTCTAACCCAGTTTTAAGTACTTAAAACCTTGCCTTACTTTTTAAAACTATCCTCACTATACATTGGAAAAAATATTGCCATAATATTGAAAAGTATGTAAACTAATTTTTATGACAAGAAATTTACACAATATTTAGGATTTCTTTCTTTCTTTAAAATAATAAAATTTTAATAAAGCCAAAGTCTATAATCTTAGCTTCAAAAATTTTTTTCATTAAATTTTAGACACACACTTTGAAAATTGACGTCCTTTCGTTAAAGTCGTAGGTCTTGGAAGTAAGGCAAATTTACCTTCAAATAAAGAACAACATTTTTAATTTAAAGACATCTTTAAATTAACTGATACTCGTATATTGAATCTTAAAATGTAAGATCAAAATGCTTCAAATATAGGCTAAGGTTTATTTTGAGGATTTTGCGTCTTGTGGTCAAGGCCGTAGCCAGGATTTTAATTCGGGGGGGGTTCAACTTTAAAAAAAAATATTCATATAATCTCATGTGTAGAAAATTTTATTTATGCATAGGTATGTATACAATATTTTTATACCCACCACCATAGAATGGTGACGGGGGTATAATAAGTTTGTCATTCCGTTTGTAACACATCGAAATATCGATTTCCGACTATATAATGTATATATATTCTTGATCAGGGAGAAGTTCTAAGACGATATAACGATGTCCGTCTGTCTGTCCGTCTGTTGTAATCACGCTACAGTCTTCAATAATGAAGCAATCGTACTGAAATTTTGCACAAACTCGCTTTTTGTCTGCAGGCAGGTCAAGTTCGAAGATGGGCTATATCGGTCCAGGTTTTGGTATAGTCCCCATATAAACCGACCTCCCGATTTGGGGTCTTGAGCTTATAGAAACCGTAGTTTTTATCTTATTCGTCTGAAATTGGAAATCTAGAGGTATTCTAGGGCCATAAAGAGTTGTGCCAAAAATGGTGAGTATCGGTCCATGTTTTGGTATAGCCCCCATATAGACCGATCTCCCGATTTTACTTCTTGGGCTTATAGAAACCGCAGTTTTTATTCAATTTACCTGAAATTGGAAATTTAGAGGTATTGTAGGACCACAAATACGTGTGCCAAAATTTGTGAGTATCGGTCCATGTTTTGGTATGGTCCCCATATAAAACGACCTCCCGATTTGGGTCTTGGGCTTATAGAAACCGTAGTTTTTATCCAATTTGTCTGAAATTGGAAATCTAGAGGTATTTTAGGACCATAAAGAGGTGTGCCGAAAATGGTGAGTATCGGTCCATATTTTGGTATAGCCCCCATATAGACCGATTTCAAGATTTTACTTCTTGGGCTTCTAGAATCCGAAGTTTTTATCCTATTTGCCTGAAATTGGAAATCTAGAGGTATTTTCGGGTCATAAAGAGGTGTGCCGAAAACGGTGAGTATCGGTCCATATTTTAGTATAGCCCCCATAAGAACGATCTCCCGATTTAACTCCTTGGGTTTCTAGAAACCGTAGTTTTTATCTGATTTGCCTGAAATTGTAAATATTCTGGTATTTTAGGCTCACAAAAACGTGTATCGGATTAAGTTTTTATCGATCCATTTGGTAATGCCTCCATATAGACCGACTTCACTTCTTGAGGGTGTAGAAGGCGCACTGATCATGAAAATTGCTTGAAACTCAATGTAAAATTTCCAGATTTTACTTCTACAGATTTAAGATTTCAAATCAAGACTTTATTTTATAATTTTCTTGCACACTTAGAAGAGATGTTAATGATTCCTTTAAAACTCAAACAAAAATGGTTCTTATAAATCCAGAATCTGATATAGTCCTCATAGGTGAAATCTTTAAATTTATCTTCGGGAATATCCTCAAGTCCTCAAGCCCTCCTGAAATTTCAAAGGAAACCCTAATATTTGGTTCATGGTGGTGGGTATTTATGATTCGGCCCGGCCGAACTTAGTGCTGTATATACTTGTTATAATATTAAATTGAGCCGACGGGATTTTTGGGCAGCAAATAAATCAATGACTTCTTCAGTCGACACATTTATTCGGCGATGAACCGACATTAATGCCAATCCTTTGAGTCTACTCTCGCTAGTCGAATTTCTAAGATACGTTTTTAATCTCTTCATTGTTGAAAATGAACGTTCGGATGAGCACGTAGTAACTGCAGGGATGGAAAATGCAGTACTATGGTACTTTTTCAAACCTTTTTCACCCCGGTCAGTACCGTAGTACCCCCGCGAGTCGATATCAGATTTATGGTACAATAGCTTTGACAAAATATTTTAATATTTTGAGAAAGTCTTTATCAACCTTATTTGCTAATAGTCTTTTACAAATATGGCAAAACAGACATGTTCATGTGGGAAGAAAATCTCGATTTTGTAAAAGACATAGTCAAAAACAGGATTTTATTGAACTTCAGGAAAGTTTTAGTCGAAAAAAGAATGCGATTCTATATTATCGATTTTTTATTTCGCTAGAAATAGTTGTCAACATTTTATTTCTATATAGAATTTTTGCAAAATTTTATTTTTATAGAAAATTTTGTCAAAATTTTATTTCAATTGAAAATTTTGTAAAAATTTTATTTCTATAGGAAATTTTTGCAAAATTTTATTTCTATAGAAAATTTTGCCAAAATGTTATTTTCTTTAAAATTCAGTCTCTTGACAATAATCTTCCAGTAAAATTTCGTAAAAAGTACCTTTCCGCTCAAAAAATACCTTTTTTGTACTTTCTTAAAAAGTTGTATTTTCCATCCCTGAGTAACTGGCAAAGTGACTAAAATTTTTAAAAGAATATGCACGTTTGGAAAAATCTCTTTATTGCTTCCATCGCTGAATTAGGCAGGTTCTTTTCGCAGGTTTTGCGCCATTTCATTTACACATGTGTGTTTGGCTGTTTCGTTGTTGTTGCTATGGCCAAACAAAGCGAGTCATGTTCATAAAAAGATCAACAAACACACATAAAAAGCAGAAATACATTTTCCAAAAATGAAATTTGTGGTGCGAGAACAAAAATAATTTTTTTTTTCGACCGTCGTTTGATGGGCTTTTCAACTAGTATTCTATGATTTGTGCAAGTTTTATTGGGAAGCGTTTTTCAAAATAAAACCTCAAGCTTTTCTTCAACATCTTCGATAAGATTTTTCTATGCAGCTAAAAATAAATTTTTATTAATATAAAAATATTCATTCATTTCGGGGGGGGTTTGATCCCCCACATCCCCCCCCCTGAATACGGCCTTGCTTGTGGTTAATAGAAATAAAATTTTGATAAAATTTTCTATAGAAATAAAATTTTGACAAAATTATCTATAGAAATAAATATGTGACAAATTTGTCTATAGAAATAAAATTTTTACAAATATTTCTATAGAAATACAATTTTGACAAAATTTTCTATAGAAATTAAATTTTGGCAAAATTTTTTATATAAATAAAAAAAACTGACAACATTTTCAATAGAAATCAAATTTTGACGAAATTTTCAATAGAAATCAAATTTTGACGAAATTTTCAATAGAAATAAAATTTTGACAAAATTTTTTATAGAAATAAAATTTTGACAAAATTTTTTATAGAAATAAAATTTTGACAAAATTTTCTATGGAAATTAAATTTTGACAAAATTTTTTATAAAAATAAAAAAAACTGACAACATTTTCAATAGAAATCAAATTTTGACGAAATTTTTCAATAGAAATAAAATTTTGACAATATTTTCTATAGAAATACAACATTCTTTTCCTCTGTTGGTTAAGCTACTCTTGTAGTTTAGTCAATGTATGGTTTTAAGCTGCAATAAAAAACAAAAGCAATGCTTAAAGAACAAAACCAACAATAACAAAACAAAACGAATGGAAATAGAAGAGGAAGCACGCTCAAATTAAACCCAGCCAACTGCATTCAAATCGATGATTTGACAGTGGCATAGGAAAAGAGATATGTTTGTTTCGAATTTATTTCGGCATAAGCCGGCTATCAATGTAAAACCTATTTTCGGAGGGTTCAAGTGTGGTTTTTGTTGGGTTTAATAAACTGCCTGAATTTATTCTGATAATTGGTTGATAGTTTTGCTGCAAGTAGAGGATGCTGATGAGGAATGTGGTAATTCCGAAACGTGCGTCCATCCAACCATCTTGCAGTCTATAGGGCTTTGCCCAAATAAATTTGACAAACATTCTTTTCCTCTGTTGGTTAAGCAACTCTTGTAGTTTAGTCAATGTATGGTTTTAAGCTGCAATAAAAAACAAAAGCAAATACAATTTTGACAAAATTTTCTATAGAAATTAAATTTTGACAAAATTTTTTTATAGAAATAAAAAAAAACTGACGAAATTTTCAATAGAAATCAAATTTTGACGAAATTTTCAATAGAAATAAAATTTTGACAAAATTTTCTATAGAAATAAAATTTTGATAAAATTTTCTATAGAAATAAAATTTTGATAAAATTTTGACAAAATTTTCTATAGAAATAAAATTTTTTCATTCGTTTTGTTTTGTTATTGTTGGTTTTTTTCCTTTAATCATTGTTGTTGTTTTTTTTATTTCAGCTTAAAACCATATATTGACTAAACTACAAGTGTAGCTTAACCAACAGAGGAAAATAATCTTTGTCAAATTTATTTGGGCAAAGACCTATAGACTGCAAGATGTTTGGATGGATGCACGTTTCGGAATTACCACATTCCTCATCAGCATCCTCTACTTGCAGCAAAACTATCAACCAATTATCAGAATAAATTCATGCAGTTCACTAAACCCAAAAGTTAACCACACTTGAACCTTCCGAAAAAAAGGTTTTACATGATTTTTTTTTAGGTGCTAAAATTTTCTTCAACTTTTTGTAGATTATTTTTGGAACGCGTGACAACCGTAACTGAGAATCAATTTAAAATTTTTAAATACACTGAAAAAACAATGAACCCACCAGGAAGAAAACATTTAGCTAATTTTAGAAAAATTTTAATAATTTTAGAAAACAGTATTACAAACGCTGACATCACGCCGATATCACAAAAACAAGTAAATATTTTTCGACAAATTCAAGAAAATTTATTCGACATATTTAATTTTTTTCACTTGTTAAAGAAAATTTTGTAATTTGAAAGAGTTCAAAATTGCAAAAATGTCCTTTGTGACATACAAAGTTCATGATGGACGCATTTGTAGTAAAATTTACAAATTTAAAGAAATAATGAACAATTTTCTGAGAAGTACGAATTTAGTAAAACTTTTTACTACATTTGTGTATAATTTTTTCCCGTTTTTTAGTTCATTTAACTAACGTACGCAAAAAAATATTAGATTAAAGGAAACTTTCTCCATATATAATAATTCCATGAACTAAAATAAAGTTAAATTGGCTTTAGTGAAATAGAGACTTCACTTTCTTTTGAGTGTAAAATTAAAATCTTTGTATAATTTTGTGTGAAAATTACACACAAAAATGTAAACTGTTTTATAGGTAAAATTAACTACCTCGTGCGAAAATTCAACAAAATTGTAATCCACATTTTGAGATTTTCACAAAGCGTTGGTGTACTTTTTAAGTGCAATTCCCGAAATTATGTTACACCCTCTCATAGCAGAAAAGTCATGACCATTTTAACCATACAGTTGTTCATTCTTACTACTTTTGGGAATCGTATGAAACTTTCCTTCTGCTTTAGTTCATATTGAACTTATGTGTACGGTCATTGAACTTTATACCCATTTTAGTTCATAAAATGTTTGAGATATACTTACAAAGATAGAAATTTCAATGGGAAAAAATAACAAATAATGTCGAGAAAAAAATAAGAAAAAATTTCTTTGCAATAAATTTGGGAGCCACCGTGGTCCAATGGTTAGCATGCCCGCCTTGCATACACAAGGTCGTGGGTTCGATTCCTGCTTCGACCGAACACCAAAAAGTTTTTCAGCGGTGGATTATCCCACCTCAGTAATGCTGGTGACATTTCTGAGGGCTTCTGAGCAGCTTCTCTATGTGGTTTCACTGTAATTTGGAACGCCGTTCGGACTCGGCTATAAAAAGGAGGTCCCTTGTCATTGAGCTTAACATGGAATCGGGCAGCACTCAGTGATAAGAGAGAAGTTCACCAATGTGGTATCACAATGGACTGAATAGTCTAAGTGAGCCTGATACATCAGACTGCCACCTAACCTAACCTTTGCAATAAAAATAATTTAAATTTAGCGTTAGTTTACTAGGAACTTTTTTCCTGTGTGTAACACTAAGTAGTAATAGAATACTTCACTCAAAAAAAGTGAACCCGCCAGGATAATAGAGCCGATTTGACTGTATTTTGCTCCACATTGAAAAAAAATATTGTCGTGAGACCAAAGATTTCATGTCCTTAAAATACGAACGCAAACTTTGCTTAACATTAAATGATGCATTTCTCCGATATAAAGTTTTTACCTTGTCCAAAAGTCAATAAACTTTTCAATGAAATCGTTTTGTCCTTTTTGGTGATTTTGATGAACTGATGTCAACTTCACGGATGAAAAAGACTGTTTTTCATATGTTTGGATATAAACATTATATGTTTGGAACACAAATTTTTAAACACAATATTTTTGAGTGCAAGCATATAATGTTCATAAACTAGCATAACATGTTTGGGACATATATGTTAATATGTTAGAACATATTATGTTTGGGACATAAAATGTTTGTAAATATAATATGCTTGGATGCAAACATATATTAATTTAGAAATAGCCTATAAACATATATGTGTTTAGTAGCTTGGAGCGCTATTTAACAGGGAGCGATATTGAATTAAGTTGGTGGTTGTTGCTTGTTATTACAAAATTAACATTTTATTTTTCCTTGGGCAATTGATCAGCTACTTCTTTGATCCTTGCAAACTGTGTGGTCCGCTGTTCGAATCCCCGTCCGGCAAAAGGTAAAATTAAAATAAAAAAAAATCATAAAATTGAATAATTTCTTCTACAATGTTTGTATTACAGAAAAAGGTGCTAAGAACTAAAAAATCTCGTGGAAGTGAGAAAGATGTGGGGGAATATACAATTGGGCAGAAACAAAATTTTGAGCATTCAGGTCGAAAACCTATGTTGTTAGCACCTATATTACCTGTTTATTTTCATAATTCATTATGATTGTAAATATATAAATAAATAAATAAAATTTTGAGCACAATATTGTTTGGGAGAATTTTTTTTAAGCATACAATATTTTTGGGTGCAAAATACTTCCAAACATATTATATGTTCACATAATAACATATTGTTTTTTGGAAGACAACATTATTGAATTTGGATGCAAAATACAAAATGTTTGGAACTTAGACTACCCAAACATATATTGTTTAGACCAATATGCTTTCAAACATATTATATATTGGTAGAGATCAACCATATAAATGTTTGGGCAATATCCAAAAATGTATATGCTTGAAGCAAAATATGTTTGGGAGTATATGTTACAGAAGCGATTTTTTGTGAGCGTGTTGGTTTTAAAAATATTGCACCCAGAAAAAAGTGACCCCTTCTTTAAGTTAAAATGAACTAATTGTGACGAAAGTTGAACTTCGTATAGCGCATTTATACGAAGACATTTTTATTTTTTTGAACGATGTGATTTTCGTTGAAATTAGGTAGAATGCATTCCATATATTAGTTAACATTTTCCTATATTTATGTACCACTATACTACAGAATGAAAAAAATTAACTGAATTGAATTCATATATGGAATGATTTTATTGAACTTTTTTCTTTCATTGGGACAAATCTTACATATTTGTGGTAAACCTTTTTACTTCAAACTTACAAATATAAAAAATCATAAACCATTTTTATACCCACCACCATAGAATGGTGACGGGGGTGTAATAAGTTTGTCATTCCGTTTGTAGCACATCGAAATATCGATTTCCGACTATATAAAGTATATATTCTTGATCAGGGAGGAATTCTAAGACGATATAACGATGTCCGTCTGTCCGTCTGTCTGTCTGTCTGTCTGTCTGTCTGTCTGTCTGTTGTAATCACGCTACAGTCTTCAATAATGAAGCAATCGTGCTGAAATTTTGCACAAACTCGTCTTTTGTCTGCAGGCAGGTCAAGTTCGAAGATGGGCTATATCGGTCCAGGTTTTGATATAGTCCCCATATAAACCGACCTCCCGATTTGGGGTCTTGGGCTTATAGAAATCGTAGTTTTTATCCAATTTGCCTGAAATTTGAAATCTAGAGGTATTTTATGGCCGTAAAGAGGTGTGCCAAAAATGGTGAGTATCGGTCCATGTTTTGGTATAGCCCCCATATAGACCGATCTCCCGATTTTACTTCTTGGGCTTATAGAAACCGCAGTTTTTATTCAATTTATCTGAAATTGGAAATCTAGAGGTATTGTAGGACCACAAATACGTGTGCCCAAACTTGTGAGTATCGGTCCATGTTTTGGTATGGTCCCCATATAGACCGATCTCCCGATTTTACTTCTTGGGCTTATAGAAACCGTAGTTTTTATTCAATTTACCTGAAAGTAGAAATCTAGAGGTATTGTAGGACCGCAAATACGTGTGCCATAAATTGTGAGTATCGGTCCATATTTTGGTATATCCCCTATATAGACCGATCTCCCGATTTGGGGTCTTGGGCTTATAGAAACCGTAGTTTTTATCCAATTTGTCTGAAATTGGAAATCTAGAGGTATTTTAGGACCATAAAGAGGTGTGCCCGAAATGGTGAGTATCGGTCCATATTTTGGTATAGCCCCCATATAGACCGATTTCCCGATTTTACTTCTTGGGCTTCTAGAATCCGAAGTTTTTATCCTATTTGCCTGAAATTGGAAATCTAGAGGTATTTTCGGGTCATAAAGAGGTGTGCCGAAAACGGTGAGTATTGGTCCATATTTTAGTATAGCCCCCATAAGAACTCCTGGGTTTCTAGAAACCGTAGTTTTTATCTGATTTGCCTGAAATTGTAAATATTCTGGTATTTTAGGCTCACAAAAACGTGTATCGGATTAAGTTTTTATCGGTCCATTTGGTAATGCCTCCATATAGACCGACTTCACTTCTTGAGGGTTAGAAGGAGCTCTGATCATGAAAATTGCTTGAAACTCAATGTAAAATTTCCAGATTTTACTTCTACAGATTTAAGATTTCAAATCAATAACGTCTTGATTTATAATTTTCTTGTACACTTACAAGAGATGTTAATGATTCCTCTAAAACTCAAACAAAAATGGTTCTTATAAATCCTGAATCTGATATAGTCCTCATAGGTGAAATCTTTAAATTTACCTTCGGGAAGTGTCCTCAAGCCCTCCTAAAATTTCAAAGGAAACCCTAATATTTGGTTCATGGTGGTGGGTATTTAAGATTCGGCCTGGCCGAACTTACTGCTGTATATACTTGTTTTCACAAAAGGTTAGCGTCACTGTATGCATGTTACCTGATAATTGAAGATTCCAAAATGAAGACGAATAAAGGGGTTGTTATTCTGTTTTCTTTCTTTATACATCATCACGAACATAGTTTTTTCTCACTAATTTAAAATAACAAATATTTTTTATATATTTTTTATTTGTTATATTATTTTACTATATAATTTTTTAACAATCCCTCCGTATACCATAACAACGCGATTCCAACTTAAAAAACAACCCACGAGCAAACATACCGATTACATCGATGACAGTTATCGATTACAGGTAGATAAAAGAAATATAGGAAAATTTCCTATATATTCTAACAAGTGTGTCTCCTTAAGTTTTGAAAGGATAGAATACTTCTTAGTACGAATGAACTAAAATATTTTTCTATGCCAAGTATTATTCGTATGTATAATAAGCTTTCTATAATAAAGGAAGTCAGTATTGTCGTTTTATAAGAAATTTTACTAAATTGGAGAAAACTTGGTTTTAGTTCATATTTTGTTTATTTTTACGAATGCTTTGTTATCAGTGAATAAAATTTTCTTGTTCAGTAGTAAATTCTTATACCCAGCGAAGAAAACAGTATTAGTAAAATTCCATGCCTTATTCTAGTTAATGAACTATTCCTAACTGCTTTAAGTTTAGGAGTTTTTTACTGAAGCAAGTAAATTTTATCATTTTAAACAAAAATTTAACTTAATGGAAATAAATTGGCTAAACTAAATTGATGAACATTTTTTTCCTTTAGTTCCGAAGGCACTTTTTTCTTGGTGTGCAGAAATTCTTCACAATTAATGAAATCGTTTTGGCTACAAAGGAAAAAAGCGTTCACAAATAGGAGATGACTTTCAAACCTTTATTGTTATCGTTAACACGTTTTTAAAGGACTTTGATAGCTCTATAAGAAAAAAGCTGAAAAACGAACAAATTAAAATTTGATTCCTAGAATTAAGTACACAGAACTCAAATTTAAAATAAATTTTGTCTTAAGTATATCCTTACTCTGATTCTCCGCTTCTTTGATTCGGAAATATTAGTGTAAAGACAAACATGCGTTTTTTTTTCTGTGCATGGATAATTTTATGTTTTTACTTAAAAAGGAAATCGTCGGGTTGAGTATTATACGAATAATTTCTTTTGGTTTAGTTAACATTAAAATTATTTGTATGGTCATTGAAATTTTATTCCACTTTTAGTGTTTGAGACATACTTGGAATAAAGAAACTTTCATTGAACTGGAGAAAATTTCTTAAATGGTGTACTATAAAGAGAATGTAGGATTAAGAAACCAATTCGATATGAATCAGTTACTTTTAGCACAAACAAACTAGTCGGACAGGCGAACATGCTACCTTCGACTTTGGAAATCTTGAAACGAATTTCATCAAAATATGACTGCCCAATCCTTATGGATGTTAAATTTTGTGCTCCTACTAAATTATATATTACTCATGGACGATACGATTATAATCGTATAGATTTTCTAAAATGTTCTTAAATCTACTGAAAATAATGCAAACAAAATTTTCAAAAAATAAAAAAAATAAAAACTGAACTACTACAAAACAAACCTTAGCATTTTTCTATATAGCCGTAATCCATTATATTTATTTAGCAGATATTGTATGTGAATATCTTGGTTTAGTTAGTTTTTGTGGCAATACATGATTGGCTTGAACTTGAGTTGAATGAAAAAAATACTCCGAAAATGAGATAAATCAGCTAGAGCAACAATAAAACGTTAATTTAAATAGAAAAGACCACAAGCCATTCTCCTCTAAACGTTATGGATTATATGCATTAAAGCTCAAAGCACTTGAAGTTTGAAAAGAGGGACGGACACTGAGGCCATATTCATACACACGATGAAATCTCTAACTCAGAAACTGGCAAACGCCCAGTAAGACTGCAAATCCAATACCTTGGATTGTTGTGGCGAACAGAGCATAGAAGTCTCCATCCAAAGAGGCTAGGAAACAGTTAACAAAGATCAATCAAGACCAAAACATTCAAAATCAAGAGCAGTATAGAAATATCTAAATTTTTTCTTTTTTGTTTTCTTTCAACATATGATCAGCCACATGAATAGTGATTGTAACAATTTGCTCTTAATGATTTCCAAAACACAAACAACACAGTCGTTACAATAACAAATAATTATTTATAATTAAAGATCATCAGTGAAATTAAATGAAAAAAACCAGAAACCAAAAATGTGAAAATAAATCTGAGAAATACTTCTGAAAAATACATTAGCGAAAAAAATTAACAAAAAAAAAATAGTCCTAAAGAAATTAAAAAAAAAATCCGGAGATACTTGCCAACACAAAAATTGTTTAAATGTTGAAATACCCAATGGTCGTTGTGGAATTGTGTTTTGAGCCGTTTGTACCGCAAAAATGTTTACGGCCATTTTTAAAATCACCAGAATTTTTATCGAGCATTGTCAGAGTGTTTGTGTCTTTAACAACGAACAACGAAAAAATTTAACAAATTCCCAGCTAAAAGCCCCACAATTGCAGCAGCAGCACCAACGACCAAGTCGTCCCCATAACCAACACTGGCCATTGGAACGGTCAAGTCAACGACAACGGCAGCACCAATTAAGGCAATTACAACAATTTTACAAAAGAATTAGCAATGTTTTTATTGTTCGGATTAACACCGCCACAACCACCGCCAGTAACAGCATCAACAAAACAACGACAACGACGACGAGAGCAACAGAAAAGCCATCATCAACATCAGCAACAGCAATCAGAGTACTATGGCAAAAGCCATCATCAAATCGAAGAGTCGTCAAGGATTCGAACCAATCAAGCAAATCAAACACCTACTTCTGGGTATGCAGCATCATTGCATCTTCACCCTCAACATCACCATTATCAACCACAGGATCAGCAGCCAACATTGGCAACAGCAACCACTACAACAAAAACTATACATCTGCATACAACAACGACATCGATGTCATCAACATCAACATCATCATCGCCATCGACATCGTCGTTGTCATCGTCATTGCCAAACACATCCGCATCCACATCCACATCAACGGGAAATTTAACTGTAACGCCTCGTTGCCTACACCTGCATTTGCATTTAATTATTGTGATTATCTTGGCCTGCTGTACAAGAAGGTAAGTACCTCCAAACTCTGTCAACCACCTATCTTTCATGTCCGTATCTAGGCATAGGACTCCAGGCCTCTCCACCATCACCATTTGCTTTAGGCCAAGCATAAAAATCTCAAAACTCATGTGCCATAGTAGGTGTATCGTAGTATGCTCTCACTGGCTGAATAAACTAAAGCCACTTTTGGAGCCCATACAAACTTGGTAACAAAAATCATCATAGTCCTTGTCGGTGATCCATGTATATACATGCAGGATGGATGTCATCCACTTCACCACAATTACTGTTGGCAATTTGTGTGTGTGTGTGTCTGTTTCGTTGTAAGGTATTTTGCCATAGACCAAGAGCCGAGTGGATATGTTAACCAGACATGACTATCATCCTGTTATAACACACACATACACTTACACACTCATAAGCCAGCAGGACCAATTAATCAATCACACATTCATTGTTGCCACTAATGGAAGTTGTTGTCATCGTCATTTTCATCATCCCATTATGTCCCCACATATCCATCTTGTCGTCAACAACAGTTGCAGGTGTTAATAGTGATTTTTTTAATGCGTATTTATTCAAATGAGCTAATTACCAACGAGCTCTTCGAAGTCGGGAATAGGCTATAACGTAGAAATACTAAAGATTCAGAAATGTCCTCGCAAAGATGTTTTTTTATTTTAACTACACGTGATGTTCTTATACACAGAAAAAAAAGTAAACTGTTCTATAGGAAGAATGAATGCGAACTAATTTAAACTAAATTGTACTCCACATTTTAAGATTTCCACAAAGCGTTGTTAAAACCGGGAAAACTTAATGCGCTGGTATGATTTTTAACAACATTTCCCGAAATTATACCCTCTCATAGAAGAAAAAATTAACTAAAACTGAAGAAAAAAATCATTGGCGCCAAATCATAACCATTTTAACCATACAGTTGTTCATTGCTACTATTTTTGGGAATCGTACGAAAACTCTTTTCTGCTTTTGTTCATAGTTATTGAACTTATGTGTACTGTTATTGAACTTTATACCCACGTTTAGTTGATAAAATTTTTGAAATATACTTAAAAAAGGAAAATTTCGCAAAAAATAACTAAATTTAACTACGTACAAATAATATTTTTGCAATCAAAATAAGTTAAAAACAGCGTTAATTTGTCTACGGTTTTTTTCGGTATAATTAAATTTTTTAAAGCTCGCGTTTTTCACATTTTAATGGGTAATTTTATACATTTTATATTAACTTTGTCATCCCGTTTGTAACGCATCGAAATATTGCTGTAAAACCCCGTAAAGTATATATATTCTGGGTCGTGGTGAAATTCTGAGTCGATCTGAGCATGTCCGTCCGTCCGTCTGTCTGTTGAAATCACGCTAACTTCCGAACGAAATAAGCTATCGACTTGAAACTTGGCACAAGTAGTTGTTATTGATGTAGGTCGGATGGTATTGCAAATGGGCCATATCGGACCACTTTTACGTATAGCCCCCATATAAACGGACCCCCAAATTTGGGTTACGGAGCCTCTAAAAGAAGCAAATTTCATCCGATCGGGCTGAAATTTGGTACATAGTGTCAGCATATGATCTCTAACAACCATGCAAAAATTGGTCCACATCGGTTCATAATAATATATAGCCCCCATATAAACCGATCACCAGATTTGGCTTGCGGAGCCTCTAAGAGAAGAAAATTTCATCCGATCTGGCTGAAATTTGGTACATAGTGTCAGCATATGATCTCTAACAACCATGCAAAAATTGGTCCACATCGGTTCATAATAATATATAGCCCCCATATAAACCGATTACCAGATTTGGCTTGCGGAGCCTCTAAGAGAAGCAAATTTCATCCGATCTGGCTGAAATGGTCTCTAATCACCATGCAGAAATTGGTCCACATCGGTCCATAATTATATATAGCCCCCATATAAACCGATCGCCTGATTTGACCTCCGGAGCCTCTTGGAAGACCAAAATTCATCTGATTCTGTTGAAATTTGGTACGTAGTGTTAGTATATGATATTTAACAACCATACCTTTTTTGTCTAATATATGCCACGTATGGACTAACTCACAATTTAGAAAACGATGTTAAGAAGTTTCTACGCAATCCCCCAGCAAAAAAAATTGGAAGTTTTTCCACAAAGATTTCTTTTAAAGCCCTTCCCAGAATCCCCCATCGAGTTTTTTCAACTTCCAATGCAGTCCTTTGGAACAAGTCCACAAACATTTCTTCTAAAGCGCATCGTGGGATCCCCCAATGATTTTTTTTCCACTTCCGATGCAGTCCTTTTGGACAAGTGCACAAACATTTCTTCTAAAGCGCATCTTGGGATCCCCCAATGATTTTTTCTACTTCCGATGCAGTCCTTTTGGACAAGTATTAGAAAGAATGCAATCAGGCTATTTTAAGTGCAAATTTTGGACAATTAAATTTTACAAAAAAGTAGAAAACTAATAAAAAAAAACTAAAAAAATAGAAAATTAATAAAAAAGTAAAAAAAAATAATAAAAAAAATTTCATCCCCGCTGGGATTTGAACCTGTGCCGTTTGACTTTTTCGCTTCCATGGAAGTTCTTTTGAGAAGGTTTTGCAAATTACGAAAAGTTTTAATTTTTTTGTTGGTTTTTAATGGAAAAAATATATTTATACGATAATATATACCGAAAATAAAAAATAAAAACGATGCATGACTTAAAAAATAATTTTTTAGAAAAATATTTGATAAAAAAAATTGCCGCTGGTGAGATTTGAACCTGCGTTTCTTATTTTTTCGTTCATACTAATAAAGAACATCTCGAGAAGCAATTAGAATGTTATTCCTTGGTGTCGTATTACGATCATATCACAAACATTTGAATTGACCTTTCGACGCTTTATGTTCAATGGCGTTTGTGGCTGAGTGTGCTAAGACGTTCTGTTATGGTGCCAGCAAACCCAGGTTCAACCCCTGGTCGGAGCGAAAAAGTTTTTCAATTTGTAAAAATTAGATAATAGGAAAATAATTGTGTAATAAAACATGTGGATGAAAAAAAGTGAAATTGGTTGAAAAAAAATTTTTTTTCGCTTTTTAAATTTCTTCATTCAAATTAACTTCCAGGGCACAACTTCTAAAGCAATGTAAAGGATCCAAAAAGTGAGTACTTCCGTCCTATGACAAGCCCATGTAAAATTCATTGGAGATGATCCAAGTTTGCACTACTTCCGGATCACAGATTGGGGATCCAAACTACTTTTTTGGAAGCTCTTTTTTTGCTGGGCCATGGTGGAGGGTACATAAGATTCGGCCTGGCCGAACTTACGGCGGTATATACTTGTTTTGTTTCAAATAGGTTATAAACATAGTAAGAATTGATAAAATGGTACAAATTATTATTAATACTATATTATTTTGTCGATAAAGCTGTTAAATCTCTTTTAGAAAGATTGCAAATTTCTGAAAATATTAGAAGTCAATCGTTTCAGACAAGCGTTAGAATCAGGGTTGGTCTGTCGCAAACTGTGACTTTTGCGACATACGTTTACGACGGTATAATACGTATGTCGCAAAAGTCGTAAACCTAATGTAGAAAACTTAATTTTGAATAAATGAAATTATGAATATTTATACCCTGCGCCACATTGTGGAGCAGAGGTCAAAGTTGTAGTCCAATTTATGTGAAATTTTGCACAGGGATTAGAATTAAAATACTATATAGCCTCCATATATATATGTTTTTCCGATTTGGCCAAAAATGGCTAAAACACCCACAGTTTCCTTATAAAATTGCCACTGCAAAGTCGAAAATTTGTAAAAGTGACTCAAATTGTTCCTTATTTCTAATACATATCTATCGACCGATAAATCATAAATACACTTTTGCCAAGTTGCCTCAAAATTGGTTCAGATTTAAATGTTTCCCATATTTGTTTACTAACATTGTGTTCCACCCCTAGGCATTAGCCGACTTAAATTTAAAGTCTATAAATGTTGTAGAACTCTGACAAATTTTGTCCAGATCTGGTATATATATCCCAACACATTGGATATGCTATCGAGAATGTGCATCTACAAAGTGGTGCAGGGTATAATATAGTCGGCCCCGCCCGACTTTAGACTTCCCTTACTTGTTTTAATTTAATTTAGATTGGCTCCCCGATAAAGGGGATACAAAAAAATGCTTTTATATTGTACTAGCGTAACCCGGCCCGCTTCGCTGCGCCTTCCGAAGCATATTTGGAGGAATATTTTGCGTTAACTTAGTCAACTATATACTTCGTGCTGAAAACAAATTCGAAAAGATTTGAATTCTTTTAAACAAATCGGACTACTTGATTTTTCGTTTATAGGTACAAATACGGCGGGAGAGGGTGTACCTTCTTCTATATTTCTTGTGAATTTTAAGTGTGGTTTGTCAAGGAAAGGTATCCTTCTCCTCAACATATCTGAAAATTAAGCACTATATTATAATAACATACAAAGAATTACTGTTTCCCATCCAATAAATCGGAAAAAGCAAAAATAGTAAAAAATTTTACCACATTAACATTTGCTAAAATGTTGGAAAATGATGCACCCTCTACGTTGGCTGCCAATTTCATGTAAATTTAAGTTCTTTACTAAAAAAAAGTCTGGCAGAAGCCTGTGCAAAAATCATAAAATTATGTACCGAGTTCCCATTTACGTACAACCCTCTACTTTCAATTTAAGAAAAAAAACGGACAAAAGGGAACCCTCCCCCACCTTCGCTCCACTCCGACCTGATATCGGACTATCACGTACCCTATATTAATTTCGCAACTACTCAATGGTCCCTATAAATTCTATCGAAGTAAATCGACAAAGTTTATTTCAATTTTCCCCTTCCCCAACCAGATATCGAAAAATCATATACTAATTTAAAAATCATGTATAAATTTAATCACCTCCTACCACGTTCCCTATAAATTTCAAGTAGATCGGCGATGTTAAATTTTGCTCTATTGTTTTAAAAAGACGTCACTTTCGACAAACACCTTAGTGAATAGCACCCCTAACCTTCCCTGAAAATTCTTGAAACTTTCCTTCAAGTGTGGGGCAAGGAAGGTTGCCTCTTCGTTCATAACCTTCCCCCACTGCCTATGTAAATTTCAAGAAAACTTAAGAATTGTTGCTTTTTTTTTTGCAGTTTTAGAGGAGGACCTCCTCCCCGACTAAATATCGAAAAGTGATGTAGCGTACCTTTTGTAAACGTCCCAGAAAATGTCAAGCAAATTATAAGCCTAAAAGGGCGGCCTCTCTTCCGTCCAAATATCACAAAATCAGGTATCAACTATTAATATCGTAACCTCTCCCCAGTCCTCTGTAAATTTCAAGTAACTCGGTAAAAGTTTAATTGTTTCTCTGTATGTACTTAAGAGAAGCGGATGTCTCCCTATGCCCTTTTATTTTTATTAAAAAATCGAGAACCTGATATAAATTTCATAACCCATTTTTTCCATAAAATTTCAGTCGGGGGAGTTTAGTTTTGTTTGTACTTTCAAAAAAAAAAAAAATCTGGCAAAGGGGTGGTCCCCCTCCCCGACCAAATATCGAAAAATAATGTAGCGGTGTTTTGTCTAGATGCCAACCCCAACATTCAATGAAAATTTCAAGCAAATCGCATAATTTTGTTCCAAGTTTCAAAAAGTAGGGCAAGGGGGAGGTCCCCCTCCCCATCCACATATGAAATCATCGGATACCCACATGTTCTCTGTAAATCTCAGATAATTTAGAGAATTTTAGTTTTTTCACTCTTCTTAAAAAAATTCGAACAAAGGGGAGGCCCCCATCCGCCACCAAATATCGAAATAAAAAGTAGCGGATCTTTGTCTAGATGCCAACCCCAATCTTCAATGAAAATTTCAAGCAAATCGGTCAACTTTGGTCCAATTTTCAAAAAGTCCGACAAAGGGGAGGTCCCCCTCCGCGACCAGGTGTCAAAAAATGAGGTACCCTATTTTCACCACATGAACGCCCCCTACGATCTCTGAAAGTTTCAAGTAAATCGGTTCAGCCGTTTCGGAGCCAACTCGGTACATACAAACAAACAAACAAATAAACAAACATAGATTGAATTTTATATATATATATAGATTTATTAAAAATCTACTCTTTTAAGATTGTTTTTAAAACTTCTCAAAGGTAACGCTGATAGGACCATTCCACTTAATTGTCAATTTGAAGGAGTTATTGTTTTGTATTGGATATGAAATTATTATTAGCTTCAGTTTGATTTAAATAAAATGTATAAAAAACTGTATTTAATTACTGTCTTTTGCTTTGGAAACGGTGCCGATATTCCGAACAACAAATTGGTATGAAGACACGCAGACATCCAGGGATCAACTTGTAGACTTGGATTAAACTTTGCAGTTTAATCCATGTATGGAACTGAAAATTGCAGTGTCTATAAAAACGAAGAAAATATTTTCGCAAAAAATATTCTACCACATTGTATGAAATTTCTTATCCTAATTCTGCATTTCTAAAGTCTAAGAAATTGAGACTTTGGTTATCAGTACTCCGCATGTTTGGTACAGCTCATCAAACCGATTTGGATGCACTGTTGCAGTTCATAACTTTCAGTCTTGTTGACATCTTAAGATGTCATCAACTAATGCAACCGCAATACTCTCATCATGGGAATGCACTTGTCCATGTCGCAAGTACCATAATTTTCATTATTCATCACTTGCTTGCAGTGATTGGGAGAGTGAGAATGGGATGGACTCCATCTTCATCATCATCATCATCACCATAATGCAAGGCAGATGCATAATCAGAGACCCGAAAGAATTTAGCTAATGTTGTTGCACCATTGCAGTTACAGTCTTAGAGCTTGCAAAGGAGGCGCTAGCGAGGCATGATTTATTTTTCAGCGGTCTTACCTAAATCCATAATAGGTTTGCTTTAGTTTTTGTAGCATAAATGAAGATGTAGCCTAATGCTGATGTCATTCTGCGATGTCAAATGCATACTGCAAGAAGAGCCTTGGGAAAATGAGAAATGAGGTGATTTTGTTATAGTGTTGCACTTGAGGTTGCTATTGTTTGGGATTTCAATAATGTCACTGCAGTGTCTTACGACGAGTATGTCATATATCTTCCCTTCCCCACTCCTCACTTAAGGTGTGAATGCATTCATTTTTCGTTTTTTTTTTCTTATTTTTTTTGTGAAATGCAAATGAACCATACAGGTCGAAGAGTGTATGTTCATTCTAATTGAGAGTCAAATGGTGCAACACCCATCTTGGCCATTTGTTTTAACAATGAGCAAAATGCATCATGGTTGCAAACAAGCCCCCTTCAAGTACCAATCCAACAAAATGACAAAAACCAACAGGAACACAAGCATCAAAATGCAACTTGACTTAAGTGGACATTGCGCTGAATGTTGAACACAAAATGGTGCTGCCATTATTTTAGGGTTTCTCATACGTATTCTAAGCCTAAGGCAACAAAGCTAAAGGATATAATTATCTTATGCAAGTTTATAAGGTGTGCGATAGGAAGAGAGAGACAGACAGAGAGAGAATACATATAAGTACAACGCATTTGAGTGTGAATATACGTGATATCCATTAGAATAGTTTTAGTATGCAAATATTGCTACCCCTAAAAGTATGCAAACCAGAAATGCCATAGACATCCGTAAAAGTAGGCAAAGATATTTTTTTGTAATTTTTCACTTCTACCGTGCTTATAAAATAAATATCTTACCCCCATGTTCCGATATTCGGAATCGCAAATCACATGAATTTATTTATCTTGTAACGAACAAATAGAGATACTATATTGTACTTCGAGTCCTTAACACAGGACTCGAAGTACAATATAAAGGACTCCCTGCAATTTAAAAATAAGATCAAGAACCTGACTATCAAGGAGGATGAAAAATTAATATCTTTTGACGTTGTGTCCCTATTCCCAAGTGTACCGGTTGACTTAGCTTTAAAAATCATCGAAAGTAGATGGCAAGAATTGGAGGGCCATACTAGACTTACAAAGAATATATTTATGAAAATTTTAAAATTCTGCATAGTGGAGAATAGATACTTTACGTATGAAGACAAAACATATAAACAAAAGAGAGGACTGCCGATGGGATCATCTGCTTCACCTATTGTAGCTGATATAGTTATGGAACATTTACTGGACAACTGCATGAAAAACTTGACAACAAAACCAAAAATCTTGACGAAATATGTGGACGATATATTTGCTGTGGTTCGGGAAGGTGCAATACATGAGATCTTGACAACATTAAATGGCTTCCATAATAGCATAAAATTCACGGTAGAAATAGAGAAAAACGGCAGAATTCCATACTTAGACACGCTGGTTATCAGGAAGGAAAATTATAAACTTGGTTTAGATTGGTACCAAAAACCAACAGCATCGGGGAGAATAATGAATTATTTTTCACAACACCCAAAAAGGATAGTGATTAACACAGCAAAAAATCTTATAAACAGGGTGTTAAACATAAGTGACAAAGAATATCATTCTAAAAACAAATCCATTATTAGAGATATTCTACACAACAATAATTTTCCAAAATATTTAATTAATGACTTAATATCACAATTTAAACCGGAGGGGAAAAAACAAAACGAAAATAAAAACGAGGAAACAATATACAAGTCACTAGTATATGTCAACAAATTATCAGAACGAATTACAAACTCTGAAATCTTTGACAAAGGACAATACACTTTAGCACACAAGTCAAACAATACTCTCAAAAAAATTATTTTCCAACATGAAAACCAAGATCCCCACTATGGAAAAACATAATACGATTTATGAAATACCGTGCGGTGGAAATAATAAAGAAAAATGTGAAAAAGTTTATGTAGGAACATCCAAAAACAAATTAAAAACAAGAATTTCAGGACATAAATCGGATATTAAATTACGCACCAACTCGAATACCACAAAAACGGCACTAGCAGACCACTGTGCGAGAAACAATCATACCCCAAACTTTGACGACGTAAGAATATTAGAAAGAGAGAATAATTACAGCAAAAGGTTTACACTAGAAACACTTCACATAAACAATGTACCTGCAAGCAAACGAATGAACTTCAAAGTTGATACAGAAAACATCGCTCACTGTTACAGGCATTTGCTTCGGAAAAGGAAACAACAAATACATGGTAGTGATCATCGTGCAATAGTAAAAACAACTCAGTGCATTACAGACAGCTGACGAGGGTAGTGAATCTACAGTAGCTTTAAGTATTTTGTGTTGTGGATACTATACATGTAAGTCATTGGTTGTGTTACTGTTTTAATTTTTCTGTTCGCCTGATACTTGAAAAATGAGATTAAGATATGTCTGTCCGTTTTTTGTATAATTATATTATCCTATAATACCATTTAAGATTATTAACTAAAAGTAATTAAGATTTACACTTATTTTAAATTATTAAATGTTTAATACTGTGATATTTATGAAATGTAATTTCTATAAATCTATTGTAGACCCCTGAGGAAGCGATTCAATATCGTAATCGCGAAATATTGGGAATAATAAATAAAATATTTTAAAAAGACCTCGAGCTTGAAGAACCATTAATTTATAATTCTAACAAAAAGGTCGACCAAAAATCAAACAAAACTTGATACTCTCGGGCTCAAATGCAATTCTGATATAAACTTCTCATTATAGAGAACTATTTTACCAAGATTTAAGTTTATAAGCTTCAGGGTTAAGAAATTATGACCAAACGAAAATTTTGCGGAACATGGGGGTTAATTATGATAATCGCTCAGGTCGATCCATCGTTGAAAAATCGATGGAATTATGGAAAAATTAACGAGGACCATCATATAAGAAGACTAACATCGCTGATGGACTAAATATTAGTCAGTACACGATTTTGAACCATTTAAAAAATTATGGAAATTCGCCGTTTGGGTTATGTTATGTTAAGTGTTCGGTTGGATTGGAAAGGACACATTCACTATAAGCTGCTTCCATTTCACTTTTAAGTTGGGGTACCAAAGGTCATTCTATACAAATAATCATGCCTATGTACACTGAAAGAAAAGTTTTCTTTTCTGAACAACGAAATTTCAGACCAGCAAAATTTTCTTTTTACGCTGAATTTTTTTAAAGCAAATAAAAAAACTAGAGGCAATCGCTAAATCGCTTATCAAAAATTCGGGTTTACTTGTTCTAAAAAAAAACACGTTATAAGACAGGGGTTTTTGGTTTGTCTAAAATTTTGTTGCGAAGAAAAGTATTTTTGGGAGTATAAAGACGAATTGTCTATAAAGAATGTAATGGACCGAATTAACATCATTGCTGGAATGATATCTAGCCATTTCTAAGTGGAATGGTAACAGGATACGAGAAATGGATCAAATCCGACAATAATGTGGTGAAACTCAAGAAGTGGTCGCAAAGCAAAAATTTACGCCTCGAAAAGTTATGTCAAGTGTTCAGTGGGATTGGAAAGGACACATTCACTTTTAAGTTGGGCTATCAAAGGTCATTCCACACAACCAATCATGCTTATATGTTCAATATTCTATTTTTAGGCACTCGCCTTCATCTTCATCCCTGAAATTATGCAACTATTTGAAATCGAAATTTTTTCATTGTAGTTTTAGTTTTTTTTTTTTGTAATGTGTATTTATTGAGTCTTTTTTTACGTAAATGATACAATCAAAGGTTAGCAGGAAATTCTTAATTAAATTAATTATACATAGAGTATTATACAACATCAGGTTTAATTTTTAAATGTTCATAGTGTTATTATCATATGTGCTTTCGTGTTTGCTCCCGACACTTCCATATTATGATAAGCCCATTGTTGAAAAATTTTATGGTATCTTTTCGAAACTGGGATTGAACCCATGTCCCTATGTAGGCAAGGCGGACATATTAACTATTTCACCACGGTGGCTCCGTTGTCCCACTTTAGTGGGAAAATTTTGCCACTTTTTTTAAGGGATGGCTCTTCAATGCCACTAAATGCCATACCAACAGGTTGGCTGATAAGTCCCCGGTCTGACACATAGATGGCGTCGCTAGTATTATGCATGAATATTATTTTTATATAGTACCAACCTTCAAATGATTCGTGTAAAAATTTGACGTCTGCAAGTCAATTAGTTTGTGAGATAGAGCGTCTTTTGTGAAGCAACTTTTGTTATTGTGAAAAAATGGAAAAAAAAGTAAATTCGTGTTTTGATAAAATACTGTTTTCTGAAGGGGAAAAAAAACGGTGGAAGCAAAAACTTGGCTTGATAATGAGTTTCCGGACTCTGCCCCAGGGAAATCAATAATAATTGATTGGTATGCAAAATTCAAGCGTGGTGAAATGAGCACGGAGGACGGTGAACGCAGTGGACGCCCGAAAGAGGTGGTTACCGACGAAAACATAAAAAAAGTTGATCGAGGTAGCAGAGGCCTTAAAGATATCAAAGGAACGTGTTGGTCATATCATTCATCAATATTTGGATATGCGGAAGCTCTGTGCCCATTCTGCCGCGCGAGCTTACATTTGACCAAAAACAACAACGTGTTGATGATTCTGAGCGGTGTTTGCAGCTGTTAACTCGTAATACACCCAAGTTTTTCCGTCGATATGTGACAATGGATGAAACATGGCTCCATCACTACACACGCAGAGAAGAAACATGATTGCCACAATCATATTCGAAGAGCAAAATAATATGATAGCAGCTATTTTTGCGGCGACCATGTAACATTTTAACCTGCAACCATGTTGGCTCAGTGAACATGGTTCTAAGAAAAATACAATTGTCCTCATCTAAAATGTTATTATATTGATAAAAAGAATTTTGTTTCCATTAAAAGACAATGGTCACGATCTAAAATGTTATGTTATTCGTCAAAAATGTTTTTCTTCTAGTTAAAAGAACATGGTCACAACCTAAAATGTTTTGATTTTTATGAAAAAACTTTTTTCGTCGTCGAAAAAAGGACGCCACTTGAGAAAAGAAAACACAAAATCAACTTTATTTATTTGTTTTTATTTATTTATAAACTAATTCATTGTTTATTTGTATTTATAATGTTGTGCAAGCAAACTTCACATATTTTTACACACTCTAGTTTGGTTCAATTTCAACAATAAGAAATCATTCCATATTTACTTCGTGCCCATCAAATGTACAAACACAGACATCATACAACTGCAAATAAAAATAAATTATACCATATGTCAAAATGCAGAACAAAAACCAGGTACATTTGTTTCAATTACACTTTCCTTTTTTGTATTCACATAAAACCACGTGCCATTTCTGAATAAATAAATTAACACAAAACACAATAATTCCGTATTCTCCGTCCATTCCAAGAAACAATCAACACACGACTGACGCGCAAAATGAAAATCGTGTGTACCTGCTCAATGTTTTTATAAAATTCTTGTCGCTGCAAAAAAATTAAAAAATTAAATGGTCACGAAAACAATGTACATGATCTTTATGGCCATGTAATGCTTGTAGACATATCTATACGTAAACTATAAAAATACTTTTTTCTTTGCGAAAAAGTAAAAAAAATTGAATGGTCAGGTACATGATTTTCCTGACCATATAATGGTCTCAAATTCTATCATTTAAATAATAGAACATGTTTGCGGCATTTGAGAACCATTTAAATGCTTATTGCCAACATATATTTTTCTCCGCTCGAAAATTATTTTTACAAAGACAAAATACATGGTTTTCGCGACAATTAAATACTCTAAATAAGCATTAAATGGATGCGGCAACCATGTCCAAACATGTTTTTTCTGTGCGTGCACTCCTGAGTCCAATCGACAGTCGGCTGAGTGGACAGCGACCGGTGAACCGTCTCCGAAGCGTGGAAAGACTCAAAACTCCGCTGGCAAAGTTATGGCCTCTGTTTTTTGGGATGCGCATGGAATAATTTATATCGATTATCTTGAGAAGGGAAAAACCATCAACAGTGACTATTATATGGCGTTATTGGAGCTTTTGAAGGTCGAAATCGCGGCAAAACGGCCCCATATGAAGAAGAAAAAAGTGTTGTTCCACCAAGACAACGCACCGTGACACAAGTCATTGAGAACGATAGAAAAAATGCATGAATTGGGCTTCGAATTGCTTCCCCACCCACCGTATTCTCCAGATCTGGCCCCCAGCGACTTTTTCTTGTTCTCAGACCTCAAAAGGATGCTCGCAGGGAAAAAAATTTGGCTGCAATGAAGAGGTGATCGCCGAAACTGAGGCCTATTTTGAGGCAAAACCGAAGGAGTACTACCAAAATGGTATCAAAAAATTGGAAGGTCGTTATAATCGTGTATCGCTCTTGAAGGGAACTATGTTGAATAATAAAAACGAATTTTGACAAAAAAATGTGTTTTTCTTTGTTAGACCGGGGACTTATCAGCCAACCTGTTATTCCATTTTTTTTTAATTCATTTAATGCTGTGTTTTGTTTTTGCTAATTTGGCACCAAATTCCATTTCACATTGCGAATGTATTCGAACATCGCATTTACGAGTCAATATAATTTATAATATAATTTTAAGCACTTCCCCTATTTCATACCTTATTATGTTCAAGCGGAACGTGTACCGCCTAAAAATATGCAAAGAAAATTTTCAATAGTATACAGAAAAGACAATATTTAGGAGTGACTTTTTATGAACTGGAAATAAAATGATTATGTTTATTTATGTCTAACTTGAGATACAAACAATTCCAGAGAAAATTGATATAAATGCATTGCATTCCCCTTTTTTTTAATAATTTTTTTTTTTTTTTACTTTTTGAGCGTTTTTTTACGAAAAAAAAATCAGGTACTATTTATTTCCAATTATTTGTGTAAAACATTTAGGAAATCTCCAGCGATACGATAACTGACGAGTACAATTATTAACTTGCTATAAACAAGTATCTTCGGAATATTTGCATACTTTCAGGCGATACTCATGTCTCTCCAACTTTTAGAGGGCAGTAAGATTTCTGTAATTCAAAGAAAACAAAATCCTCTATCTATTTTCCTCGCAATTCCTTACGGATATAACCACAACTACCGCCACCACCTCATAAATAAATCGAATTCAATTTAATTTACCTTACATTGGCCATTTAAATTGCCACAACAATCATAAATTATTAAGTGGCGGTGCGTTTGGACATTTTAGGGTAAATCGACTGCAATATAGAAACCAACAAATCAAAGTGAGACGTTTGGCATAGCAAAATGCCCAAAGACGATGTGCTCTCCAAGAAAACAACAACTACAACAAGAAACCAGACCAAACAAAAAAACCACAATATATGGACATTTTCGCGGTTCATTTGATTAAGGCGCTCTACTCCATACACCATTCAGCCCCGCTCAAGTCTGGGCAAGACAAGCTGAGATGTCAGCATTCCATCATTTGAAGGCAAAGAAAAAAAAAACGATTGCCTAAAACTATTTTGAGCAGGCAATAACCAGGCAACAAGAATCTGTGAGAATAGCTACAGCTCATTGACAGACTGACGACATTCATTGGCCAAAAAGGATACATCGTCTTGCGGCCCATAATGACAATGCCTTCGATATTGGATTTTTAAGACGACTTAAACACCGTGGGAATTCATTTGCAAATCAAGTATTTTTTCATAATTTTTTTAACCAAAAAAAAACAACAATACCGGCATCAGCAATTCCCACCTCCATGCCGCGAGACCCAATAACTACTACCACAGGAACACCATAAACCATGCAGCTATTCTTCGATATTGAATATTTAATGGAACGTTAATAGCTTTACAAAGTTAAATTACCACCGTGTGGCATCATTAAAACATTGGAGATTACAAACATTTTGAACCTGATATAGATTCAACCATTGAGCCTACTGCCGCTGATGATGAGGACGAGGACGTTCCCCATCCATTTGCATTGTGGCCCATAAACGCTTATTCATCGCCAGCCAAGCTTATCGCATGAAACATTCTTGCGCTGATAAGCGCCACAATTTAACACAATCGTCGTCTCATCGTCATCACGATCATCTACATTTTCAACGGCCTTCTCATTATTATCCTATCCATATCCTCATGGCCTATCGAAAAGCCATTATATTCACTCATCTTATCCCATTCCCATTGAAGATGTAGATGCAGGTTGAATTGGTCTCTCTCTCTCTCGCTCTCGTTCTTTCTCCACACATCCATTCATTAGCTTTTATTTAAATGCAAACAATGCGTTGCGATTATTCCATAGCATCATCCATCCATCGATAAATTTATAAGCGATCAATTATCGATCGCTTAAAAATGTTAATTTTCAGAGGTAACACCACCATGAACCAGCCTGGAAATGATGGTGGAACCAAATCGAAACACATTTCATTCGTGTTTCAACATCATAGTCGTCACCATTGGCATCATCAGCATTCTCACAGGGGTTCACATGGAATGTAAAAATTTTTCATAATTTTTGCAATTTAGGTATTTCTATAGATTACACAACACTACACAAAAATTCCAAACGAAATTCTAGATTCTGAGAGATTGGTTACCGTTCGTTTTTTATGAGCCTCTATAGTTTTTCCTCAAAATTCGATTTGAACACATTTTTGCAAATTTATTCTATTTTTCCCATGGTCATAGCTAAAAAAATTATGTGATTTTTCTGCAGTCTTCAGCAGAGATAATTATCCGCCGCCGAGTAGAAAATTTTTTATCGGCTTAGCCGTCAAGCCACCGGCGCCGGAGGTAAAAAATGAATGTCAGTCGCCGCCGAAAAAATGGGTCGGCTTCATTCTCTGCTCATAGTGCACCTCCTACAAATATGCAAAGCAAATAAAAAACGGTATGTCGGGCGTTAAATAAATATTTGATTAAAAATTTAATGGATTTGATTAGAAAAGTTCAATTAATTTTTTAATTGATTCAATTAAAAATTTAATTGATTTTGATGCCAAAAATCAATTAATTTTTTAATTGATTCAATCAAAAAATTAATGTCGTTGGGAAAACTCAATCAATTTTTACATTAATTACTTAGTTTAACTTTCTAATTAAATTAGTTAAACAGTTAATTGAGTTTTTTAATCGACATGGATAAAATTTTTTAATGAAATTGTTATTTCAACAATTAATTTTGATGCCAAAAATCAATTAATTTTTGAATTGATTCAATCAAAAGATTAATGTCGATTGGAAAACTCAATCAGTTTTTACATTGATTACTTAGTTTAACTTTATAATTAAATTAGTTAAACAATTAATTGAGTTTTTTAATCGACATGGATAAAATTTTTTAATGAAATTGTTATTTCGAACAATTATTTTTTTAATAAAAACCGCGAAAATCTTCGTTCATTTTTTTCACCAACTTTGTGTTGTTAGTTTAATGATTGTATCAATTAATATTTTTAATTAAAGTCGTAACTATTTTCAATCACTTTCTTAAATGACTTTTTATTTTGATTAATTTTTTAATTAAACATTTTCAATCATTGACCTAATTGACTTAATGTTTCTAGTTTGAATGAATGAGACAACGCCACCTATTCGAGCGTAGCGAGCACGGTTGTCACTCGTGCCAAACATAATGTACCAAAATTTGAAAAAAAATGTACCACAATTTACCAAATTAAAAAATCTTATTTCGAAGTTTTCGATCAATTCTTTATAATTAGTTCCTAGAAAAAAATGTTTTTATCTTCGAATGAATGATTTATGATTTTTAATTTAGCGACAATATTTTTGGTGTATAAATAGCCCTGAATTGTAAATGTGTCGAATTTTATATAACAGGTTGGCTGATAAGTCCCCGGTCTAACAAAGAAAAACACATTTTTTTGTCAAAATTCGTTTTTATTATTCAACATAGTTCCCTTCAAGAGCGAAACAACGATTATAACGACCTTCCAATTTTTTGATACCATTTTGTTAGTACTCCTTCGGGTTTGCCTCAAAATAGGCCTAAGTTTCGGCGATCACCTCTTCATTGCAGCCAAATTTTTTCCCTGCGAGCATCCTTTTGAGGTCTGAGAACAAGAAAAAGTCGCTGGGGGCCAGATCTGGAGAATACGGTGGGTGGGGAAGCAATTCGAAGCCCAATTCATGAACTTTTGCCGTCGTTCTCAATGACTTGTGGCACGGTGCGTTGGTGGAACAACACTTTTTTATACCCTCCACCATAGGATGGGGGTATATTAACTTTGTCATTCCGTTTGTAACACATCGAAACATTGCTCTAAGACCCCATAAAGTATATATATTCTGGGTCGTGGTGAAATTCTGAGTCGATCTAAGCATGTCCAGATTTGACCTCCGGAGCCTCTTGGAGGAGCAAACTTCATCCTACCCGATTGAAGTTTGGTACGTGGTGTTAGTATATGGTCTTTAACAACCATGCAAAAACCGGTCCATATCGGTCCATAATTATATATAGCTCCCATATAAACCCATCCCCAGATTTGACCTCCGGAGCCTCTTGGAGGGGCAAAATTCATCCGATCCGTTTGAAATTGGATACCTGATGTTAGTATACGGTCTCTAACAAGCATGCAAAAATTGGTCCATATCGGTCCATAATTATATATAGCTCCCATATAAACCGATCCCCAGATTTGAACTCTGGAGCCTCTTGGATGAGCAAAATTCATCCGATCCAATTGAAATTTAGTACGTGGTGTTAGTATATGGTCTCTAACAACCATGCAAAAATTGGTCCATATCGGTCCATAATTATATATAGCTCCCAAATAAACCGATCCCCAGATTTGACCTCCGGAGCCTCTTGGAGGAGCAAAAGTCATCCGATGCGGTTTAAATTTGGTACATTTCGTTAGTATATGGCCTCTAACAGCCATGTAAAAATTGTCAAATTTTATTACTATAGAAAGTTTTGTCAAAATTTCATTTCTATAGAAAGTTTTGTAAAAAGTTTATTTCTATAGCAATGTTTGTCAACATTTTATTTCCATAGAAAATTTTGTCAAAATTTTATTTCTATAGAAAATTTTGTAAAAAATTTATTTTTGTAGAAAATTTTGTCAACATTTTATTTCTATAGACAATTTTGTCAACATTTTATTTCTATAGAACATTTTGTCAACATTTTATTTCTATAGAAAATTTTGTCAACATTTTATTTCTATAGAAAATTTTGTCAAAATGTTATTGCTATAGAAAATTTTGTCAACATTTTACTTCCATAGAAAATTTTGTCAACATTTTATTTCTATAGAAAATTTTGTCAAGTTTTTATTTCTATAGAAAATTTTGTCAAAATTTTATTTCTATAGAAAATTTTGTCAAACTGAATTATATACGTATTTAATCGGCCTTTTTTTTTTTTGTTTAATATATACCCCTTATGGACTAACTTACAATTTAGAAGACAGTGTTAAAAAGTTTTACGATACCTTGCCATCGGCAAGTGTTATCGCAACCCAAGTAATTCGATTGTGGATGACAGCCTTTAGTAGAAGGTCCTACGCAATCCATGGTGGAGGGTACATAAGATTCGGCCTGGCCGAACTTACGGCCGTATATACTTGTTCTTCATCATATGGGGCCGTTTTGCCGCGATTTCGACCTTCAAACGCTCCAATAACGCCATATAATAGTCACTGTTGATGGTTTTTCCATTCTCAAGATAATCGATAAAAATTATTCCATGCGCATCCCAAAAAACAGAGGCCATTACTTTGCCAGCGGACTTTTGAGTCTTTCCACGCTTCGGCGACGGTTCACCGATCGCTGTCCACTCAGCCGACTGTCGATTGGACTCAGGAGTGTAGTGATGGAGACATGTATCATTCATTGTCACATATCGACGGAAAAAACTCGGGTGTATTACGAGTTAACAGCTGCAAACACCGCTCAGAATCATCAACACGTTGTCGTTTTTGGTCAAATGTGAGCTCGCGCGGCACCCATTTTGCACAGAGCTTCCGCATATGCAAATATTGATTAATGATATGACCAACACGTTCCTTTGATATCTTTAAGTCTCTGCTATCTCGATCAACTTCATTTTACGGTCATTAAAAATCATTTTGTGGATTTTTTTTTTGATGTTTTCGTCGGTAACCACCTCTTTCGGGAGTCCACTGCGTTCACCGTCCTACGTGCTCATTTCACCACGCTTCAATTTTGCATACCAATCAATTATTGTTGATTTCCCTGAGGCAGGGTCCGGAAACTCATCATCAAGCCAAGTTTTTGCTTCCACCGTATTTTTTCCCTTCAGAAAACAGTATTTTATCAAAACACGAAATTCCTTTTTCTCCATTTTTTCACAATAACACAATAAGTTGCTTCACAAAAGACACTCTATCTCACAAACTAATTGACTTACAGACGTTAAATTTTGACACGAATCATTTGAAGGTTGGCACTATATAAAAATAATATGCATTTAATACTAGCGACGCCATCTATGTGTCAGACCGGGGACTTATCAGCCAACCTGTTATATACAAAGGATCAAAGGAGTAGCAGATCAATTGCCCAAGGACAAATAAAAATATTAATTTTGTAATAGCAAGCCAACATAATTCAATATCGCTCCCTGTTAAATAGCGCTCCCTGTTACCTACATAAACACCGCTTTCTATGTGCGAAATAATGGTTTCTATAAATTTTTTTGCGCAAGAATTAACATAGTACATAGTGAACTAAATCAGATATTCGTAACACTACAATGGATTCACTCAAAAAATGTTAGTATAGTATCAGCCCGTTATTTTGAGCTCACCTATACTATTAAGTCCATTGTGAGACCCCAGTGATTCCCTCTTATCACTGAGTGCTGCCCGATTCTATATTAAGTTAAAAATCCATCTCTAAACAAAGTCCGTCGTTAAATTTTTTATAAATATATTTCCCAATAGTTCCCATTTTTTGAAACCACTGTCCATGTGCATTGCGTGCGACTAGCATTAATATGAGACTCTTTAAAAACTGCTTCACAACTCCTGCAAATTCATTCAACATAACTGGCTTGCTGCCTGACTAGCTACTTATGTCCTCGGCATTTCCAGAGAGACCAGTGAGATTATTTTCTCTTATCAATTTTATGGGTCTCTTGTCTTATATTCTACAAATCCACGAACACAGCCGACAACCACCGAAAGTAGATTACAGTATCATAGCTATTGCAGACATTCCAATTTTTTTTTTTTTTTGGTTTGAAAAATAAGCAACAAAAAGTTTTGCAGGACCCAGGATTTTGAAAAAAATTAATTTCGTTCAGTGTATGCGGCAGCTATGGGGCGAGATAGCTGCAATACTTAAGGATCCAATTGTCTTTGTTCACACGTTTTCTGACCAGACTGCTGTGATTCAATGGCGATTATGAAGCTGTTAGCCACAACTTATTTGGACCTTTATCATCTTTTTACATCTTTGGCTTAAAATCTTTATCGCGGTTTTCTGGACGTCACCACAATGCACAATGCAGACAATAGTGGGGTCTGCAATGAAAGGTGGACGATCCCGATGGTGATGACGAAGAAGAGGAGAACTGCTTTGGGGAGTCATTGGAATTTGTGAAACCAATTAAAATGCATTTTGTTTGTTGCATTATCATCATCACATCACATTTTGTTTTTTTTTGTTTTGTTTTTATCACAATGTCCGGTCGGCATTCAGGCCCTAGATAGTGAATTAAAAGTGCGGCATTCATTTTTGTTGTTTTTAGCAACAAATACAGCACAAAATTCCATTGGAACCAGCTGTAGTGGCTGAGTGGTATGAATATAAAGCCAATATTTTCACCTCAAACTGATAGATTAAATAAAAAAAGTTGCTTTTAATTAAAGCCATTCCAATTTAAATTATGAACATTTGTAGAACAATTAAAATTGGAATTAATGCCCTATATGAAAACATTCGTATTTGGTTCTCCTATTTCAAAAGGCAAGTGCATTTATATTTTACTGTCAGGTAGGATTCGAAATTATAAAATATGAAGAAAGTAAAATCTAATTTTAAATATTTTAAATATTCAGATAAGCGTTATGATATGCCACACGAGGCAAATATTTTACTAAAATGAGTGTCAAACTTTTTTCTATGACCATTTCCGGATTAGGACCACACCTAAAGAAGAGATGCAAATTCTGTGCAACTGCTGTTAAAATGGTGGACATCCGTCCTGTGACAAGCCCATGTTAAATTCATCGCTTCTGCGCCAATTTTGCTCCACTTTTGGAGTAAAAAGAACATTGCATTTTTTATACCCATCACCATAGAATGGTGACGGGGGTATAATAAGTTTGTCATTCCGTTTGTAACACATCGAAATATCGATTTCCGACTATATAAAGTATATATATTCTTGATCAGGGAGAAATTCTAAGACAATATAACCATGTCCGCCTGTCCGTCTGTCTGTCTGGCTGTCTGTATGTCTGTCTGTTGTAATCAAACTACAGTCTTCAAGTTCGAAGATGGGCTATATCGGTCCAGGTTTTGATATAGTCCCCATATAAACCGACCTCCCGATTTGGGGTCTTGGGCTTATAGAAACCGTAGTTTTTATCCAATTTGTACGAAATTCGAAATCTAGAATTATTTTTGGATCATAAAGAGATACGCCGAAAATGGTGAGTATCGGTCAGTGTTTTAACATAGTATAGCCCCCATAAGAACGATTTCCCGATTTAACTCCTTGGGTTTCTAGAAACCGTAGTTTCAAGGCCGTAGCCAGGATTTTAATTTGGGGGGGGGGGGGTTCAACTTAAAAAAAAAATATTCATATAATCTCATGTGTAGATAATTTTATTTATGCATAGGTATGTATACTATATTTTTACAATATTAAATTGAGCCGACAGGCTTTTTGGGCAGCAAATAAATCAATGACTTCTTCAGTCGGCACATTTATTCGGCGATGAACCGACATTAATGCCAATCCTTTGAGTCTACTCTCGCTAGTCGAATTTCTAAGATACGTCTTTAATCTCTTCATTGTTGAAAATGAAAGATCGGATGAGTACGTGTAGTAACTGCAGGGATGGAAAATGCAGTACTATAGTACTTTTTTCAATACTTTTTCACCCCGGTCAGTACCGTAGTACCCCCGCGAATGATTTAGTACCTTTTGTGTAGACATTTTTGAGTCGATATCAGATTTATGGTACAATATATTTGACAAAATATTTTAATATTTTGAGAAAGTCTTTATCAACCTTATTTGATAATAGTCTTTTACAAATATGGCAAAACAGACATGTTCATGCGGGAAGAAAATCTCGATTTTGTAAAAGACATAGTCAAAAACAGGATTTATTGATCTTCAAGAATGTTTTAGTCGAAAAAAGAATGCGATTCTATATTATCGATTTTTTATTTCGGTAGAAAATGTTGTCAAAATTTTATTTCAATTGAAAATTTTGTAAAAATTTTATTTCTATAGGAAATTTTTGCAAAATTTTATTTCTATAGAAAAAATTTTGCAACATTTTTTTTTTCTACAGAATTTTTTGCAAAATTTTATTTCTATACAAAATTTTATTTCTATACAAAATTTTTGCAAAATTTTATTTATATAGAAAATTTTGTCAAAATTTTATTTATATAGAAAATTTTGTCAAAATTTTATTTTCTTTAAAATTTAGTCTCTTGACAATAATTTTCCAGTGAAATTTTTGTAAAAAATACCTTCATATTTTCAATTTTAATATTCTTTATCCATTATCTGTAATTATAAATTTTATAAATTTTATTTTAATTGTTGTTATTTTTCTCCTCTTTTTACAATTGTCAAACTTAAATTCTAATAGTGTTTTTTTTTTCAGTCTGTAATCAGTTTTTCAATATAAAATATTAAGGTTATTTGCTTATAGATCTATTTTGATTAATTTTTTAAATTTTAAATTTTTTTCATGAAACCTAATATTGTAATTATATTATATTTATTTAATTGTACATTATGATTTTAAACTTGTCATGCTGAAATATGAGACTCAAGTGGTCTTGTGCATGGGAAAGCAAATAAAGAAAGAAAGTACCTTTCCGCTCAAAAAAATACCTTTTTTGTACTTTCTTAAAAATTGTATTTTCCATCCCTGAGTAACTGGTAAATTGACCAAAATTTTTAAAAGAATATGCACGTTTGGAAATATCTCTTTATTGCACTCTCCAAGTGCTTCCATCGCTGAATTAGGCAGGTTTTGCGCCATTTCATTTACACATGTTTGTTTGGCTATTTCGTTGTTGTTGCTATGGCTAAACAAAGCGAGTCATGTTCACAAAAAGAACAACAAACACAAATAAAAAGCAGAAAGACATTTTCCAAAAATGAAATTTGTGGTGCGAGAACAAAAACAATTTTTTTTTCGGCCGTCGTTTGACGGACTTTTCAACTAGTATTCTATGATTTGTGCAAGTTTTATAGGTAAGCGTTTTTCAAAATAAAACCTCCAGCTTTTCTTCAACATCTTCGATAAGATTTTTCTATGCAGCTAAAAATATATATTTATTTATATAAAAATATTCATTCATTTCGGGGGGGGTTTGATCCCCCTCACCCCCCCCCTTAATACGGCCTTGCGTAGTTTTTATCCGATTTGCCTGAAATTTCACTTCTAGAAGGCGCACCGATCATGAAAATTGCTTGAAACTCAATGTAAAATTTCCAGATTTTACTTCTCGGGTGAAAATCTACAGATTTAAGATTTCAAATCAAGACGTTATTTTATAATTTTCTTGCACACTTACAAGAGATTACAGATGATTCCTCTAAAACTCAAACAAAAATGGTTCTTAAAATTCCAGAATCTGATATAGTCTTCATAGGTAAAATCTTTAAATTTATCTCCGGGAAGTGTATTGGTTCGACTGCTCTGCTTGATTTGTCCTCAAACCCCCCTGAAATTTCAAAGGAAACCCTAATATTTGATTCATGGTGGTGGGTATTTAAGATTCGGCCTAGGCGAACAGGTTGGCTGATAAGTCCCCGGTCTCACACATAGATGGCGTCGCTAGTATTAAATGCATATTATTTTTATATAGTACCAACCTTCAAATGATTCGTGTCAAAATTTGACGTCTGTAAGTTATTGTGAAAAAAAGATGGAATGGTGTTTTGATAAAATACTGGTTTCTGAAGGGAAAAAATACGGTGGAAGCAAAAACTTGGCTTGATAATGAGTTTCCGGACTCTGCCCCAGGGAAATCCACAATAATTGATTGGTATGCAAAATTCAAGCGTGGTGAAATTAGCACGGAGGACGGTGAACGCAGTGAACGCCCGAAAGAGGTGGTTACCGACGAAAACATCAAAAAAATCCACAAAATAATTTTGAATGACCGTAAAATGAAGTTGATCGAGATAGCAGAGGCCTAAAAGATATCAAAGGAACGTGTTGGTCATATCATTCATCAATATTTGGATATGCGGAAGCTCTGTGCAAAATGGGTGCCGCGCGAGCTCACATTTGACCAAAAACAACAACGTGTTGATGACTCTGAGCGGTGTTTGCAGCTGTTAACTCGTAATACACCCGAGTTTTTTCCGTCGATATGTGACAATGAATGATACATGTCTCCATCACTACACTCCTGAGTCCAATCGACAGTCGGCTGAGTGGACAGCGATCGGTGAACCGTCGCCGAAGCGTGGAAAGACTCAAAAGTCCGCTGGCAAAGTAATGGCCTCTGTTTTTTGGAATGCGCATGGAATAATTTTTATCAATTATCTTGAGAAGGGAAAAACTATCAACAGTGACTATTATATGGCGTTATTGGAGCGTTTGAAGGTCGAAATCGCGGCAAAACGGCCCCATATGAAGAAGAAAAAGGTGTTGTTCCACCAAGACAACGCACCGTGCCACAAGTCACTTAGAACGATGGTAAAAATTCATGAATTGGGCTTCGAACTGCTTCCCCAGCCACCGTATTCTCCAGATCTGGCCCCCAGCGACTTTTTCTTGTTCTCAGACCTCAAAAGGATGCTCGCAGGGGAAAAAATTGGTTGCAATGAAGAAGTGATCGCCGAAACTGAAGCCTATTTTGAGGCAAAACCGAAGGAGTACTACCAAAATGGTATCAATGATCTTTTATAACTCCAAAATTGTTCCTCCAATATTGCTTATTTTACCCCACACTTCCAGGAATGCGTCCTGGAGGTGTGGGGCACATCCTGCCGACATAACTCCCACACAAATTCATACTCCTAGAGTCGCATTTTCCAGCAAAACAAAACAGGGAATCAAGAATTGATTTTGGGACTGCTCCACCTCCTCGTCAATATGACCATTTTTTAAATCAAAAAGTACAAAACTAAAGACAAGCAAAGCAGAAAAATTTCGCACCAGATGATTGGCCAGGAGCAGTACTAATATCAACGGAACAGGATTTCCTGCCAACGTGGCATAAAAATTCTAAAGCATTAAGAAACATCTACACGGATTAATTCCACCTTATTCCAGAATTGGTTTTAGTTGCATACACAAGGTCGTGGGTTCGATTCCTGCTTCGACCGAACACCAAAAAGTTTTTCAGTGGTGGATTATCCCACCTCAGAAATGCTGGTAACTTTTCTGAGAGTTTCAAATCTTCTCTAAGTTGTTTCACTGCAATGTGGAACTCCGTTCGGTCTCGGCTATAAAAAGGAGGTCCCTTATCATTGAGCTTAACATGGAATCGGGCAGCACTCAGTGATAAGAGAGAAGTTCACCAATGTGGTTCACAATGGACTGAATAGTCTAAGCGAGCCTGATACTTCGGGCTGCCACCTAACCTAGTATACCCAGATACGACGGCGTACTGCGGTGTTAATATATTTCGAAAATAAATAAATCGTGATGTAGGGTGTTTCCTTGGCATTGTTTTTGCGAAATTTTAACGTAAAATTCCCACGTGTTTTTCAAAAAAATCATTTTTTTGGAAAAATCCCAAAATTAGTTTGTTTACCCTAATCTATTGCAATTGGTTTGTGTCCAGGGTTTGAAATATGTATTTATTTTCACACATATAATTTTTCGTTATCTCAATTTTAATGAAATTTTCTTTGTGTGTCTAAAAAACTTAACTCATCTGAGGAACTTTATAAATTTTGAGATTCATGATCAAGGACCATACTTTTCTTCTTCATCTTATAGGAAAAAACACAAATTGCATTCAATTTTCAGCCAATTAAAAATCTGGTGACACTTTAGACTATTAATTGTAAAAATTAAAAAAAAAAAACGAAACATATTTCATTGACGTAACGAAAAGCCTTCATTAGGACAATGGAACTATTCATAAATAGTATGAAATGATTCCTTATAAAAACGAAACACAATAACAAAGTTTCGTTGTATTTATGGGCTTACGAAAAATTACCCGCATACTACTTCTCATTTCTTTTGAAGAGGGTTTTTATAACAATATTTTGCAATAATTTGGACATATTTTCACGGTTTCCACAATTTATTTAAATCCAGACACATTTATATAAATCCAGACAAATCTAATTCTACATTCCTCTCTTCCTTCCAGGGGAATACAAAGTTTATCCCTATATCCAAACAGGGTTAGTATCCATATAAGCAATTCAATTTCTTAATAACAGAATTGTTCGTTGTTGTTGTTTTTTTTTTTTTTTTTTCATTTATAAAAATTGTTTTCTTAAGACGCCACTTTGCGATTGGCACGTACTCCATGGAGTTGAATAAAATCATTTGTGGATTTTATGATGATGGACTTTAAACGCTGCTACAACGCCAACATCCACGAATTAAATATGCCGGCTTATCACATTTGCAAGATCACCTCTTGACCTTGAACATACCAACATGTTGCCACCATTGGAATACTCCAGTTTATGAAATATTCTGGCTCATTATATCGCTGGGGTTTGTGGGGTGTGGCTTATGTGATGCGGCTACATGGCAAACATTTAGTGTAGAGCATATTCCAATGGCATATCTTGAAGATCTCGACACTGTAGCTACTTTCAGAACACACTCCAAAAATGGAATATATCATCTGTTTTATATGAATATCATCAAAGATTAGTTTTTGAGAACTGACAGCAAATATGCAAGCGAACTCGAAACTCGGGTTAATGGCTTTCAACTACCAACAAATGTGTGTGCCACATTATTGTTAAAGAAATGATGATATTTTTATATACGATAGTGTAACGAAATTGGATTTAATAGGGTTGTTTTTTTTTTTTTTTAGCACTGGATACCCTAAGCCGTGAAGGACTAAAAGAAAAAAACAAAGTACTCGTTTATCCAGGACATCTCCAAAAATATGCAACACTGTCATCAGCTGTTTAAAAACAATCACAGAAAATACGTGAAATCTTGCATTTTTATACCCTCCACCATAGGATGGGGGTATATTAACTTTGTCATTCCGTTTGTAACACATCGAAATATTGCTCTAAGACCCCATAAACTATATATATTCTGGATCGTGGTGAAATTCTGAGTCGATCTGAGCATGTCCGTCTGTTGAAATCACGATAACTTCTGAACGAAACAAGCTATCGACTTGAAACTTGGCACAAGTAGTTGTTATTGATGTAGGTAGGATGGTATTGCAAATGGGCCATATCGGTTCACTTTTACGTATAGCCCCCATATAAACGGACCCCCAAATTTGGCTTGCGATTGCTCTAAGAGAAGCAAATTTCATCCGATCCGGCTGAAATTTGGTACATGGTCTTAGTATATGGTCTCTAACAACCATGCAGAAATTGGTCCACATCGGTCCATAATTACATATAGCCCCCATATAAACCGATCCCCCGATTTGGCTTGCGGAGCCTCTAAGAGAACCAAATTTCATCCGATCTGGCTGAAATTTGGTACATGGTGTTGGTATATGTTCTCTAATGACCATGCAAAAATTGGTCCACATCGGCCCATAATTATATATAGCCCCCATATAAACCGATCCCCAGATTTGACCTTCGGAGCCTCTTAGAGGAGCAAAAGTCATCCGATTCGATTGAAATTTGGTACGTGGTGTTAGTATATTGTCTCTAACAACCATAAAAAAATTGGTCCCTATCGGTCCACTTTTACGTATAGCCCCCATATAAACGGACCCCCAAATTGGACTTGCGATTGCTCTAAGGGAAACAAATTTCATCCGATCCGGCTGAAATTTGGTACATGGTGTTAGTATATGGTCTCTAACAACCATGCAAAAATTGATCTACATCGGTCCATAATTATATATAGCCCCCATATAAACCGATCCCCAGATTTGACCTCCGAAGCCTCGTGGATGAGAAAAATTCATCGGATTCGGTTGAAATTTTGTACATGGTGTTAGTATATGGTCTCTAACAACCATGCAAAAATTGGACCACATCGGTCCATAATTATATATAGCCCCCATACACACAAAAAATTTTTTTTCTGATTCCATCACGAAATTAATTGATCCAATTAATTTTTAATTGAAATGTCTTCAATCACAGAAATGATAGTATCAATTAAAAAATTAATTGAAGGTCAATTAAAAAGTTAATTGATCCAACTAAAAAATTAATTGATACTATTATTTTTGTGATTGATTTTTGTTTCAATTAAAAAATTTGTTGAATCAATTAAATTTTTAATTGAATATTTTTTAAAACTCAATTAAAATTTTAATTGGAAAAATTTTCGTGAAATTTTTTTGTGTGTATAAACTGATCTCGAGATTTGACCTCCGGAGCCTCTTAGAGGAGCAAAATTCATCCGATCCGGTTGAAATTTGCAACGTGGTGTTAGTATATGGTCTCTAACAACCATGCAAGAGTTGGCCCATATCGGTCCATAATTATATATAGCCCCCATATAAATCGATCCCCAGATTTGTCCTCCGGAGCCTCTTGGAAGGGCAAAATTCATCCGATCCGGTTGAAATTTGGAACGTGGTGTTAGAATGTGGTCTCCAACAAACACGCAAGAATTGGTCCATATCGGTCCATAATTATATATAGCCCCCATATAAACCGTTCCCCCAGATTTGATCTCCGGACCCTCTTAGAGGAGCAAAATTCATCCGATCCGGTTGAAATTTGCAACGTGGTGTTAGTATAAGGCCGCTAATAACCATGCCAAAATTGGTCCATATCGGTCTATAGTTATATATAGGCGATCCCCAATCACACAAAAATTGGTCCTTATCGGTTCATAATCATGGTTGCCACTCGAGCCAAAAATAATCTACCAAAATTTTATTTTTATAGAAAACATTGTCAAAATGTTATTTCTATAGAAAATTTTGTCAAAATTTTATTTCTATAGAAAGTGTTGTCAGAATTTTATTTCTATAGAAAATTTTATCAAAATTTTATTTCTATAGAAAATGTTGTACAAATTTTATTTCTATAGAAACTTTAAACTTAATTATATACGTATTTAATCTGCCTTTTTTAGTTTAATATATACCACGTATGGACTATGTGGTATATATTACGGTGTTAGGAAGTTTTAAGATACCATGCCATCGGCAAGTGTTACCGCAACCCAAGTAATTCGATTGTGAATGACAGTGTTCAGTAGAAGTTTCTACGCAATCCATGGTGAAGGGTACATAAGCTTCGGCCTGGCCGAACTTACGGCCGTATATACTTGTTAATGTATAAAATGCTCCAATTAGTAATAAATATTAACTGCTGCGATTATTTATGACACCGTACCACTTTGAATTTCATGTTTTTCGATAAATTAGTCACAGTAAATTGCTATTGTGAATCGAAGAAGCGTCATTTTATCAAAATACAATATGGCAACATCGGTGCTACTTGCACTGATAAGATGTTCTTAATACCAGTGCAACGATGTTCTGTATAGCCCATACAAATGTTGCATCCAGTGCTCATTTCACCACGCTTGAATTTTGCATACCAATCAATTATTGTTGATTTCCCTGGGACAGAGTCCGGAAACTCATTATTAAGCCAAGTTTTTGCTTCCACCGTATTTTTTTCCCTTCAGAAAACAGTATTTTATCAAAACACGAAATTCCTTTCTTTCCATTTTTTGCACAATAACAAAAGTTGATTCACAAAAGACAAACTAATTGACTTACAGACGTCAAATCTGGACATGAAGCATTTGAAGGTTGGTACTATATAAAAATAATATGCATTTAATACTAGCGACGCCATCTATGTGTCAGACAGGGGACTTATCAAGCAACCTGTTATATCGCAGAACCACTTCCGTGGTATTATTAGGTTACTGAAAAGCAAATGCCGGATACCAATTTACACTAGCCTGGCAACCTGTTATATCGCAGAACCACTTCCGTGGTATTATTAGGTTACTGAAAAGCAAATGCCGGATACCAATCTACACTAGCCTGGCTATACATTTTTCATCGCTGGCTAATACGAATTTCAATAGCCTTCAGTATAGATCTGGCGGGGGAGATGATTCATCTTGGGCCTCATATGCTAACTTCTTATGGAAATTGCATACTCATATTATTGTATTATATTTCTTTCAAAATTATCATGTTTCCAAATACTGTGCCTGTTTATGAAACACCATAATACATTGTTGTCTAATACATACGTTGAAATAATTTAGATTGGTTCTTATCATCAGATTTTTATATAAACAAAAGTATTTTATTTTATTTTTTTGTTTTTTTTCTTTGAGAGACATTTTGTCTACCATAACTGCCAGTTAGTCTGACAGACAAATACTCAAAATTTTATATAGTAACTGACAATATTTTTTGGCAGCCATAAATCTCTTTTAATTATTGTTGGACCATTGTTTCTTCTTTGCTTAGTGTATGTATAACTAAATAGCATTTATGTTAAAATATTTAAACTTCATAAACGCCATTTAAACTTGATGTTTTATCAATTCTTAGAAGTTCTTTAAATGGATTTCATTTCATCATGCTCACAAATGCAGTAGCATTTCATTTGAAAATCTGTTGGAGTACTTAAAATCACATTTATCCATTTAACTCTCGAGCGAATGATTAAATCTTTATTCATTTCATTAAACATACAATCAAGGTTAATTATTTAAACAAAATCAAATAATTTACTATTGTTTGCCGAGTTAAACGATGAGAAATGCCAATTTCAATGGTTGTGGGTGTGTCTGTGTGTGTGACCTTTAAAACTAAGTTGCACAGAATTTAAATTCAGAGCATTTATAGGTGTGTGATATGCAAAATGGCATAACTAACAAAATAGTTGAAAAAATAAAGCAATGAAAATATTCCTTTTGGATCCGAAAGTGGTGCAAAATTGGCTCACAAGCAATGAATTTTACATGGGCTTGTCATAGGGCGAAAGTAATATTTTTAAGCATGCACTGCAATGATTTCTCATTAATTCTTCAGATGTGACGCTATTAAAGTATTTGGGATTTAATTAAAAAAAAACAAGTAAGGAAAGTCTAAAGTCGGGCGGGGCCGACTATATTATACCCTGCATCACTGTGTAGATCTAAATTTTCGATACCATATCACATCCGTCAAATGTGTTGGGGGCTATATATAAAGGTTTGTCCCAAATACATACATTTAAATATCACTCGATCTGGACAGAATTTGATAGACTTCTACAAAATCTATAGACTCAAAATTTAAGTCGGCTAATGCACTAGGGTGGAACACAACGTTAGTAAAAAAAATATGGGAAACATTGAAATCTGAAGCAATTTTAAGGAAACTTCCCAAAATTTTATTTATGATTTATCGCTCGATATATATGTATTAGAAGTTTAGGAAAATTAGAGTCATTTTTACAACTTTTCGACTAAGCAGTGACGATTTTACAAGGAATATGCTGGTATTTTGACCATTTTTGTCGAAATCAGAAAAACATATATATGGGAGCTATATCTAAATCTGAACCGATTTCAACCAAATTTGGCACGCATAGCTACAATGCTAATTTTACTCCCTGTGCAAAATTTCAACTAAATCGGAGTTAAAAATTGGCCTCTGTGGTCATATGAGTGTAAATCGGGCGAAAGCTATATATGGGAGATATATCTAAATCTGAACCGATTTCAACCAAATTTGGCACGCATAGCTACAATGCTAATTCTACTCCCTGTGCAAAATTTCAACTAAATCGGAGTTAAAAATTGGCCTCTGTGCTCATATGAGTGTAAATCGGGCAAAGGCTATATATGGGAGATATATCTAAATCTGAACCGATTTCAACCAAATTTGGCAGGCATAGCTACAATGCTAATTCTACTCACTGTGCAAAATTTCAACTAAATCGGAGTTAAAAATTTGCCTCTGTGGTCATATGAGTGTAAATCGGGCGAAAGCTATATATGGGAGCTATATCTAAATCTGAACCGATTTCAAAAAAATTTGGCACACTTGACTACACTGCTAATTGTACTCCTAACCATTGTACTCAACCAAATTGGGGTAAAACTCTGGCTTCTTCTTGTACAAAATTTTAAGCAAATTAGGGTAAAACTCTGGCTTCTGGGGCCATATAAGTCCATATCGGGCGAAATATATATATGGGAGCTATATCTAAATCTGAACCGATTTCTTCCAAAATCAATAGGGTTCTATTCTGAGCCAAAACACATACCTGTGCCAAATTTGAAGTCCATTGGACTAAAACTGCGACCTAGACTTTGATTACAAAAATGTGTTCACGCACAGACGGACATGGCTATATCGACTCAGGAGCCCACCCTTAGCATTTTTGCCAAAGACACCATGTGTCTATCTCGTATCCTTCTGGGTGTTCCAAACATATGCACTAACTGCGCCACACTGTTCGACAGTGTGGCGCTGGGTATAATTAGGGAAAAACTTACAAAAATATTTTTTTTTGTATCAACTGTTTCGACTTCAATACACACGTAAATTTTTTTTCTGATTCAATCATGAAATGAATTGATCCAATTATTATACCCTCCACCATAGGATGGGGGTATATTAACTTTGTTATTCCGTTTGTAACACATCGAAATATTGCTCTAAGACCCCATAAAGTATATATATTTTGGGTCGTGGTGAAATTCTGAGTCGATCTGAGCATGTCCGTCCGTCTGTTGAAATCACGCTAACTTCCGAACGAAACAAGCTATCGACTTGAAACTTGGCACAAGTAGTTGTTATTGATGTAGGTCGGATGGTATTGCAAAACGGCCATATCGGTCCACTTTTACGTATAGCCCCCATATAAACGGACCCCCAAATTTGGCTTGCGATTGCTCTAAGAGAAGCAAATTTCATCCGATCCGGCTAAAATTTTGGACATGGTGTTAATATATGGTTTCTAACAACCATGCAAAAATTGGTCCATATCGATCCACTTTTGCGTATAGCCCCCATATAAACGGACCCCCAAATTTGGCTTGCGATTGCTCTAAAAGAAGCAAATTTCATCCGATCCGGCTGAAATTTTGTACATGGTGTTAGTATATGGTCTCTAACAACCATGCAACAATTGGTCCATATCGGTCCACTTTTACGTATAGCCCCCATATAAACGGACCCCCAAATTTGGCTTGCGATTGCTCTAAAAGAAGCAAATTTCATCCGATCCGGCTGAAATTTTGTACATGGTGTTAGTATATGGTCTCTAACAATCATGCAACAATTGGTCCATATCGGTCCACTTTTACGTATAGCCCCCATATAAACGGACCCCCAAATTTGGCTTGCGATTGCTCTAAAAGAAGCAAATTTCATCCGATCCGGCTGAAATTTTGTACATGGTGTTAGTATATGGTCTCTAACAACCATGCAACAATTGGTCCATATCGGTCCACTTTTACGTATAGCCCCCATATAAACGGACCCCCAAATTTGGCTTGCGATTGCTCTAAAAGAAGCAAATTTCATCCGATCCGGCTGAAATTTTGTACATGGTGTTAGTATATGGTCTCTAACAACCATGCAACAATTGGTCCATATCGGTCCACTTTTACGTATAGCCCCCATATAAACGGACCCCCAAATTTGGCTTGCGATTGCTCTAAGAGAAGCAAATTTCATCCGATCCGGCTAAAATTTGGTACATGGTGTTAATATATGGTCTCTAACAACCATGCAAAAATTGGTCCATATCGGTCCATAATTATATATAGCCCCCATATAAACCGATCCCCAGATTTGTTCATATCAGTCCATAATTATATATAGCCCCTATATAAACCGATCCCCAGATTTGAACTCCGGAGCCACTTGGACGAGCAAAATTCATCCGATCCGGTTTAAATTTGCAACGTTGTGTTAATATATGGCCGCTAATAACCATATCGGTTCATAATCATGCTTGCCACTCGAGCAAAAATAATCTAGCAAAATTTGTCGAAATTTTATTCCTATAGAAAATGTTGTCAAAATTTTAATTCCATAGAGAATGTTGTCAAAATTTTAAATCGTTTGACAATTTAGTAAAAATTTTATTTCTATAGAAAATTTTGTCAAAATGTTATGTCTATAGAAAATTTTGTCCAAATTTTACTTCTATAGAAAATGTTGTCAAAATTTTATTTTGTCAAAATTTTATTTCTATAGAAAATTTTGTCAAACGTAATTATATACGTATTTAATCGGCCATTTTAAGTTTAATATATACCACGTATGGACTACGTAGTATATATTACGGTATTAGGAAGTTTTAAGATCGGCAAAAGTTACCGCAACCCAAGTAAATCGATTGTGGATGACAGTCTTCAGTAGAAGTTTCTACGCAATCCATGGTGGAGGGTACATAAGCTTCGGCCTTGCCGAACTTACGGCCGTATATACTTGTTTTTTAATTGAAATGTCTTCAATCACGAAAATTATAGTATCAATCACTGTTTTAATTGGACGTTAAAAAATACTTCACTAGAAAGATAATTGATATTATTAGCAAATTTTAATTAATTTTTTAAAATATTCCATTCAAAATTTAATGGATGTTGATTGCAAAACTCAATGAAATTTTTCATTAAAAACTTAACTATTTTCAAAAAATTTCTTAACTGACTTTGCGGTTTTAGTTTGATTAAAAAATGTATTGTTCGAAATAAATTTGTAGTTAAAAATTTTAAAAAATTCCACTTTCACACTTTTTTAATAGACTTTTGTTTTTCTTTGGTCATGAGTCTTAAAATATTCGTTAGACGATCTTATGGCAACTTCATCGGTTGTGCACAGTGCTGTTAACGTGTATTTAGCAGACAATCCAGGTTCGAGTCACGATAGACAACAATCAGAAAGCTGGTGTATAATTTTATCGTAGTCAGATAAACATTGCCTGTTTTCCGTTTGACACTACAATTTTTTCTATGGGTGTCCATCCAATTTCTATAATTTGACAAATATCAAGCACAACAGACATGAATAAACCGTAAATTTAATTTGCAGATTGGTTGAACAATTAATCTCACATGTAATCTCATTCATTACTTTTTATAATGGATAATTGACCAACTCCGAGTAGGCATATTTCCATCAATTCAGCCGTTTATCCGCCTCCGGTGTAGACAATTGTGGATCAGTCGCCTCCGGCACAAATGGGTCGGCTTCATTCTGATACGATATACAATATGATATGGTAGAATTTGGTTGGGTATTGACTAGAATTTACTAGGAATTATACAAAATGTAACACAAGTACACCGCCTGTGGTATCACAGTTACCCGAAAAACTAGAACATAATTGCTGTAAAAATTTTGAAAATCTTCGGACTCATAGTATTTATGTCCTCTCATAACCCTTGTGAAATCCACCAATAAATTTCACCGTTATTTATGAAAACTTTTCCCATAGTGAATTTCTTTCTCCCATACTGCAGACCAGTGTTAAAAAACCCAAGATTCCCAGCATTTGATAATTGCGAATAACCCCAAACAACCTTAGAATACCACCCCAAAGGAACTAATCACAAAACAAAAACCCACTGATAAGATGGCCTCGTAATATTCTGGCAATAAGTGAAACGTTCAAAAAAAGCTCTCGCTAAAAATTATTTTAGTTTAGAATTTCCAAGTGCGAAAACAATACACACTGATGATGAAAATGGCAAGACGACAAAAATTACTCATCTACTTTTGTATACTGGGAGTAAGAAAATGTGAAATAAATTCAAATGGAAATGACTTAAATATTCAAAATAATCCAAATTATTACAGTTGACCTGGGGATCCATGGCTACAGAGGAAAATGAGACAGTTCCCAAAGAAGAAATTCAAACAATGCCCGAAAATGAGAAAGAGAGTTTCCCTATGGAAGGGAAAGAAATTGTACCAAAGGAAGAACAAGTGAATTTACCCACCCAAGATAAAGAGATTTTCTCTGCAGATGAGAAGGATATTGGACGTAGTATAGCAAACGCAATTTTGGAAGCATCTACAGAAGTTTTGAATTTGGAAACAACCTCTGCAATTACCGAAACGATAGATGAAACCACGACAAATGATGTTCCAGAACTTACTACAACAATTCCCACCATCACCCCGAAAGCTACACAGTCTGTTCCCCTAGAAATCTATGCCGTACATCAAATGAATTCAATTCTCAATCATTTATTGAGAACCGTGTATACATTTGTCAGTCAAGTTCTACAGGAATCACAAGATTCCGATTATCCTCGAGATAAATTGAAAAATTACGCTGAACATGCCCAGAGATTTCTCACACTCGAAGAAGATGCTGAAGATAATATTGCAAATGAAGAATTCTACTACAGTATAATGCTGAAGAAATTAAACTTCCTCAAGAGTAAATTGACGAAAAATTTGCAAACCTATTTGCCAGAGGATTGGGTTGAGATGTTCTTGAAGAACAAGGATGATACCATAATATGGCTTGATGAAGCTTCGGACGAAATGCATATGAAATTTATTACCTACGTTTCGGATGAGGAGGATCATGTGAAACATCAGTATTTCAATGAAGTCTTCGATGATATCAAACGTGTGAATCTTGTACAAATAAAATTGGCCATACTTTTGGATTTGGTGAAGGTTGCCACAAATCGAAAACACATAACATTTATGGATTTGTATATGCAATAGATTTCTGTTCTTTGTTTTGCTGTGTTTTCTAATAAAAGTACAAATAAACTGCAATATTGTAAATAAATAGGAATACCAGGAATGTTTTATAAATGCGACTCTAGTTTTTGAATGGTAAATCACGCAGAAAAATAGTTTCCTTCACAATTATAATGTACCATCACTTGTGTCACTGATGCGCCAATGTAAAGGGTGATACGGTCAAAATTTGGTCAAGGGAAAACGCGTGTAAATCGGTGAAATCGTTTATTTAAAAAATCAAATTAAATTTCTTTTTCAAGTTCAATTAGTATAAAATTCAGGAAAAGTATTCAGTTAGGCTTTCGCTTTTCCAAATCCGAATTGTCGGGCCTCACGCTAGGCACCTGCCATCAGATTTTGTACAGCCACCTTGTCCACCTTCTTCGCCGCAGAAAGCCAGTTTGCCTTGAACTGCTGCTCGTCCTAAGCAGTTTTTTTTTTTGGTCTTTAGGTTCCGCTTGACAATAGCCCAGTATTTCTCAATTGGGCGGAGCTCTGGCGTGTTAGGAGGGCTCTTGCCCTTGGGAACCACCTGCACGTTGTTGGCGGCGTACCACTCCATGGCCTTTTTTCCGTAATGGCAAGATGCCAAATCCGGCCAAAACAGTACGGAACAACCGTGTTTCTTCAGGAAAGGCAGCAGACGTTTATTCAAACACTCTTTCACGTAAATTTCTTGGTTGACAGTCCCGAAAGCTATGAAAATACTGCTTTACAAGCCACAGGTACAGATGGCTTGCCAAACCAGATATTTCTTTGCGAACTTTGACAGTTTTATGTGCTTGAAAATATCTGCTACCTTTCCCCTTCCTTTTGCCGTATAAAACTCCTGTCCCGGAAGCTGCTTGTAGTCGGCTTTGACGTAGGTTTCGTCGTCCATTACCACACAGTCAAACTTCGTCAGCATCGTCGTGTACAGCCTCCATCGCGATTTGCTCTTCTTGCTTGGACGGCATTTTGACAACTGAAGAGTGAATTCCAAAATCAAAATAGGAGCAACATTCTACACACACACAGCTTCAAAATGAGGGGTGTTCAGGTTTTTTAAATGCAAAAGTGAAAAAAATACGTTTATATTGACCAAATTTTGACCGTATCACCCTTTAGTGGTAAATTTCCATGCCACTTTTGAGCCAATAAATGTCATTTATGCATTTAAACTAGGAAGCCTTAAATCTAGGTTCTACAAAATTTATATTGAATACATATTTCATTAAACTTTTATTACCTTTTTGCGGTCTATTAACAAAAAATCATGATTATAAAGAAACTTCACAGTAAACAATATTCTTAGAATTTCAAGAACAACTTTAGATAAAGATGGAAGCCACCGTGGTGCAACGGTTAGCATGCCCACCTTGCATACAGAAGGTCGTGGGTTCGATTCCTGCTACGACCGAACACCAAAAAGTTTTTCAGCGGTGGATTATCCCACCTCAGTAATGCTGGTGACATTTCTGAGGGATTCAAAGCTTCTCTAAGTGGTTTCACTGGAATGTGGAACGCCGTTCGGACTCGGCTATAAAAAGGAGGTCCCTTGTCATTGAGCTTAACATGGAATCGGGCAGCACTCAGTGATAAGAGAGAAGTTCACCACTGTGGTATCACAATGGACTGAATAGTCTAAGTGAGCCTGATACATCGGGCTGCCACATAACCTAACCTTACCTAGATTAAAGATGCAAAATTCTCAAGAAATTTCTAAAGACTAAATATGTCAGTTAATTTAAAGATTATTTAGTTTATCGACCTTTTTCTGATTATTAACTATTTGCATAACAGGTTGGCTGATAAGTCCCCGGTCTGACACATAGATAGCGTCGCTAGTATTAAATAGTACCAACCTTCAAATGATTCGTGTCAAAATTTGACGTCTGTAAGTCAATTAGTTTGTGAGATGGAGCGTCTTTTGTGAAGCAACTTTTGTTATTGTGAAAAAAAATGGAAAAAAAAAGGAATTTCGTGTTTTGATAAAATACTGTTTTCGGAAGGGAAAAAATACGGCGGAAGCAAAAACTTGGCTTGATAATAAGTTTCCGGACTCTGTCTTCAGGGAAATCAACAATAATTGATTGGTATACAAAATTCAAGCGTGGTGAAATGAGCACGGAGGACGGTGAACGCAGTGGACGCCCGAAAGAGGTGATTACCGACGAAAACATTAAAAAAAAATCCACAAAATGATTTTGAATGACCGTAAAATGAAGTTGATCGAGATAGCAGAGGCCTTAAAGATATCAAAGGAACGTGTTGGTCATATCATTCATCAATATTTGGATATGCGGAAGCTCTGTGCAAAATGGGTGCCGCGCGAGCTCACATTTGACCAAAAACGTAAAACGTAATACACCCGAGTTTTTCCGTCGATATGTAACAATGGATGAACCATGGCTCCATCACTACACTCCTGAGTCCAATCGACAGTCGGCTGTGTGGACAGCGACCGGTGAACCGTCTCCGAAGCGTGGAAAGGCTCAAAAGTCCGCTGGCAAAGTAATGACCTCTATTTTTTGGGATGCGCATGGAATAATTTTTATCGATTATCTTGAGAAGGGAAAAACCATCAAGAGTGACTATTATATGGCGTTATTGGAGCGTTTGAAGGTCGAAATCGCGGCAAAATTACCCCATATGAAGGAGAAAAAAGTGTTGTTCCACCAAGACAACGCACCGTGCCTCAAATCATTGAGAACGATGGCAAAAATTCATGAATTGGGCTTCGAATTGCTTCCCCACCCACCGTATTCTCCAGATCTGGCCCCCAGCGACTTTTTCTTGTTCTCAGACCTCAAAAGGATGCTCGCAGGGAAAAAATTTGGCTGCAATGAAGAGATGATCGCCGAAACGGAGGCCTATTTTGAGGCAAAACCGAAGGAGTACTACCAAAATGGTATCAAAAAATTGGAAGGCCGTTATAATCGTTGTATCGCTATGTTGAATAATAAAAACGAATTTTGACAAAAACATGTGTTTTTCTTTGTTAGACCGGGTATTTATATTTTTTCTGAGCTTTCAAGGTCATATTTGAATGGGAATACAACAAATATTGAATTATCCCATTGTTTTCTTCCAATTGGGATTATTTCCAGCCTCAGCAGGGATTATTCTTTTTATTACACCCTCCACCATAGGATGGGGGTATATTAACTTTGTCATTCCGTTTGTAACACATCGAAATATTGCTCTAAGACCCCACAAACTATATATATATATATATATATATATATATATATATATATATATATATATATATATATATATATATATATATATATATATATATATATATATATATATATATATATATATATATATATATATATATATATATATAATGGGTCGTGGTGAAATTCTGAGTCGATCTGAGCATGTCCGTCCGTCTGTTGAAATCAGGATAACTTCCGAACGAAACAAGCTATCGACTTGAAACTTGGCACAAGTAGTTGTTATTGATGTAGGTCGGATGCTATTGCAAATGGGCCATATCGGTCCACTTTTACGTATAGCCCCCATATAAACCGATCCCCCAATTTGGCTTGCGGAGACTCTAAGAAAAGCAAATTTCATCCGATCCGGCTGAAATTTTGTATATTATGTAAGTATATGGTCTCTAATGACCATGCAAAAATTGGTCCACATCGGTCCATAATTATATATAGCCCCCATATAAACCGATCACCAGATCTGATCTCCGGAGCCTCTTGGAAGACCAAAATTCATCTGATTCAGTTGAAATTTGCTACATGGTGTTAGTATATGGACTCTAATGACCATGCAAAAATTGATCCACATCGGCCCATAATTACATATAGCTCCCATATAAACCGATCCCCCGATTTGGCTTGCAAAGCCTCTAAGAGAAGCAAATTTCATCTGATCCGGCTGAAATATGGTAATAGTGTAAGTATATGGTCTCTAACAACTACGCAAAAAGTGGTCCACATCGGTCCATAATTATATATAGCCCCCATATAAACTGATCCCCAGATTTGGCCTCCGGAGCCTCTTGGAAGACCAAAATTCAACTGATTCAGTTGAAATTTGGTACGTGGTGTTAATATATGGCCTCAAACACCAATGCAAAAATTGGTCGAAATCGGTCCATAATTATATATAGCCCCCATATAAACTGATCCCCAGATTTGGCCTCCGGAGCCCCTTGCGATTCGGTTGAAATTTGGTACGTGATGTTAGTATATGGTATTCAACAACCATACAGGAATTGGTTCATATCAGTCCATAATTATATATAGCCCCCATATAAACCGATCCCCAGATTTGACCTCTGGTGCCTTTTGGAAAAGCAAAATTCATCCGATCTGGTTAAAATTTGGTACGTGGTGGTAGTATATGATATTTAACAATCATGCCAAAAGTGGTCCATATCAGTCCATAATCATATATAGCCCCCATATAAACCGATCCCGAGATTTGGTTTTGGAGCCTCTTGGAGGAGCGAATTTCATCCGAGTCAATTGAAATTTGGTACATTGTGCTAGTATATGGCCGTTAACAACCATGTCTAACTAGGTCCATATCGGTCTATAGTTATATATAGCCCTCAGACAAATCGATCCCTAATCACACAAAAATTTGGTCCATATCAAGTTCATAATTTTATATAGCCCCCATATAAGCGACCCCCATATTTCAACTCTGGCTCTCTACGTACCGTGCAAAAGTCCATATCGATTCGTAATTATTTGTAGACTTACCTATACATAACTTTTTTGTCTAATATATACCACGTATGGACTAACTCACAATTTAGAAAACGATGTTAAGAAGTTTTAAGATACTACTACCCAAGTAATTCGATTGTGGATAACAGTCTTTCGTAGAAGTTTCTACGCAATCCATGGTGGAGGGTACATAAGATTCGGCCTGGCCGAACTTACGACCGTATATACTTGTTGGATATTCAATTTATTGTCAATGACATTTGCAAAAAAATACGTCCTTTAATACGCTACTAATACAGCACGACATAAAAACATATTTAATAATTACAAAAATAATTAACATAAACTAATATCACAATATACTGAATAGTCTAAGGGAGCCTGAAACGAAATCGGGATGCCACTGTAACCTATCCTTTAATATCACAGTAAAACTTAACATATGTTGCATCAAAGATGGTAACCGATCATTAGTTCGTTAAATCACCATTTTTTTTCATTTAACTTAAGGAAAATTTGCATTAGCTAAGAATCATACCATAGGCATTTATCTAAGGATCGCAACTTTAAAAGATTTGTACGTCAAATTTAATGACGGTAATCTTAAAAAAAATTGTGTACGTTTTTTAATTAAACTTTCTTAATTTAAAGAACTTTGTATTAAAGTTGTGTAAAATGTAAGTCCTAAACTTAAGGTTAGATATTAATTCGTTTGTTAAACAAATTTCAATAATAGCCATTGAAGGAATAGTGCTAGCATATATAGAACCGCATCAGACATTTGACTTCGCTGCTGGATCTAATCTCCAAAAACAGAATCTGGTTACCGACCAATGTTGCTGTTGCTCGAATTATCCCGATTAAAAGATAAATACGAGTGCTGAAATTTTGACAATATCCAGTTGCGAGCATTGGTCCAATCACATACTCAGAGTTCCTCTTTTTATGTCATCTACTTTTTTTAAATTTTATTCTGTCACATTGTAAAAATGTGTCTAAAGATCGTGGCACATATTTTTTAAGAAATAATCGAACGAAATGCCTTGATCATACCAGTTGTTTAGGAAGCCCCAGTGTTATAATGGTTAGCCCGCCTGCCTTGCATATTTACAAAGGGTCATGGGATCAATTCTAATTTCGACCGAGTTTTTCAACGGTAGATTAACCCTTCTCAAAAAATGTTTCCAATTAATGTCTTAATTGAGTTTTAAAAAATATTCAATCAATTATTTTTTTAATTGACTTCCAATTAATTTTTTAATTGATACTATCATTTTTGTGATTGAAAACATTTCAATTAACAAATTAATTGGACCAATTAATTTCGTGATTGAATCAGAAAATGTTTATTGTATGTAATATGACAAGAAAAAAATTTCACGAAAATCTTTCCAATTAAAATTTTATTTGAGTTTTCAAAAAATATTCAATTAGAAATTTAATTGATTCAACAAATTTTTTAATTGAAACAAACATCAATCACAAAAATTAATAGTATCAATAAAATTTTTAATTGATACTATCGTTTCGGTGATTGAAGACATTTCAATCAAAAAATTAATTGGATCAATTAATTTCGTGATTGAATCAAATTTTTTTTTTTATGTGTGGTGACATATTTGAGCATGTCAAAGCTTCTCCAAGTGAAAACTCCCTGTCATTGAGCTGAAAATAGAATCGAACAGCACTCATTGATAAGAGAGAAGTGGACAACTTGCGGTACCACAATGGTGATACCTAACCTATCTGACACTTCGTGGAAATAATCTAGTTTACCAATATATTAATTTTTTTCGTTTTTTAATTGGTCACATCTTATGAATCCCAGAAACCTTTTTCTCGGAACACATTCGCCCGATGTTCCAATTATTTCAACTATTCCATGTCCACTAAATGTCATGCAGGATACGAAAAAATAGGTATATAAAATCTTGCAATGTATTCATTCATATGAAGTTCAAATCCATTCGTCGTAAATTTGTTTTTTTACGTTGGTATGAGTACCATATCAAAGTATTATAAAAGTCGGAGGAGGACTTGCAACCCTTGGTTTTTGAATCTCTATTATCTATAGTCACATATCACATTGATTCTTCGTGGTTTTTTCAGGAGGACAAATTAGATTTTCCAAAATAAATAAATAATTTTAAAAATATTTCACTATTTTTTGTCTACCATAGTAATATCCTCAAATATAAATTAAAAGACGTGGGATTTTATGTTGCACTTTCATAATAGTAGTTAGTATTAATAATATTCATCGCCACTTAACTAAGCTTGGAACTCTTTAAACATAATTTCACTTAATTGTTTTCATTTGTCTAAGCATAGAGCAAACATCTTGAAATGTGAAATATTCTCTTACACTGCGATCACTGTGATGTATGATAATAGCGAATCTCTTTGAAACGACCAAATAGCCTCTCTCTTACTACAATATCCTGTGTCTCTTGTATACCTTGCAGCAAATCGAAAAGTTCTCGATGACTATCCAAAATTTCTTCGCTCATGCGGGCACGCAACAAAACTGCCGCCTTGGACAATTTATCATTGAATTTACGCTCCTCGATGGAAAGGCGAGCAAGTAATTCAAACATGCCCAAAAGGCCACGACGCAATATGATATCCTCTTTTTCCTCTTTGGCCAAACCCGATTTAATAGTGGCTATCAATTGTTGTAATTCCATAAGTAAAGCCTCTTTCTCCTCCACGGTGCCATCATGATGACGTAGATTATCCGACTTTTGTATATAGTCCTTCAACATTTGGGCCGTATTGCCATGATCATTGACGGGTATGGAATCGAGTAATTGTTGTACAAAACTTTGTGTCAATTTCAGCATATTATCCAGCTTGAGACCGGTTATGACATCAACATAATTATAAAATTGACCGATAATGCGACGAGCATCTTCTTCATTATTGATTAGGTCATCGCGACCATTGTTGAGGCTGGCTGCCCCTGCCTATGGCAACATAGAAAAAAGACTTGATAATTTCCTATATATCGATCTATCGATCCAGATGTCAATAGAACTTACTTGATGTTGTCTGGTTGTTGTGGTTATTACAACCAAAATCAGTACTACTGACCACCACGATCGCTTGTTGGCGTAATCCATGTTCAATCGCTCTAATCGTTACTATTGCACTGTTTTTGTCGTCTATCGTATCTTGGCAAATGGAAATTTCTAATCTTAGTATGAGATTTGATTTTGTTTTCGTTTTTCAGCTACACAAACAGTTCAAACAGAGTTCCACCGGCGATGATGATGATGTTGATGATGGCGTTGCTCTCATATCCACCACTACCCGCTACAGTTTTATTCCCAATTTCATACGTTCTAATCTCTTTCGACAATGAAATTTCATTGTCATTTACTTTGAATTATCAGTTGTGTTTAATTATTTTTGAGCAAAACATTTCATATATGTGTGTGAGAAGCATTGTTTGTCCATGTATAGAGCTTGACCGCAAAATAAACGACAAACAATGAGATCGTATGACAAATAGAGAGATTATGAGAATATGGCAACACCCTACAGAAAAATTGTGGAGAGCATAGAGAAAAGGCTCTCTATGGGTTCAAAATGCAATTATCTCTAGACAAGAGATAACGGATATAAGAATGTGAGAATGTGAGAATGTGAGAAAAAAAACACAACTTTTTTCTTATAAGAAATTGTTATTTATAAGAAAACATTTCAGACATATGAATATAAGAAAATTCCTTGTTTTTATAGAATATATAATAAAATCTCGCTTGTGACAAGCAAATTAAAAAGATCTCGCTTTATAGTTTAAAATTATTTTTATTACCAAAAATTAGTAAATATCCATTCTCTGGTGTAGTTGTTAAATAAAAGCAATGAATAGTTTTCATCATAACGTTGGGAAACATGTAATTAAAAATTGTTTTTATTTACATCAATGCGCTAGGCCCTATTAGCTAAAAGAACATCATCCAAAAAAGTATAGTGTGATTGCTTTTGGCTGGAGAAATCACAACCAACTATTGTTGACTTGAAAATAAACAAATGTTTGTGTATCGCACCTTATATCGTTACAACTATAATGATCCCCGAAGTTTAAAATCTAAGCTTTATTCAATTCAACAGAATTCAATTCAATTCAATTCATTAAATTTGAATTTTATTTGACTTGGTATACAATCCCAAAGAAAAAGAGATACATTGTAGGGTATACCAATTCGCAAAATACCCACAAACAGCATATCGAAGTGTCATCATTTTCGTTAGCAGCTTTGCCATAGTTTCTATTACATTTTCGTTTTGAGACCTGCTCTTGTTTTCATGATTTTCATTTCACAACATGGGGCAAGACGAGTCCACTCACGAAGACGTGGCTTACAGTAATCTCTGAGGCCTTTAATAATCAACTCATATTAGAATTAATTCTACATTTCTGTCCGCAAATCAACAAAGACAATGACAGCTAGTGTCGAGATTCATGAATGGTGTGGCTATTCTAGGAAATTGAGGGGACATCTAAAGCCAATCTTCCCTTGAGAACCGATCGCATTTCACTGAATGAATTGCTTTGGCCACAAATGGAGGGGAGGCATATGTAAAGATGTGTTTTCGTATCAAATTCACTGAGAACATTAGATGTGTTTTTGCATGGATAATGGACAATTAGATTTAAGCAAAGTATAAAGAGAAAACATAGCTTATATAACTACCATTAAAGTCAGATAATTTTTTATGCAATCCATAGAAGACATATGCAGGGTGGCTGATATATATTGCAACCAACTTCAAGTTGATCTCTACTGCTTGGCTGACAATAAAATAAACAGTGACAGTTTATTTTATTGTCAGATAATCTGTTGTGCAATTCATCGAATAAATATACAGAGTGGGTGATATGTATTGTAACCAATTTCACGTTGTTCTAATTTTTAAACCGTTCGTCTGACAGCAGACAGATTTAATCCAGTGACAGTTCATGACAGAATTCATTTGGCTGGAATAGCCACTTCGTTACAGCCCGCAAAGATTTACATGTGAGTAAATCTTTTGTTTTTCTCACCATTGCTGAGAGTTTTGCATCACGCCCAAAAACCCAGTAAAAACCAGTGAAGGCAAGATTTTATCACTTTACCAAAAATTACATAATTTCGATTTCTCCGAACAAGGAAAATTAACTCGATAACTCAAGCGCCGCTGATGGTAATGGTGTGGGCCGTCGTAACGGCCGATGGTCACTCCTCGGTCGTATTCATAGACCGTGAGGTCAAATAAATGCCGAATGTTATCGGGAAATATAAATAAATAAATAAATATCCTAAATACAGTATTGAAGGCTTTGGAAGACAAATATTTCATCCGCAGATCGACTGCGGGGTCCAAATAAACGCCAAACAATATCGAGAAAATAATGTAAAGCCCTGGAGAGACAAACATTTCGCCCGCAGACCGACTGTGGGGTCAAAATAAATGACGAATATTATCGGGTGGTTAAATTGTAAGGGCCGATGTTGAATGTGAACCACATCTAAACGCCACGTTTTTTTCCGAATTTTATTTGACATTTCTCTATTTCAGACTTACTCAATTTGAACCATGGACGTCGTGAATGGGCAGAATGGTTCCAAGAAATGGCAACAGTAGTGGATGATCAATTTTCGAAGAAAATCATCTTCAGTGATGAGGAACATGTTCACCTCAGTGGATTCGTCAATAAACAGAATTGCCGCATTTGGGCGAATGAGAATCCAAGAGTGATTGTCGAAAAACCAATGCACCGACAAAGAGTGACTGTTTGGTGCGGTTTATGGGCTGGCGGCATCATCGGGCCGTATTTTTTCCAAAATGAGGACGGTCAGGCAGTTACTGTGAATGGTGTTCGCTATCGTGAGATGATAACGAACTTTTTATGGCCCGAATTGGAAGATATGGATGTGGACGATATGTGGTTTCAGCAGGACGGTGCCACTTGCCACACAGCTAACGAAACAATGGTTCTTTTGCGCAACAAATTCAATGGCCATGTTATCTCACGTAATGGCGATGTCAATTGGCCGCCAAGATCATGTGATTTGACACCGTTGGACTTTTTTCTTTGGGGTTATTTGAAAGAAAAAGTGTACGTCGATAAGCCAGCAACAATTCAAGAGCTAAAGGATGAGATAATTCGGCACATTAACGGCATAGAACCTCCATTATGCCTCAGCGTCATCGAAAATTTGGACCATCGGATGAAGGTGTGCCACCGAGGTCGCGGCGCCCATTTGGCCGATATTTCGTTCCATACATAATTGAGTAATACCAATATATCATAATAAAATAAAATTACAATAATTTCCTAAATAGTTTGTGTTTTATTCAAAATCAACATCGGCCCTTGAAATTTTAACCACCCTTTATTCTAAAGATAGTATTGAAGGCATGGACAGACAAAGATTTCGGCCACACTCAGCATGCGTCAACCATGAATGGCTAACAATGGCCGGATACCAAAGTGTCGATTAGAGTTCGACCGAAGCATCCATCGGCTTCAAAACACCAAATTTTTTTGTTCGGTCGACCTCTAGTGTCGATCATCTAAAGACAGCGCGTTAGCGAGAATGGACCAACAATGGGGCCACTTTCGTACAACATGTCATGATTTCTTTGTACTAAAGGTAGTCAATTCGAACAAATCCCGTTCCCCCATGTTCCGATATTTGGAAAAGCAAATTGCAAGAAATTATTTTTCTTATAACAAACAAGTAAGGAAAGTCTAAAGTCGGGCGGGGCCGACTATATTATACCCTGCACCACTTTGTAGAACTAAATTTTCGATACCATATCACATCCGTCAAATGTGTTCGGGGTTATATATAAAGGTTTGTCCCAAATACATACATTTAAATATCACTCGATCTGGACAGAATATGATAGACTTCTACAAAATCTATAGACTCAAAATTTAAGTCGACTAATGCACTAGGGTGGAACACAATGTTAGTAAAAGAAATATGGGAAGCATTTAAATCTGAAGCAAATTTTAGGGAAACTTCGCAAAAGTTTATTTATGATTTATCGCTAGATATATATGTATTAGAAGTTTGGGAAAATTAGAGTCATTTTTACAACTTTTCGCAGTGGCGATTTTACAAGGAAAATGTTGGTATTTTTACAATTTTTGTCGAAATCAGAAAAACATATATATGGGAGCTATATCTAAATCTGAACCGATTTCAACCAAATTTGGCACGCATAGCAACAATGCTAATTCTACTCCCTGTGCAAAATTTCAACTAAATCGGACTTAAAAATTGGCCTCTGTGGTCATATGAGTGTAAATCGGGCGAAAGCTATATATGGGAGATATATCCAAATCTGAACCGATTTCAACCAAATTTGACACGCATAGTTACAATGCTAATTCTACTCCCTATGCAAAATTTCAACTAAATCGGAGCACAAAATTGGCCTCTGTGGGCAAATGAGTTTAAATCGGGCGAAAGCTATATATGGGAGCTATATCTAAATCTGAACCGATTTGGCTGGTATTTTGCAAGTTTTTCGAGACTCATAAAATATTCGGATATATGGAATTTGAGGAAGATCGGTTGATATACACGCCAATTATGACCAGATCGTTGAAAAATATATATGGCAGCTATATCTAAATCTGAACCGATTTTTTCCAAAATCAATAGGGATCGTCTTTGAGCCAAAACAGGACCCTATACCAAATTTTAGGACAATCGGGCTAAAACTGCGAGCTGTACTTTGCACACAAAAATACATCAACAGACAGACAGACAGACAGACGGACATCCCTAAATCGACTCAAAATTTAATTCTAAGACGATTGGTATACTAAACTATGGGTCTCAGACTTTTTCTTCTTGGCGTTACATACAAATGCACAAACTTATTATACCCTGTACCACAGTAGTGGTGAAGGGTATAAAAATTCGAGATACACAGGCACTTAAACATCTTATTAAACAGAGTTATCATGCCAAATTTTACGTTTTTATGTTTTAGGATTATAAAGATATCGTCAAACGAATATTTTGCGATTTGCGATTCTAAATTTCGGAACATGGGGGATTGTTCACTTTTAAATAATAGAATTTAAAAAAATATATATAAAGCTTTACTTTGTTGTATTACATATCGGCAACTCGGTAAATATAAAATATTTTAAAATTTTCTATTTTTTTCAATTTCAGGCTTCATTGTTTACCCGATGGCCGGGCCACATGTCGTTCAGTACCCGGCCTAACCAAAGATCAATTGGAACTTTGTTACAAAGCCAGCGACGTAACCACGGCTGCCTTAGAAGGTCTCGACCTGGCCATAAAAGAATGTCAAACCCAGGTAAGGCAAGACTATCCAAACCAACCTACCCACCCCAACGCTCCATTTAGAGAGCTCCAGACACATCCTTATATCAAATGGAAAATGAACAATTAAACACATACCATTTGCTGCTTTCTTTTGGTATCTTTCTTTCTCTCGTTCTATGCGTCATTCCATTCTATTTCAGTTTCAATGGCATAGGTGGAATTGTTCATCACTCAACACCAAAAGTCGGAATCCCCATGCATCCAATCTCTTAAAGAAAGGTAAGTAGCAAACTCTAAGTACCATTGAACACCGCCATGGCATAATAGTAGCGCGTTACCCTCAAGATTTTGCACAACAAAAAAATCTCTAGGAACTTTACATTTTTTACGCATACATCATTGGCTGTTGTCGCATCATTTACGCATCTTAAGATACTCTAGATTTTGCTATTCAGGCCACCCATAACCCATGGTTGTCATCTTCGTATCCCAGTTGCCACTAGAAATAGATATAGCTTAACGGCCATTTGAGATATTTAAGTACTGCTCGTTGTCGCGCTGGTGTTGCTAATGCGTATGAAGGCTTTACCCAGACTCAATTGCTTCATGGAGTTGGAGGGGGGGGGGGGGGGGGATCTTACTTTCCTATACCTCTACCTTGAGAATTTAGAAAGTGGTATGGCTATAGTAAGCTAATAAAAGACTACTAACTCTAGAAGGATGAATACGTCTAATAATAATTTTTCCATAGAGAATGACTAAAAGTGTAAGGAGTGTCTGTATGGAAATGCAAAATGGATGAGGCACAATGGGGTAAAAAAACATTGGGCCGGGCTGAAAAATTTAGCTTAGATATATTGGCAGCCTCACTTAGACTATTCAGTACATTGCTATACCAAAAGTGTTGCACTTCTCTCTTATCAATGAATATTGCCCGATTTTATAATTAGCTCGATGACAGAAGACCTACCACTTAAGGAAGCTTTGGAACTCTCGCAAACGTTTCCAGCATTACTGAGAGGTGGTGGTGATAAACTGAAAAAACTGAAGTGGTGACAAGCTGGAAATCATTCTGGTGTTTGGTCGAAACTGAGATTGAACACATGACCCTTTGTATGCAAGGCGGACATGCTACTGCGGTTGCCACTCGAGCCCCAAATTAACTTACCAAAATTTAGATAAAATTTTACTAAAAAAACTACCAAACAATAAATATTATTTTGCAAAATTTTATTTCTATAGAAATTTTGTCAAAATTTAATTCTATAGAAAATTTTGTCAAATTTTTATTTCTATAGAAATTTTGTGAAGTACCTCTTAGTTGGAGAGGAATAATACGAAAAATCTACCAAAATCTCAAGAATTCTACCAATCTACCAAACAGTAAAAATCTACCATTTTTGGTGGAATTCTACCAACAGTGGCAACCGTGCTTGCTACCCATTTGTGACACGGGTATTTGATATTTTTATTTTTATCTGGGTATTTGACATGGTGAATTGGTTAGCATGCCCTCATTGCATACAAAGGGACGAGAGTTTAGTCCCTGTTTCGACCGAACACCAAACAATTGTCAGCGGTGGATTATCCCCTCTCATGGAGGAGACTTTTCTCAGGGTTTCAAATGTCACTGCAATATGAAACGCCGTTTAAACTCGGCTATAAAAAGGAAGACCCTTGTCATTGACCTAAACATGGAATAGGGCAGCACTCAGTCTATTATATAATATAGGGCTGTCACTATACCTAACCTGACCTACATACTGAATTACTGAGAGGTGCTGGTGACAAACAGAATTGGTTACAAGCTGAAATTTTTTTTGGTATTTGATCGAAACTGGGATTGAACCCGTGACCCTTTGTATGCAAAGCGGACATGGTGATACTTTGGACGAATCCCAATAATTTTTAGGTATTTGAGATTTTGATAACAGTGTATTTCTAATTTTGGCCATTTAGGTACTAAAAAGGTACAACGAAAAATTGCCAATGAAAAATTGCCTAGAAGTTCACTTAATGGTACAAAAACGTACTAAATAGTACAAATCAGTATATACCAAGCAGAAGGAGAACAGGTTTGATAAATTTAACACAATGCACATTTTTTGTACTCTTTGAGTAAAGTTATGGTTATTCGGAGTTCATTCTTTATGGTACAAAAATGTACTAAATAGTACAGTATAAACCAAGCAGAAGGAGCTAAAACATGTTTAATAAATTTAACACTTTGTAATTTTTTTGTATGGTACAAAAACGTACTAGATAGTACAACAATATTCTAATACTAACCAGAAGGAGCTACGAGGGCAGTTCGGAAACTTCTTAGCCAAGCACAAAAAGCGCGGTATAAACAGAAAAAAGTTAAGTGTTTTGGAAACTTCCATCTCTGTTATGAACACATGTTAAATTTTATTTCGATCTCCTTCATATAGAAACAGGTGTTCAAAAAAGACGCATCCGCAATTTTTTTTACAATGGAAAAATTAGAAATGCTTGCTGTAATTAAATATTTACATAAAAAAGGTTTATCGGGACAAGAAATTCATACTGATATGGTGAATGTGTTAGGTGAAAGTGCTCCTTCGTATGCAACAGTAAAAACTTGGGTTGCTGAATTTAAACGTGGTCGTACAAGCATTGAAGATGAACCACGTAACATAGTGGACGTCCAAAAACAGCAACAACAACAGAAATTGTAGCCAAAGTGCATGATATGGTATTAAATGATCGACGAATAAAAGTGCGTGAAATTGCTAATATCATGGGCATCTCAAATGATCGAGTCCATTTAATTTTGCATGAAGAACTACAGATAAAAAAGTAGTTTCTGCAAGATGGGTGCCGCATTTGTTAACAGTCGATCAAAAACGCATAAGAATGAACATTTCTCAAGCTTGTTTGGATCGTATTAAGCGAAATAAAATTGATGAGACATGGATCCACCACTATACTCCAGAGACAAAAGAACAATCCGAACAATGGACTGAAGCTGGAGAAAGTGCCCCAAAGAAGGCAAAAACAATTCAATCGGCTGTTAAGGTTATGCAAAAGGGTAAAACAATAAATTCAGGGTACTATTGCAACGTTTTGGATCAATTAAATGTACAAATTCGAGAAAAACGTCCTGGCTTACAAAACAAAAAAATATTTTTTCATCAAGATACCCCACCAGCGCACAAGAGTGTTTTAACAATGGCTAAAAACAACGAATTATTTAAAGTACGAGTTGCTTGACTTATTCTCCTGATTTAGCTCCCAGTGACTTTCACTTGTTACCAAATCTAAAAAAAATCCTTGCTGGCAAGCGTTTTACCTCAAATGAAGATGCAATTACAGTTGAAACCACTATTTTGAAGACCTTGAGGAAAACTATTTTAATCAAGGGATTAGGGATTAGGGCGAGTACCAGTGAAAATTCAATATCGGAAGGTTATTACTATCAATTACGAAATTTTTCCCAATTTAATCAGAAAATATCTACAAACTCTTAAAGCCATTAAGGATGATTGTCAATATTACAATGGCTAGGAGAATATCGGTCTGAGCGAGAGCCAATAATTCCGATTTTAGTGTACGCAAGAAAAGTTTACTTGCTGAAGGGAAACTCACTGTGGAAAGTTTTAATGGATCACTGCTTCAAAAATACGAAAAAGTACTTTTTGGAAAAGTATATTCCGATATTCGGAATGGCAAAATTTTCATTTGGCGATATTTTCTTAACCATAAAATATACAAATTTAAATTTTGTTAACATATATCTTTTTGATAAGAAGGTCAAATACAAATTGAATTTAAGTCCGGTAGTATCTCAATTCTTTTCTTTATAAAAACAAAAAACTAAATTCTTGTGATTTGTCTTTCCAAATATCGGAACAAGGGGGAATATACTATTCTACAATCATCCCCGAGCTACAAGCATGAAATATGACATACATTTAATTCTTGCTAAGTACAAAAATTGTTTAGCTCTTTGCCCTAAAGTGTTACAAATTTATTATAGGTGAATTCTTCTTAGCGTATTTTTGAAAAAAAAAATAGTTTGTATAATAATTTTCTCTCTTAACCCCACTGTGCTACGCACTAATTAAAAGACAGACAGTTTGCATATAGCACTGTGTGTTTTTGGCGTTGTTTTTTTTTTTTTCTTAACATTCCACTCATCTCAATACTTGAGGTGAATGGCTAAGTGCGTGAATAGATGCGTGCGTGAGTGAGTGAATGTGTGAATTCGAGTATGCACTGAAAAGCGTGAGTAAAAAACAACCACAACAAACTGTCAACATTATTGTGGTTTATTTCAGCTTGAGGAAATTTTCTGTTTTCCCAACCGCACACATCCATCGAGCAGAATACTTGGCAAAAGAAATCTCTATCTACTATGGATGGCTGTTTTGAATAGCTTGGCCATAGATGGAATGGCTGACTGGATGGCTGATGGTGAGCCATCATAGGCAGCAGCAGCACCACCACCATAGTGAACACTTCAAATGCCTCATCGTAACATGAACCCGTGCATACAAAAGTGTCTAATTAAATTTGTTGTTAGACTTAGAGGACCCACACAAGACAGTGCCACACACCAAAATGCAACATAGTCGAGACAAACTCGGTGAACACAGTGGCTTATTTTTCTCAAATGCGAAAACTCTATGGAAGAAGTTTTCAATGATCAGATATATTGACTGACTTTTTTATACCCAATACCAGTTCTATGGAGTAGAGTATTATAGGTTAGTCCACTAAGTGAGCATATAATAATCGGTTACCACCGTATACTCAAATTAACCTATAGTGTTCTAAGGAAATATACACATTCTTGACAGAACTAATCAATTCCAAAGCGATTTAATGATATCAATAGGATAATTTTATAGTAGAGCAAGGAGCACATTCAATATAGGGTCTCTGGTGTATTTCTAGTGGTACACATTTTCTTCTGCCCCATTTTTGTTATTGGGATAAGGAGGGACTTCCCGATTTGCCGTTTTTTAAATAAATGTAGCTGGATCGAGTTATTGAAATCTTCAGGAAACATATGAAAAGTCCTTGAAATGATAACTCCCTCCCTTTATATAGACATAAATGTTTTAATTTACTTGAATTTTTATGAGGCTATGGGTTAGATTCGGTCCCCTCAGGTCTGCTGTTCAGTGAGAACCGAAAGCTCTCTGCGACAGAGGCTAAATACCTTCGACCTTATTATACCCTCCACCATAGGATGGGGGTATATTAACTTTGTCATTCCGTTTGTAACACATCGAAATATTGCTCTAAGACCCCATAAAGTATATATATTCTGGGTCGTGGTGAAATTCAGAGTCGATCTGAACATGTCCGTCCGTGCGTCCGTCTGTTGAAATCACGCTAACTTCCGAACGAAACAAGCTATCGACTTGAAACTTGGCACAAGTAGTTGTTATTGATGTAGGTCGGATGGTTTTGCAAATGGGCCATATCGGTCCACTTTTACGTATAGCCCCCATATAAACGGACCCCCAAATTTGGCTTGCCGATCCTTTAAGAGAAGCAAATTTCATCCGATCCTTCTGAAATTTTGTACATTGTGTTAGTCATGGTGGTCCACATCGGTCCATAATTACATATAGCCCCCAAATAAACCGATCCCCCGATTTGGCTTGCCGAGCCTCTAAGGGAAGCAAATTTTATCCGATCCGGCTGAAATTTGGTACATGTTGTTGGTATATGGTCTCTAACAATCGTGCAAAAATTGGTCCACATCGGTCCATAATTATATATAGCCCCCATATAAACCGATCACCAGATTTGAACCCCTTGGAAGACCAAAATTTCTCTGATTCAGTTGAAATTTGGTACGCGGTGTTAATATATGGCCTCAAATACCAATGCAAAAATTGGTCGAAATCGGTCCATAATTATATATAGCCCCATATAAACCGATCCCCAGATTTGACCTCCGGAGCCCCTTGGAAAAGCAAAATTCATCCGATTCGGTTTAAATTTGGTACGTGATGTTAGTATATGGTATCCAACAACCATGCAGGATTTGGTTCATATCAGTCCATACTTATATATAGCCCCCATATAAACCGATCCTCAGATTTGACCCCCGGTGCCTTTCGGAAAAGCAAAATTCATCCGATCTAGTTGAAATTTGGTACGTGGTGGCAGTATATGATATTTAACAACCATGCCAAAAGTGGTCCATATTGGTCTCTAATTATATATAGCCTTCAGATAAATCGATCCACAATCATACAAAAATTGGTCCATATCAAGTTCATAATTGTATAGAGTCCACATATAAGCGACCCCCATATTTCAATTCTGGCTCTCTACGTACCGTGCAAAAGTCCATGTCGATTCGTAATTATTTGTAGACTTACCTATACGTACCTTTTTTGTCTAATATATACCACGTATGGACTAACTCACAATTTAGAAAACGATGTTAAGAAGTTTTAAGATACCACAACCCAGTTAATTCGATTGTGGATGACATTCTATCGTAGAAGTTTCTACGCTATCCATGGTGGAGGGTACATAAGATTCGGTCTGGCGAACTTACGGCCGTATATACTTGTTTTTCCATTGCCCAGGGCCTTCATTACTGCTTGATTGTCGATGAAATATCTGATATCGCATCTAAAAAGTTCTGCAGCTTCTGCAATAGCGAATATATTCGCCCGACAGATACTGCATCCATCTACTTGCTTATACGACTCTCCAATTTACAACTCTTTGCAGTAAATGCATATGCCTTTAGCCATTTTTTATCCATCCGATATGTATTTTATTCTCGTCCCGGATAATTGAGTTTAGATTTCCCCCAAATACATATTAAGTCGGCATGTAGTCAGTCCTTATATGTTGTCCAAGTGAAGCTACGAGTTCAGTATGTCTGAAATCTGAGTTTTCTACCCAGTTCAGGCCTTTCAGGCGCATGATTATAGTATTGTTCTCTTCCTTAAATGCAAGTCATGTGGGCATATCCCCATTAATACCTCCAAGGCGGCAGTTGCCGTTGTTCTCATCGCCATGAGCCACAACACCTGGCATCCATATGAACCTACGGACTTTCTACTGCTGCATAAAGCCATAAGGGACTTTTTATCCCCCAACGTTCTCCAACAAACCGTTGACATGCGTATAATGTTGCATAAGGCTTCTTTAGACGATCGACTGTAGTTTCTAGCCAATTCAATCTGGAGTACCGTGTTGATTTTGAGAGGCTCAATTTTGACTCATGCAGTTCTCGACCTTTATACCCAAGAATTCTCCTTCTTCTAGTGAAGAGCACCAAATCTGTTTAACTTCGATTAACCCTAAAATCACAGCTGTTTGCCCAGTCTGATAGAGTTTGTAATGACTCCCACATCACATCAGAGATCGTGTACAAGAATTTTCCTGACATAACAATGTCATCTACATACAAGACTATAAAGCGTAGCACCTGTCGGAATTGGCACCCTTTTGCTCACATCTTTCAAATCGAAAGGTGTGAGCAAGAAAAACTGTATAAAACTCATCAAGCATAAAAGAGATGCTGTACCCAGTACTGTCCTGAATTTTACCTGCAGAATATCTAATAAACTCAAGTCAACTAATCTGCTTTAGATATCCATGTGTTGTGATCACGCTTGAGACTTTAATCGAATTGATGTAGAATATCTACGACAAACTAAATAATTACAAGCATCTATAGTTGCATAGAAACTTCATTTCGCTAATGTGTGCAAGACTAAAATAAATTCATAAGCCAATTTGCTTCTTTAAAGTCTGTTACGGATCAATCAACAAAGGATACACAATTGATGGAGCTCTGAGATTTTACTAGAATTGATATAGACTTACCATGGCACCCAAAATAATAACAATAGCTTACAGTTTTATACAAGGTCAGTTTCATTAATGTGTGCACAGTTTAAATTAAATAAATCAATTAATTCCAATTAATCAATTAGTGTTTCCTTAAGGTAATTTATTTCAATTGATATAAACTTGCCATGACAAATAAAATAATTACAATTACTTACAGTTTTCCTAAAAATCTGTTTCATTAATGTATACAGCATTTAAATTAGAAATAAAATATTAATCCAATTAGTTTTAGTCACTCAACACTTCAAATGAAAGATCTTTTTCCAATTCCATAATTTAGCATTTATCATTCCCACAAAATGGTACCGTTTGCAGACCACAACCATTAAAAGCTCATAAATTTTATTTTATAGACTTCAATGGACTAATCTTCATCTAAATATTCTCATTTTCTCCTCAAGGGACCATTGTCCCAAAGAATGTTAGACCACTAGGGGGTATGTGACCAATATGCAATAAACAGCACTGATCAATACAAAATCAACTTAAGCAACCAACAACAAAAAGTGATTAGGAGGCATTATTGGACATGCAAAGCAAATAATGTGAAAAAATTAGCTGCAGAAAAAATCCAAATGGTCTCCTTTGGAAGTGAAGGATTATGTTACAGTCCAAAACAAATATTCACTCTGACACATAACCACAACTGGGACGATGAAAACTATACAAAAAGAATGCCGCTTAACTCACAGTTTGTATGATAGTAGCGCGAGCAAGCATTCGCCTTAGAGCATCTCTAATGTCTAATCTAATACGGGAACTTAGGCTACTGGCCTCACTGTTCACTGTTTCATGGGACGACATACGCAAGCATCCATAACAAACCCATTTGTTTGTCTGTCTGTCCATCGATACATTCGTTGCCTATCCTATCATCTCTGCACAAAAATCTCTGGTAGTTTGTACCCACACGCATGGTAATAGAAGAAGGTTCGTTGTTGCTGCTGAATGACTTACTCAAAGTGACCACTGACCGACCACATATCATGTTTCTTTTGACGCTTTACTCACATCTGCAACCATTCCCTAATGTCATTTCCCAGGTTTTTGTTTGTTATTATTTATTTAAGTTGTTATGCAAAAAAAAATGTATTTAATTTTTATGAAGCTCTTCGTGTATTTTAATCTGTTTCAATTGCAAAAACTAAAGAAATGATGTTGCTTTGATCATCCTAATTTCACCGCTTACCAACTGTTTTGACGTTAAGTATACGATACACTCGTGAATAAAAGTGTGATGCCACTAAGAGAAACTTTATAATAATTTTTATACAGATGCAGAATGTTGCGCTAAATATTCATAAATATATAAAAAATTCTTCACAAAAACATAAAAGGTGAAGAAAGTTTCGTTGAAAGTAGGAACTTTTCCCGAAGAGTTACGAAAAGTTAATATTGAACATTTCGAATAAGGGAAGATAGGAAAATACGTCAGTTCAAGGAAGCGTGCTGCTTCTAATGGATGAGTCCAGAGTGAAGTATGTATCAGGTATGTTGGATTGGCAGGTGCTCGAAGATATGAGGCGAATGTTCACACTTCCGTCATTCATCTGGAATTCAATTTCAGAAATAAGAGGTAACTGTTTAATTACCTGGGGATGCCAGAGCGTAGCTGAGATAGGACCAATCTAGTCTCTCTGAACAGCTGCCATGTTCACGGCTTCCATTGCCAGCCTTCCTTCCTCTTCACTGTCATTGCCAGTCAGGTGATTTATTGATTGTAAAACCCCGCTAAAATCGGAATGGCTTGGGCGGTTGCAGATATCCCTGCGCTTGCGAGTGCGTGAGGAGGTCGCGGTATTGTCTCGCAGAGAGCATATTGGATTCGCAAGACACTCGAAGATATGAGGCGAATGTTCACACTTCCGTCATTCATCTGGAATTCAATTTCAGAACTGAGAGGTAACTGTTCAAGTACCTGGAGATGCCAGATCATAGCTGAGAAGGTCTCTCTGAACCGCTGCCATGTTCACGGCTTCCATTGCCAGCCTTCTTTCCTCTTCACTGTCATCGCCAGTCAGATGATATATTGATTATAAAACCTTTCTAAAATCATGGCTTGGGGTCTGCACCCCCCCCCCCTGCACTTAAACAAATGCGAGTGCGTGAGGAGGTGGCGGTGTTGTCTCGCAGAGAGCATATTGGGATCATGCTGCAAATGCTATTCGGGTGTCTGTCTTAGAGTTACATCCAGTTCCAATCCGCAGTTCAATATGTTGTACCGTCTGGAGGTTTCTTCATTGGGTCTCGCTTATACTGAGATATTTGGGGTTCCGCATAACCAATTATGCTAGCCATGGCTTTAAGATTCTTTTTTCAAAACCGAAGTTTCTTATCAACCTTTCCAGTATTTACCAACGAGGAACAGACCTTCAACCTTTGCACGTGGAAATAATCTGGCCATGAATGTGGAGCTCCTGTTTCAAGCCTTTGGCAACCATTTCTGCATGTTTACCAAAAACAAACAGACTTTCAAACGTTACACCAAAAACTTTGGAGTTCTTGCACATGGGAATTATCTGCCAACGAATGTGGATATTGAGCTCGTGAAGAGAGAAGTTCACCAATGTGGTATCACAATGGACTGAATAGTCTAAGTGAGCCTGATACATCGGGCTGCCACATAACCTAACCTAACCTAACCTGAGCTCGTGATCCACCCCTTTGGTCCACGATTTAAAAATGGTTGCTGTCCACTTCGGGGCTGCCATCAAAGAAGTCCCTAAGTGCAACGAGGTCCCTTAGTTTCACCAGATATAGACGTCAAGAATCTTGAGGTGAGGATTAATGATAATCCTAAGCTTAAGCACCTTGGCGTCTCTACCAGATGCAACTATGGACCAATTGTCCATATATGTTATTAGATGGACGTTTGGTGGTGGTAGAGGACCTTCGAACACGTAAAAGTTAAAGAGGATGGATATCAGTGCACCGCTTTCAGGTACGCATTGTTCATTCGTGTCGAAAGTGTTCCCATCTAAATTCAAGGATTAACAGGTTAGCTGATAAGTCCCCGGCCTAACAAAGAAAAACACATTTTTTTGTCAAAATTCGTCCCCGGTCTAACAAAGAAAAACACATTTTTTTTGTCAAAATTCGTTTTTATTATTCAACATAGTTCCCTTCAAGAGCGATACAACAATTATAACGATTCCAATTCCAATTTTTTGATACCATTTTGGTAGTACTCCTTCGATTTTGCCTCAAAATAGGCCTCAGTTGCGGCGATCACCTCTTCATTGCAGCCAAATTTTTTCCCTGCGAGCATCCTTTTGAGGTCTGAGAACAAGAAAAAGTCGCTGGGGCCAGATCTGGAGAATACGGTGGGTGGGGAAGCAATTCGAAGCCCAATTCATGAATTTTTGCCATCGTTCTCAATGACTTGTGGTACGATGCGTTGTCTTGGTATAACAACACTTTTTTCTTCTTCATATGGGGCCGTTTTACCGCGATTTCGACCTTCAAACGGTCCAATAACGCCATATAATAGTCACTGTTGATGGTTTTCCCCTTCTCAAGATAGTCGATATAAATTATTCCATGCACATCCCAAAAAACAGAGGTCATTACTTTGCCAGCGGACTTTTGAGTCTTTCCGCGCTTCGGAGACGGTTTCTAAGATGCTAGTATAGTTTACCGTATCAAAGGCTTTACGCAAATCCGATGCGTACTATCCAATCTCTTTGCCATTTTAGCTGTCAATTCACACAATGCAGTGGTCGTACTCCTGTCCGAGCGGAAACCATGGTGATGTTCGTTATAGTTACTGTTAATGTTCTGATAATCCTTGAGTTCATGTTGACTTCGCCACGGTTCCAACGCAGCCTATTGTCGTGGGAGACAATGTTTTGAGATTCTGATTTAGATTAATAGCTGTTTTAGTTAATGGATGAAAGGGAATGGTTTTGGTTGAATTTCGTCACTACTCTCCACTAGAGGCACTGCTTGTTAGTTGTATTTATAGTTTCTTTGTTGATGTTCGTAAAACTTTGTATCTGTCCTCTTTTTAGTCTTGTTTTATTTTTTGACTGCAGTATACTATACTATAGATTTCTCCAACAAAATTCTATATTTATAAAATATTGAGAGCTTGGTGCGCCGTTCATACTATAAGTTTATCCGAACGGAATGTCTGTGTTTCTAGAGAATCTTAAAGGGTGATATGGTCAAAATTTGGTCAATATAAACTTGACGTATTTCTTTCAATTTTGCATTTAAAAAACCTGAACACCCCTCATTTTAAAGGTGTGTGTGTAGAATGTTGCTCCTATTTTGATTTTGGAATTCACTCTTCAGTTGTCAAAATGCCGCCCAAGCAAGAAGAGCAGCGTATCAAAATTTTGCTCACGCATCGCGAAAATCCGAGCTACTCGCACGCAAAACTGGTAAAATCGCTAAAAGTTGCCAAATCACCCGTTACCAATGTAATTAAAGTATTTGGGGAACGTTTGTCGACAGCCAGGAAGTCTGGATCGGGGGGAAATCGAAAACCGGAAGCCGCTGAGACGACAAAGAGAGTTGCCGGTAGTTTCAAGCGAAACCCTAACCTCTCTCTCCGAGATGCCGCAAATAAGCTGGGTGTATCGTCTACAACCGTGCATCGAGCAAAAAAACGAGCCGGACTATCGACTTACAAGAAGGTAGTGACTCCAAATCGCGATGATAAACAAAATACGACGGCCAAAGCGCGATCCCGGAGGCTGTACACGACGATGCTGACGAAGTTTGACTGCGTGGTAATGGACGACGAAACCTACGTCAAAGCAGCTTCCGGGACAGGAGTTTTATACGGCAAAAGGAAGGGGAAAGGTAGCAGATATTTTCAAGCATATAAAAGTGTCAAAGTTCGCAAAGAAATATCTGGTTTGGCAAGCCATCTGTACCTGTGGCTTGAAAAGCAGAATTTTCATAGCTTCCGGGACTGTCAACCAAGAAATTTACGTGAAAGAGTGTTTGAATAAACGTCTGCTGCCTTTCCTGAAGAAACACGGTTGTTCCGTACTGTTTTGGCCGGATTTGGCATCTTGCCATTACAGTAAAAAGGCCATGGAGTGGTACGCCGCCAACAACGTGCAGGTGGTTCCCAAGGACAAGAACCCTCCCAACACGCCAGAGCTCCGCCCAATTGAGAAATACTGGGCTATTGTCAAGCGGAACCTAAAAAAGACCAAAAAGACCAAAAAACTCCTAAGGACGAGCAGCAGTTTAAAGCAAACTGGCTTTCTGCGGCGAAGAAGGTAGACAAGGTGGCTGTACAAAATCTGATGGCAGGTGTCAAGCGTGAGGCCCTGCAATTCGGATTTGGAAAAGCGAAAGCCTAACTGAATATTTTTCCTGAATTTTATACTAATTGAACTTGAAAAAGAAATTTAATTTGATTTTTTAAATAAACGATTTCACCGATTTACACGCGTTTTCCCTTGACCAAATTTTGACCGTATCACCCTTTACAGTGTGGCCGAACGCTAAGAGTTGTGGGAGGTTACATACGATAAATGTGTTATCGATTCCATTAACAAGCTAAATACAGTATCGATTATGTCTTAGAACATAACTTATGGTGTGGCCAATATCTGGAATATGTTTGACACGAGCACTGTCGTCCAGTTAAACTTACAGTCGGGACGGCGCATGACAATTGACGTCAAACTTTTGCTCTATAATATAGACTCCAATGTTAAAATGATCTCTAACTTATTAGAGTACTTCTAAACACGATTCAAATGGAATAGCACAACAACAACACGAACAGATCTCAAGAGATCTATGTACTACTCAACACTAGCATTAATAACAATCTAACATCAGTTCTCATTTGATTGTATGTATGGCCCTTTATTTTTTCACATAGTATCACAAAGATGCCATTAAATGCGGCTATGGACCCTTTGTAATTGGTACCCACTAATGTTTCTCATATTACTTGGAAATTTTAACGCTCTAAAGCGTGCTTCAGCATCTTAATGTGTGATCAACAGCCAACAGGCATGGATGGGAAAACTAAGATGATAAGAGGCTTAAATTGCATGGAAATTAATATTTCTAATGTCGAAACTACCATTTAGTACTAGACCATTGTTTGGGTTAACACAGTCAACCTCATTAGAGAAATGGTCAACACCTATAGTAAATTGATATTGCAAAGGAAATGCGATATAGATCGTTTGGCATGAAATAGAATAGGTTAAGGAATTTTTCACCCTGTGGTAGCTGCCATATTACCAATATAAGCGACCATATCTTTTGTGTGAAAATACATTTTTAATGATTCTAATAATAAAAATACGAAGAACTCAACTCATCTATATTTCAGAATCCTATAATCTTTACTCAATAAGTCATAATATTCCTCTGCCAAAAGGACTCGATGATAAGACCCCCATTTATTAATGAAATCTCAACACCCAAGTGTAAGAATCATTCTTTTCAATTTCATGGGCAATTTCACATCAATTTCCTATCAGTTCAGTTATTGGCTGCCAAGCAGAAGTTGGCTCTTAGTCTAATCTCATCATGATGTGAGGCCACACATTTCAACGATGTCTGACTACATCCTGAAAATGAAACGCAGTCAATTGCAAATTCAAATTGACAGTGTCAGAATATAAAGTCACCTTCATTCATTATTTTACATGTGTAGCAATCCCAACTACTTATCGGACCGCCTGCTTCTCAGCCCATGGACCCATAGTGGTCACCGGTAGGATACGAAAGAGTGTATAAGCTAGCCAGCGAGGGGATTCCAGTATCCGCATTTTATCCATTAGCTACGGCCTGACTGGCTGGTCGGCGACAACGTCACTATGAATATATGGACAAGAATTTATTCCTATGAATATTCCACGGATGTTTAAGTTTTGTATCAAGTGATCATGTCAGTCGATAAACGATCGATTGTCGCGCAATGCCAATGGGAGAGTCATCTTCTTGTGGTCAACTAAAGCCAAAGACTAAACACAAACATGGAGAGGAGATCATAAGAAAAGGGGGCCAGAGGGTTATGGGATCTTTGGTATGGGTCCCCCATAATCATTACCCTGATCATTGCCATAATAAATTGTTGCAGTTTTGTTGATGCTGCGACTGCTACTGTTACTGCTCCTGTCGTCATCGTTATCGTAAAAGTCTTTGAAATGTTGTCAATAACGTTGTTGGTGGTGACTTCCTTTCAAGTAGCCTTTCCAAGCCTGGCCATTGACTTCTGAGCTAATACTACTACTACTAAATATTGGACTATAGGTAATGGGAAGTTGCTGTTGTTACTGCAATGTCCTCACAATGTCATCCATCGTTACTTAGTTATATCGCTTAACAATAATAATTGCATGCATAATCCCCAGATCACAAACATGAGGACACAATACAATGAGCAATGTTGAACGATTGTCGTACTTAACTTTGAGCGGAGACTTACATGTGTAATTTCCAAGTTTAATAAGAGTGGAGAATGGATCTTTGTCGTAGCGATTTTTAGGTGTGAATTATCTTGGGAATTGAATTACAATTCATTGTTAACTAGAGAATTCTTCAATGTCAATTCATCCCATTCCATCCATGGAGAGTATACTTTAGCTTTTACATGGGAAGGTTACAATAAAACCCCTATTGGAAGACTGTCAGAGACCAAAAAGGGATGTTAGGAGAATTTAGGGTTTTTTTCGATACAAAAGTTTTAACACAGGTATTCCATAGCGAACCCCAAAAAGTTTCTTTCTTAACAATGAGTACTGCCTGATTCCATGTTAAGCTCAATTAACAGGAACCTCCTTTTTATAGCCGAACTTCATTTAACATTCATGTTGAAACCACTGAGAGAAGCTTTGAAACACTCAGAAATATCACCGGCATTACTGAGAGACGATAATCCACCGCTGAAAAACTTATTGGTGTTCGGTCGAAATTGGAATGGAATCCACGACCCTTTGCAAAGCGAGAATACTAACCATTGCACCATAGTGCCACAAGCCTAGTGCTAATATCCAGTGGAAATGTCAAGGACAGCTTTAGTAAGGCATGAAGGAAAATGCTTTCCTCTCCGCCCAAAGATAACTGAGAGAGACCATAACATTGGAAAGGAGATACGCTCCTTACACAAGTACTTGATGTAAGAAATTGACGTAAGCTAGACTAAAAGAATACCATTGATTTCTAAGAACCGTGAAACACAGCATTTGGAGGTTATTCTTCCGAAACCCAAACCACCGAGACAATGGTATAACATACAGGAAACAGAGCCAAGTCGATAGAAATTAGCAAAAGGAAGGCTATTTAATTTCGAGCCGAACTACTAGAAAGATTCTGCATATAATGAATCTCATTCATTGACTTATTGATCATTAATCTCTTTCTTTTTGAATCTATGTGGACTAACATTCCTAGCATTCCTACTTAAATAAAGAAGGGGAGTTATACTATTTCATAGATTTTCTTCATTAGTCAGTCGCGAAAATTGCCGCAAGTCAGAGAGAGTAAGACGCGGATTATTTCACATATCAATTAGGGAAATCCCCATTTTATAGCCGAGTCCAATGGTTTTATCATGAAGATTCAGAAATGTTTGAAGACAAGCATTCAATTAAGCTCGTTGTGCGATTTTATTTGATATGATGTCCTTCACTGAACTTTTTCTCGAACAGGTTCATGAGTATAAATTAAAGAAGACACTCACAAATGGTACTGCGCTCTCCACACCCAGAGAAGGAATATGATCACCTCAAATATGTGACATGTTTGGCGGAAAAATGTTATTTTCTCGAAAAATATGTATCTGATTTTGGCAACCATGGATATGTTTGTTCCATGTTCACCGTCCAAAAATACGATTTTGCATCTCTCTCTATCTCTGTTCCTCGGTTGGATTGTCAGGGAGAGTAGAAGCAATTACTGCAGCCTCGCCAATGAGTACACGCAGAGAAGGAATATGATCACCTCAAATATGTGACATGTTTGGCGGAAAAATGTTATTTTCTCGAAAAATATGTATCTGATTTCGGCGACCATGTATATGTTTATTCCATGTTCACCATCCAAAAATACGATTTTGCATCTCTCTCTATCTCTGTTCCTCGGTTGGTTATCAGGGAGAGTAGAAGCAATTACTGCAGCCTCGCCAATGAGTACGCGCAGAGAAGAAATATGATCACCTCAAATATGTGACATGTTTGGCGTAAAAATGTTATTTTCTAGAAAAATATGTATCTGATTTCGGCGACCATGTATATGTTTATTCCATGTTCACCATCCAAAAATACGATTTTGCATCTCTCTCTATCTCTATTCCTCGGTTGAATTGTCAGGGAGAGTAGAAGCAATTACTGCAGCCTCGCCAATGAGTACACGCAGAGAAGGAATATGATCACCTCAAATATGTGACATGTTTGGCGGAAAAATTTTATTTTCTCGAAAAATATGTATCTGATTTCGGCACCATGTATATGTTTATTCCATGTTCACCATCCAAAAACACGATTTTGCACTTGAAACATGCTTGGGTTGATCATATTCCTTATCTGCGTGCACTCATTGGCGAGGCTGCAGTAATTGCTTGTACACTCTCTGACAATCCAACCAAGGAACGGAGATAGAGAGAGATGCTGATCTCAACTAGCCATGAAAGCCATTCCTTAAATGTCTTAATTCGGGTCGCAATTTATTAAGGATACTGGCTTATATTTCACAGAATCATGGAGAATGAAAGCTTTTACGCCGTTGGTATTCCAATTGTAGCTACTAGAGAGTTTCTTGGAATATCGTTCTTCTCCATAACATGCATGTGAGGATTCACTAATATTCTTAGATAATCTATTAATGTTCCATTGAAGGATCCTGACGTCACTCACATGGAAGCCATAGGGCGTTGGATGCGTTTATACTAAAACTGGATGGTGGGTATCTTGCATGGCGTCCTTACAGAACATCGAGAAGACCAACATGCTTCGGGGCTTGTTACGGTTTATTTGGTGATAACAAAATAGATTTCCTGAGGATAAGGGATCCGTAGATGCAATCGAGGAAGGTGAAGAAGTTTAGACTTCACTAAAGGTAGGAGAGTAGTCCCGGGAGTATCCCCTAACAATGCAGAGATATAAATTTATTGCACCCGTTATACATCGCAGATTAAGCTCTATCGTGGCCTGTTTCAAACAGACTAGTTTGGATTTCTTTCAATATCAACGGCACAATGAAGGAAAAGTCAGAACTCCTTACCTGATAAGCGAGTAAAAATGGAAGGAGAGAGAAAAAGAGACTTGAAAATGAACAAATAATTTAGTAATCCTTGTGTCGTCCCTGGCATATAGGGTCTGAATGGAGGTAAAAATATTAAAAAAAAAAGTATTTTTAGTTCACGTAGTATCACAGAGAACTCAGGCATTTCGTACAAACATGCATGAAACAAAGTTGCATCAATTGATCCATACCCTACAGATAATATTAAAACATTAAATTCTGACCATACCCATCATCATGTTCAATGTTTTGTTTTTTTACCAAGTCTGCTGTCATAATATTAACATTCTGTGGGGATTCATCATAATTTGCCAATGATTAATAAATAATTTGGAAATACATTTAACTGGCGTTGTCATGTGTCAAAATGTTATATCCACCAGAGTGGGAAACATTTAGCGATGATGATCACCCTAATGTGCCATGGTCAGTAGGTATAATGAACTCCATCGTTGGCAAAATGTAGCTTTAAATCTCAATTAATTGATTGGCATTTGGAAATCAGATGTCAATAATGTTCTTAATGGATTGAACTTTTGAACAGACCCAGAGATCCAGAGAAGGGGGAGGTAATTCAAAGGAACTTTAACTCTGGGTGACCCAGGATTAACCATTAATCATGAAACCGTTAGGTCATACCAAAACTTAAATAACTCTTGAGTTTGTTTTTTACAGAAAGATCAGAACATGCCTTTGTTTGTGTTTCTTTTCTTTGGGAAGAAACATTCCCGGGAAAGACTGCCAAAATACAATCCTTTTCACCCATCACCCTTGACAAGAGTTAAAGCTGGCAAAAAGCCAATTTAAAGTTTAATCCTTGCAATTGATCTGATGATGCTGATGCAGACACTGTTCAAGTTGATGTTGATGTTTGGTGCGCTCAACAAAAGAAATAAAGTAATTTCCATATTTTCCCAAATGTACGCGACGACGAGTCTCTCCAAAAAACAATGCCGACCATAAATCTTGGCCGGTTTGCATTGAGGAATAACTACCAAATAAACCCAGCCACTCTAGTTGGTTAGAGCACTGAGTGAACTTCCCAATAACTTCAAGACCAATATGGAAATACGATGTCAACTAGGGACCTTACCAAAATGCCTTGGCATAACCAAATAAACAAACAAAAAGGGCACCATAACGAGCCGCAACATTGATAAAAACAATGATCTCTAGGAGAGGGAGCCACAAACAGGCTATCAAGGAAAACACAAATAACTCCCAGGGCATATAAGATAGATGGATAGGCGGACAAACGGAAGACGAAGAAATACAAGATGCAGTCTAGAGTTGATGACTGGCAAGCACTGACTGAATGACAGGTCAACTATTTTGCATATCTGCAATGGTCAGTGGACAGTGGAATGTTGGTCATCGGGAAAGGTCGCAATAAAGATTCTTCTTCGACCAGAGCCCCAAAACCAATGTGGTGTTTTGTCTACAAGGCCGTGACATGCCTAACACACTCACAAATGATCGAGATCCACACGACATGTGGGCTACCATCATCACTCTGGTGATATATCCATCAGTCAACAAACTATTCTGCTATGCGATATAAATGCACATCATGCGTGTTGGTTTTCAGAGCAGGAATGTAACTCCAAAGGGAAATGTATTCAGGATAAGATGGATAGCACTGTCTTTCCTCGGCTTCTAGAAAAAGCGCGTCACAATGGTCAGGTCTGACCTCCTGCCTCTGGCAACCTGACATGTAGAAATGATCATCATAATCCACCACCCGATCCCCATGATGATTTCCTTGGGGACAGATACCATCATTTTCGAGAAAAGAACTATTATGAACTTTGCTAAACCAACTGGAGCTACTTACTTCGCTCGCAGAAGAGAAATATGTCCCACTGACATCGCCGGCGAATTGTTTGACAAGAGCGTATTAAAGATACATTCCAAAGCGTCGGGTTCCCGACATCCATCCGAACTTCCCTATGGTGGCATCAAAGTTGAAAGATAAGTAGCAAAAGTATTTGGAACAGTCCGATTGCGTTTGAGTTTGACATGCGGCTGTCGCCATTGATTGTGAATCTTTCAAACACAATCGGAAAGGAAACATTTGCATTTTATTTGAGGAGCAAACTCCGAAAGATGATAACTGTACATCTAGGAAACTTGCATTGGCCAATCAATATACTTTACCCTGTATCCTGGAAGCTATTTTGGTATTCAACTTCGAAGAACATTTAATGCTCCTTTGACATGGTGATCCATGCCTTCCTCTTAAAAGATGCTATGGAGACCTCCCTCCCAAAGACATTGCATTCCGACCATCTATATGGTGGCATCAAAGTTGACAGATAAGTCTCTAAAGCATTTTGAAAGATGAGACCAGTACATCTAGGAAACTTGCCTTGACCAATTATTCTACTTCCAGTAACTAAAATCCTGGAAGCTATTTTGCTATCCAACAAAATTTAATATTCCTTTGACATGGTGATCCATACCTCCATCTTAAAAGATGTTGTGGATGCCTTTTTCCCAAATTAACTCCTCGCGCTTTGGAACTTCTACATCGGCAGTAACAAATTTCACATCATGAGCTAAAGAGCTGAAAATGGAGGTTTATAAGACCAAGGACATTCAGACTTTTTGCTCGACGTTCCATAACCATTTTGGCTTTAGAAAACAACCGCAATATGAGGTCGAGAACAATTCCCGACAACCATCCGAACTTCTCTACGGTGACATCAATGTTTACACATAAATCGCGAAAGCAGTTTGATGTTCTACAACGATTATTAGTCCATAGTAACGTCAGGTGGAGACGTCGGAGCTTGAGGTGAATACGAATGAATAACTTTACGCACTTAGGGACTTCTAAAACCCCAATTCGGCTGCAATAAATTTCACATCGTGAACTAAAGAAGTGAACCAAGAACTGGATATTCACATTACTGCCCAGGTCCAAGAAAGAGTCTATTGAACGTACCATCATCGATTAGAAGGTCCATGTTTGGACTCTCAGTATTAGCATATAAGTCAGCATGCCAGATAGAGGAGCACACATGTTCTCCAATGAAATTAAGAGTTATTATGGATTTTCTTCAGTTCCAGTTTGTGAATACCACTGTACCATTTATTTCACCCTCTTGGATATTTATTCAATAATCGTCGACTATGTCTACAACTACACATGAATCGTACTACATACCTGTAAACAATTGTTGTCAATCAATGCCGTAAAGTGTATTTTAGATGGCATTTACGATCGTGAATCAACAAGGATCATTCCTTCATACGTTCTTCGTTTGTCTTTTTTTATTTTTCTTTCAATTTGGATTGTGAATTGTCCACAGGCAAAACAATTCAACAAGACGAGGACGACAGACATCCCTGGACGTATTTAACATGATGATTGTTGTATAAAGAATGTCGCCAAACTACGAGAAAAACGGCAGCATTGCGAAGCGATGAGATGAGATGATGGCGTAACGAGTGACCAGGGCCATGTTATTTATGAGCCTGAAAGCTCAAACTGAAGCTGGACATAGAAAGGCTGAAGGAAGCATGATACATATTCAGGCTGCTATATGCATCGCAGGAATGCAAATCAATGTGGTGGACAACTGAACAAAGCCAGCACAGCACGAAGAAAAACCGCCAAAGATGTCAAGAAAGGATTGGGCTAGCTAACTTGTTGGCTGAATAACTGACTGACTTGTGATTGACGATCATGATCAATGATAAACGAAAGTGATTTGCAAATGTCACAGGGCCGTCATTGATCAGTGGTCATCAAAAATTGCTCTTGGTGTAACTACACTCAATTCAAGATGGATGTCTGTTGGCTGGAAGAAACTCTTTGACAGTCCGTCATTTATTCACTCACAGTCTATTTGATGACAAGCTTACCACCCGGTTTAACACGGCAGCTGAAGTCGCCGTTTGGCAGGATTTTTGTTTATGGCCCTCACTGATTGATGTGGCAATGATGGAATTGCATGTTGGCCAATCAATCGGTAATTTTGTCAAATCTTTCCAACACTTTGCTCAATCGATTGGGGTTCTAGAGTGATCACCCAAGATGGATAGCTTCCAGTTTGCCCCCCAGAGTTGGGCTATGTAAATTGGTTGTTAAAAACAAACAACAAAAAACACTGAGATAAGGGGTAACGATTTCATTGCCATTGCTTCACCTTACATTCGATATTCTTCTTGTAATGGGACACACTGAAGATTGACAAGTGATGTATGCTGATTTGACACTGACGTAAAGTTTTATTGGCTGCAAGCAAGGACGGACAGATTAGCGAACGTGCCGATGTTATGCAAATAAAAACATCGTTTATTGATTGTCATCATGACAATTGATACGATCATGCTCCAACAGCAGGTACATTCGAAATTAACATGTTCTTGCAAGCTTGCCAGACAATTTAGTCGATTTACATACGAGGTTGAGATATCAATATTGGTGTTGTGAATTCGCACTTTGGAAAATAGTTGACAAAAAAGTATGTAGCCCAACGGGAATATGGGAGAATAGATAGAGTTTAGGTATGACTTATCATAAAAAAGAAGTGGATGACATAGAAAATTGATTTTTTGTTGTTGGAGTATTATCGTGGAGTTTTTGACTATTTGTGAGTGGTCACGATTATAAGGACATTTGTGATTTTGAAGCATTTGTATATATCTACACAGAAAAAAGTAGTATCCTAATACCATTGATTTTAAGTTTAGTATCCTACACACACACTCAAAAACAAGTCTATGTGGATCCAAAGATTTTGATCTTCGCTTAAAGATGTTGGTATTGACCCTGTGCCAAAAAAGTGGTATTTTATAGAATAATAAAAATATTTCTTAAGGGCCCATTTAGCCTTAAAGTATATAGACCTCAGTTATCTAATTTTCATTTCTTTTTTTTTTCGATATATTAATAAAACTAGTCACATACAAACCAATGCTAATTAAAAAAATGCAAAATGCTTTTTTCTTTATTAAAAAAAAAACTTTAAGCCAACGATGCAAAATCCTCAATATAAGTCTAAGGGTATTGTTACACTAGGCAAATATTTGACCAAAATGAGTGTCAAACATTTTTCCAGGACCATTTGATCAAAATATTTGGATAACGTTTTTGGAAAATATTCCTATCGGTATGTTATTAACCAAATACACAGAAAAAATGTCACCAAAATATTTTCAATTAAAAAGTTGATTGAAGTTAAACATTTTTCAATTAATAAATTAATTGATACAATTTACTTTTTAATCAAGATAGACACATTAAGTTAATTAAGTCAATCATTGAAAATTTTAAAATTTTTAATTAAAAAATTAATTGATACAATTAAACTCGATAGACTAAGTCATTTAAAACAAGTAAGGAAAGTCTAAAGTCGGGCGGGGCCGACTATATTATACCCTGCACCACTTTGTAGATCTAAATTTTCGATACCATATCACATCTGTCAAATGTGTTGGGGGCTATATATAAAGGTTTGTCCCAAATACATACATTTAAATATCACTCGATCTGGACAGAATTTGATAGACTTCTACAATGCACTAGGGTGGAACACAATGTAAGTAAAAAAATATGGGAAACATATAAATCTGAAGCAATTTTAAGGAAATTTGGCAAAAGTTTATTTATGATTTATCGCTCGATATATATGTATTAGAAGTTTAAGAAAATTAGGGTCATTTTTTCAATTATTCGACTAAGCAGTGGCGATTTTACAAGGAAAATGTTGGTATTTTGACCATTTTTGTCGAAATCAGAAAAACATATATATGGGAGCTATATCTAAATCTGAACCGATTTCAACCAAATTTGGCACGCATAGCAACAATGCTAATTCTACTCCCTGTGCAAAATTTCAACTAAATCGGAGCAAAAAATTAGCCTCTGTGGTCATATGAGTGTAAATCGGGCGAAAGCTATATATGGGAGCTATATCTAAATCTGAACCGATTTCAACCAAATTTGGCACGCTTAGCTACAATGCTCATTCTACTCCCTGTGCAAAATTTCAATTAAATCGGAGTAAAAGATTGGCCTCTGTGGTCGTATGAGTGTAAATCGGGCGAAAGCTATATATGGGAGCTATATCTAAATCTGAACCGATTTCCACCAAATTTGACACGCATAGCGACAATGCTAATTCTACTCCCTGTGCAAAATTTCAACTAAATCGGAGCAAAAAATTGGCCTCTGTGGACAAAGGAGTGTAAATCGGGCGAAAGCTATATATGGGAGCTATATATAAATCTGAACCGATTTGGATGATATTTTACAAGTTTTTCGAGACTCATAAAATATTGGGATGTACGGAATTTGAGGAAGATCGGTTGATATACACGCCAATTATGACCAGATCGGTGAAAAATATATATGGCAGCTATATCTAAATCTGAACCGATTTTTTCCAAAATCAATAGGGATCGTCTTTGAGCCGAAACAGGACCCTATACCAAATTTTAGAACAATCGGACTAAAACTGCGAGCTGTACTTTGCACACAAAAATACATCAACAGACAGACAGACGGACAGACAGACAGACAGGCAGACATCGCTAAATCGACTCAGAATTTAATTCTAAGACGATCGGTATACTAAACGATGGGTCTCAGACTTTTCCTTCTTGGCGTTACATACAAATGCACAAACTTATTATACCCTGTACCACAGTAATGGTGAAGGGTATAAAAAGTGATGGTGATTTTTTTTTTCAATTTTCAATCAACCATTTCATGAAGCTCCGTTAGAGCTACGTTAACTAACGAACTTTTAAACCGTTTTAAGGACATATCTGTCATCTTGCCTATATATTCCATATGCCAATTAAAAAGTTAACTGTTGAAAAATGTTCAGTTAAAATTAACCGGAGAGAAGATAATTGCAATTTACTTTCAGTTAACTGACAGTTAAAGCCTAACGGGAGCTACATGAAAATGGCCGTAAGTCAGATAAGAAAGTAATTGAAAATAGTTATGTTTTTAATGACACAATTAATTGAGTTTTGCAATCAACATCAATTAAATTTATAATTGAATCGATTAAAAAATTAATTGAAATCAAAAAAAAATTAATTGAAATTTTTATTAAAATAAAATTACATATTTTTATGTCTACATTGTACTTCTCAAAGTCATTTGAGCCACCCATCCTTGAAATTTGCGTAACTCTGTTAAACCATATGTAAAATGTTTTTTTCTATTGTTAAGAACAATCTTATGATTTGAAGAAATTAGCTTTAAATAAAATTAAATATTTCTTAAACATTACAAGTATATAAGGTCGTAAGTTCGGCCAGGCCGAAGCTTATGTACCCTCCACCATGGATTGCGTAGAAACTTCTACTCAAAACTGTCATCCACAATCGAATTACTTGGGTTGCGGTAACACTTGCCGATGGCAAGGTATCTTAAAACTTCCTAACACCGTCTTCTAAATTACAAGGTAGTCCATATGTAGTATATATTAAACTAAAAAAGGCCGATTAAATACGTATATAATTAAGTTTAAAGTTTCTATAGAAATAAAATTTTGACATTTTCTAAGAAGTAAAATTTTGACAAAATTTTCTATAGAAATAAAATTTTTACAAAATTTTCTATAGAAATAAAAGTTTCACAAAATTTTCTATGGAAATAAAATTTTGACAACATTTTCTATAGAAATAACATTTTGACAATGTTTTCCATAAAAATAAAATTTTGGTAGATTATTTTTGGCTCGAGTGGCAACCATGAATATGAACCGATATGGACCAATTTTTGTGTGATTGGGGTTCGGCTATATAACTATAGACCGATATGGACCAATTTTGGCATTGATATTAGCGGCCTTATACTAACACCACGTTGCAAATTTCAACCGGATCGGATAATTTTGCTCCTCCAAGAGGCTCCGGAGATCAAATCTGGGGAACGGTTTATATGGGGGCTATATATAATTATGGACCGATATGGACCAATTCTTGCGTGTTTGTTAGAAACGACATTCTAACACCATGTTCCAAATTTCAAACGGATCGGATGAATTTTGCTCCTCCAAGAGGCTCCGGAGGACAAATCGGGGAATCGGTCATGGTCATTAGAGAACATATACCAATACCATGTACCAAATTTCAGCCGGATCGGATGAAATTTGCTTCTCTTAGAGGCTCCGCAAGCCAAATCGGGGGATCGGTTTATATGGGGGCTATATATAATTATAGACCGATGTGGATCAATTTTTGCATGGTTGTTAGAGACCATATACTAACACCATGTACCAAATTTCGGCCGGATCGGATGATTTCAACATACGGACGGACGGATGGACATGCTCAGATCGACTCAGAATTTCACCACGACCCAGAATATATATACTTTATGGGGTCTTAGAGCAATATTTCGATGTGTTACAAACGGAATGACAAAGTTAATATACCCCCATCCTATGGTGGAGGGTATAAAAAAGTTTCAAATATAGGCTAAAATTTATTTTGAGAATTATGCACACATATGAGTGTAAATCGGGCGAAAGCTATATATGGGAGCTATATCTAAATCTGAACCGATTTCAACCAAATTTGGCACGCTTAGCTACAATGCTCATTCTACTCCCTGTGCAAAATTTCAATTAAATCGGAGTAAAAGATTGGCCTCTGTGGTCGTATGAGTGTAAATCGGGCGAAAGCTATATATGGGAGCTATATCTAAATCTGAACCGATTTCCACCAAATTTGACACGCATAGCGACAATGCTAATTCTACTCCCTGTGCAAAATTTCAACTAAATCGGAGCAAAAAATTGGCCTCTGTGGACAAAGGAGTGTAAATCGGGCGAAAGCTATATATGGGAGCTATATATAAATCTGAACCGATTTGGATGATATTTTACAAGTTTTTCGAGACTCATAAAATATTGGGATGTACGGAATTTGAGAAAGATCGGTTGATATACACGCCAATTATGACCAGATCGGTGAAAAATATATATGGCAGCTATATCTAAATCTGAACCGATTTTTTCCAAAATCAATAGGGATCGTCTTTGAGCCGAAACAGGACCCTATACCAAATTTTAGAACAATCGGACTAAAACTGCGAGCTGTACTTTGCACACAAAAATACATCAACAGACAGACAGACGGACAGACAGACAGACAGGCAGACATCGCTAAATCGACTCAGAATTTAATTCTAAGACGATCGGTATACTAAACGATGGGTCTCAGACTTTTCCTTCTTGGCGTTACATACAAATGCACAAACTTATTATACCCTGTACCACAGTAATGGTGAAGGGTATAAAAAGTGATGGTGATTTTTTTTTTCAATTTTCAATCAACCATTTCATGAAGCTCCGTTAGAGCTACGTTAACTAACGAACTTTTAAACCGTTTTAAGGACATATCTGTCATCTTGCCTATATATTCCATATGCCAATTAAAAAGTTAACTGTTGAAAAATGTTCAGTTAAAATTAACCGGAGAGAAGATAATTGCAATTTACTTTCAGTTAACTGACAGTTAAAGCCTAACGGGAGCTACATGAAAATGGCCGTAAGTCAGATAAGAAAGTAATTGAAAATAGTTATGTTTTTAATGACACAATTAATTGAGTTTTGCAATCAACATCAATTAAATTTATAATTGAATCGATTAAAAAATTAATTGAAATCAAAAAAAAATTAATTGAAATTTTTATTAAAATAAAATTACATATTTTTATGTCTACATTGTACTTCTCAAAGTCATTTGAGCCACCCATCCTTGAAATTTGCGTAACTCTGTTAAACCATATGTAAAATGTTTTTTTCTATTGTTAAGAACAATCTTATGATTTGAAGAAATTAGCTTTAAATAAAATTAAATATTTCTTAAACATTACAAGTATATAAGGTCGTAAGTTCGGCCAGGCCGAAGCTTATGTACCCTCCACCATGGATTGCGTAGAAACTTCTACTCAAAACTGTCATCCACAATCGAATTACTTGGGTTGCGGTAACACTTGCCGATGGCAAGGTATCTTAAAACTTCCTAACACCGTCTTCTAAATTACAAGGTAGTCCATATGTAGTATATATTAAACTAAAAAAGGCCGATTAAATACGTATATAATTAAGTTTAAAGTTTCTATAGAAATAAAATTTTGACATTTTCTAAGAAGTAAAATTTTGACAAAATTTTCTATAGAAATAAAATTTTTACAAAATTTTCTATAGAAATAAAAGTTTCACAAAATTTTCTATGGAAATAAAATTTTGACAACATTTTCTATAGAAATAACATTTTGACAATGTTTTCCATAAAAATAAAATTTTGGTAGATTATTTTTGGCTCGAGTGGCAACCATGAATATGAACCGATATGGACCAATTTTTGTGTGATTGGGGATCGGCTATATAACTATAGACCGATATGGACCAATTTTGGCATTGATATTAGCGGCCTTATACTAACACCACGTTGCAAATTTCAACCGGATCGGATAATTTTGCTCCTCCAAGAGGCTCCGGAGATCAAATCTGGGGAACGGTTTATATGGGGGCTATATATAATTATGGACCGATATGGACCAATTCTTGCGTGTTTGTTAGAAACGACATTCTAACACCATGTTCCAAATTTCAAACGGATCGGATGAATTTTGCTCCTCCAAGAGGCTCCGGAGGACAAATCGGGGAATCGGTCATGGTCATTAGAGAACATATACCAATACCATGTACCAAATTTCAGCCGGATCGGATGAAATTTGCTTCTCTTAGAGGCTCCGCAAGCCAAATCGGGGGATCGGTTTATATGGGGGCTATATATAATTATAGACCGATGTGGATCAATTTTTGCATGGTTGTTAGAGACCATATACTAACACCATGTACCAAATTTCGGCCGGATCGGATGATTTCAACATACGGACGGACGGATGGACATGCTCAGATCGACTCAGAATTTCACCACGACCCAGAATATATATACTTTATGGGGTCTTAGAGCAATATTTCGATGTGTTACAAACGGAATGACAAAGTTAATATACCCCCATCCTATGGTGGAGGGTATAAAAAAGTTTCAAATATAGGCTAAAATTTATTTTGAGAATTATGCACACCCAGACAAGGAATATGATCACCTCAAACGTTTCAAGAGAGCAATGTTGTTTTTGGACGGTGAAAATGGAACATGCTTGTCGCAACCATGTTATATTCTCGAAAATTATTATCTATCTATCTATTATTCTAATTATCTATTATCTAATTTCGGCAACCATGTATATGTTTGCCGAGAGAACTACATTTTTGCAACAAAAATGTTCCATATTCACCGCCCATGTTTGGGAAGATCATATTCCTTCTTTAGGTGCATCCTTGACTTGTTATTGGAAGCGTAACATAAAAATGCGGAATTTTGTTTTAAATATTTGAGAATTTATTACGAAAAAAATGTATTAATCGAAATATTGTCCATCGCTAGCGACTATTTTTCCCATCTTTCGGGCAAAATACGGATACCGCGACAAAACCGAAACTTCTTTTGATTCAATCCGCGAATCGACCCAATTTTTGGCTTCCTCATAAGAACGAAAACCCTGATCAGCCAGGTCAAAACTCATCGATCATGTGGTCTAGCGTTATCGTGCTACAGAAACACCTTGTCTTGGCTCTCCGAATATTGTGGTCGTTTATCACGCATCAATTGAGATCGATACAAAGCCCCTGTGACCGTTTCACTCGGTTGCAGCAGCTCATAGACCCACTCAACCATCTGAGCTTCCCATGGATATTAGGCTTTGTCGAGGCGTGACCCATGGATATTAGGCTTTGTCGAGGCGTGATATTTTGGGATTGGCCAACCCTAGTGTTGCAATCTGTCAACTAACAGCTCTATTGTAAATCTTGACTTTTATTTGGTATATTTTGTCTTCAATCACGAAATTAATTGATCTAATTATTTTTTAATTGAAATTTCTTCAATCAATGGTATCAATCACCAACGTCAATTATATAATTAATTGATCCAATTAAAAAGTTTAATTGATACTATTAATTTTTGTGATTAATTTTCGTTTCAATTGAAAATTTTGTTAAACCAATTAAATGTTTAATTGAATTTTTTTAGAATTCAAGTAATATTTTAATTGGAAAATTTTTGGTGACATTTGTTTGTGTGTACTCAAAACGTGTTTACAGTAATTTAAAAAAGATTCATCTCGCCCAAAAACTGGAATTAAATCTTGAATATTTTCATGCGATTATTTTTTACAACTTTCGACATTTGGATTAACTCCTATCAGCCAACTATTATGACAATTGCTAAGTAATACAAAATACAACATCATTCATTGTCATTGTCATTGCTTTAACGCACTCTCATTAAATCAATGTTTTCGCAATGACTCTCAAACTACTTTCCACAACGCAGTATAATAGAAGCCAAACCCAAAAACAAAAAGTATCTTAAACTATACCAACAACTAGGAAAATGGTAAATGATATTTTTTCAATGAAAGGCGATGGAAAAGCATTTTATATAAAAAAGTATTTTTTTTTTAGGATTATCATGAGGTTTATGTAATTTTTCAATATTTGAGGGTGGTTATGAATAATGGTTATTTTCACTCTATGTTGCATATTTATTATCGGTTGCTTATCGAATTACTTTGGATAGTTCCTTTCGTAAAATTGAACTACCTATGCTGTTGATGTATAAAAGGTCCGTATTTCGTTATGGCATAAACAATTTTTGAGGATTATTATGAGGTTAATGCAATTTTTCAATTTATGAGTTTGATAATGGTTCTTTTCACTCTATCTTGCATATTTATTATAGCTTAGTTTGGATAGTTACTTTCATAAAATTGAACTATCTATGACGCCATTTTGGGGTTTCGAAGTATAAAAGGTCCCTATTAAGTTATCGCATACAAAAAATCACTAATCATCAAAAAATTAACCCAACCTATCATACTACCCTCACAACCTCTGACTCTTTGCTTTCCGACCATGACTTAATACATGAGTGACTTAATACATTTGAATTATTGGCAACACATTGTTATCTCACTGCTGTTTGTTGGACCCAGATGGACCAGGCAAACAACTAACCTTGCGGCATTTTCCCCAAACGCCAAGTGATTGACAATAGCTTCAATATTGATTGAACGTCAAAGAATAAATTTCGTTACATTTGAATTGAAGCATTGAAATTGAAATGCCACCAAAAATGCAAACAACAACACCACATTTGCATTTTAACTTGACATTTTCAGTAACTGTCAAATTTTCCGATCATTCTGTCAGATGGATTGTGCGAATTTTGTCAAATTACTTTTGATCGTTGACCATATTTGTCAATGAGTAATATGGTGGGGGTTTTCTCAAACATCTGTGGATCGATTATGAATCGACGATATTGTTTGGAGGTGCTCCCTAAAGGCCAAATTATACCCAGGTGACAGGCAGGCTGACTGATGATTGCTATACAAGGCAGAACCCCATCATTATCCACATCTGTCATTCATTCTATGGCAAATCAAGTCAAATTATTGACCATTGTCGATTCTTTGGATTACAATATTGAAATTCAAAATCGTAATCCTATTGTAACAGCATATCAAAATAATTTGAAAATTAAAAGTGAAGTCTGTTTAGCATAAATTACACTCCTTAAAAATATGTATGTTGGGACATGACAGCTCAAAAAAGTGGCTCTTATTACCTCATTCAAAACTCGAAAAAGGTGAGATGTATATTTGGCAATTCGCACCCACATAACTGGTGGTCATCCATGTAAATTGCGACAACGAGATATTGCAAATCAAATAATGGAAATATGTACATTTCCCACGATCGTACCAGAAGTGAGACCATGATAGATTATGATATGTCCAAACGCATGCAAGACTGATGTCTTGTAACGTAATGGGGGAATAACAAGAAATCGTTTGCTATGAAAAATCAAGGTGTCGCTGCTTCTTAAATGTCAGTTGGGGTATATGGTTCCTTCCATCACAATAGGCTAGACATTTAAAAACGCTCATCAACAAAAATGCCATTTCAAATGTCCAATCAAACAAATGATACGGCTTCAAGTGATGGATGAAAGCTATTTCAACTTCCATTTCTTCCACTCTTTACATTGTTGAAGAAGCATACAAATAACAAACTCTTATTTGGACCCCTTAAAACTTTTCATTTATGAAGCTCCGTTAAGGGGACATTATACGGTCGGATAAACCCTGCAACACAACACGTTGCGGTGACAAATCCAATACTCGTAAGCAGTTAGGTTAAACAAAATTCTGCTAATTTTATTAATTTTCAACTTCAATTCCGGTTACACCGAAAATATTCATAATAAATATTGTAAAAGTGCCTCTAGTTGTCTTAATTCCGGAATGCACATCTAGCGGAAATTTCCTCTGCCTGTCAATAACACAGTTATGTCATGCATTTCCTCACTGAATTTTAGTTAGCAAAAGTACCAATATATGGGTAGGGGACATTTCGTTAGAGTTGCATATCGGGTCTTTTTAATCTTTAACTAATGAAAATACCTTTCCTTAAAAACATTCCTTACAATATGGCAACTCTACGAAAAGATTCTTTACGATAGCAACACTCTCAGTACGCTCATACAAATGACAAAGCGACAATTTCAAGTAATGCCAAAAATGATACCACCTTGAATGATCACAACTGACCATCTATCACATCGTCTACCACCGCACCTCCCCTCTCTAAAGATATAGGATTTGTAGTTGTCTCAATGAAAAATATCTTTGCAAGCGATTCAAATGACCAATGAACGATTTAAATGGAAATGAAAATGGTAAAATATATTCAACTTAGACGATAGCCACGGAGTGCTTTCGCAATTTTACTCGTAGTCGTTTGTAATGGTGATGATGAGAGTCATGCTACAATACCAGAGGTAACCTCCTTCCAACCAAAAGCGGCAAGATGGCATTTTACCATAGAGGATAACTCTTTGTATAGCATAGCTACTTCTGCTGCAGCAGCTGATGTGGTCAACTAGCTAGCAATTCGATAAGTGAACATATTTTTAATTAGTCTTCTCCTGTTGTATCGGAGCGACAATTGAGGAATGTAGACAAATTCTTGAGATTATCTCGGTCTCAAAAAAATCCAAACTAAAAGAAGTCAGAAAAAGCACACCTAACCACCCTCTTTCATTTTGGAAGGAGTTAGTGTACGCAAAATACGCGTACATATGATGCAAATTCAGGATGCTACATAGGAAAGAGGATTTTAGATAAAAACGAGTACATTGCACAGTGGGGGGATATGCGACTATAATTCAACTGATATTTTTGTGCAGTGAATGATTTCCATTCCTGGGAAAACGAGATCAGTAAAAGAAAAAGAGTACTCACGAGAGAGTACATCCCAATACTGACTCATCAGCGATGAAAGTACTTTTTTTTAAGCCAAAAGGTACTTTTTTCCTTTTTGTGATCATTTTCGTTTTTGCTTACGAAAAGATCCGCCAGGATAAAATGGTTAGTATGTCTGCTTGGCATGCATATTTCATGATTTTATTGAGGTACTTCCTGAAATAATGATGGAATTTATTAATTGTTCAAGTCAGACAAGGAGCTCTCTAGTAAAATGTATGAAAACTACCTAAAATTGGAATGAGTTATTGTTTGTACGAAAAGCTAATACCATTGTACCAAAACCTAATACGAAATACCAAATTTCAAGAGTGTTGGAACCAAACTCTTATCGACATCTTGTAAACGATAGTGGACATTCAAAACAAGGGCGACCCAGCTATAAAGGTGGAATTACAAACCATGCGGTCATGCGTGCGTACGTTATATGCAATTGTCAAAAAAAGTTAAAATGTGGGAAATACTATTGTTTGAGTTACACGACAACGTAACTGGCGCATACGACCGCATGAAGTTGACGAACTTTTAACTTTTCAATGCGTTCGAGTGCGTTGACTACACTTGTCATATGGTTTTGATTTGTTTACAAAATGTAACCTACCCCAAACAAACGACAAACCATCTAAAATATGGACGATAAATTATTTGCATGACAAAATCAAACACGGTCATTTCTTGTAATATATAAATTTTAATATAATATACTTACTTTAATTACTTATACAAACTTTAGAAAATGGAAAAATAATGTTATTTTATTTGGTAACGTTTTTTAATCTAAATTTGGTTTAAGAACAGGTCTTCACATAAATAGTCCCCTTGCTGAAATGCTATTTTAGTCGAATTGTTGGGCTATAGCCTAGACATTTTTTTAGGTTTGTCATTTTCTTTTCTCCATAATCCTTCAATAAGAACTCCATTTTTTTCTCTGTCGACAAATTCTTCTGGGCAATAGTCAATATACAACTCCTTCAAAAAATTGTGAAGTACCAAACAAGCACATACAACTTTCTAAGCAGATTCTGGAGACATATTTAAAGAATTTCGCAAAATTCGCCATCTTGCAGTCAAAATTCCAAATGCATTCTCTATAGTTCTCCGTGCCCGAGAAAGTCTTTTATTAAAGTTGTATTTTTTCTCATTTAATAATAGTCCGGGATAGGGTCGCATCATATAAGATTTCAATGGAAATGCGGCATCTCCCACAATATAAAAAGGGAAATCATTTTCAGTGCCAGGCAGAGGTGAGTTAGGGGGAAACCCCAGATAATTGCTATCAAGTTTTCTTCCAAACTCAGAATAAGTCAGGACACCACCGTCACTCTGACTTCCAAAAGCCCCTATATCTACTGCTGTGAACATGTAATTTGCATCACACACACCGAGAAGTACAATGCTGTAAGTAGGCACAGACATTTTGAATGTCATTGAGAGGTATTGCCTTGAGGGTCCATGGGCTATATAACTTTGTATAATGAAGAATGAGGTTTATTTATAAGTACATTTTATTTAATGTTACACTTACATCAATGTGAGCAAAAGACGAGATTGAGGAAGAATTGCTCTAGACGAACTTTTTATCAATTTTGCTCCGACTTTTTGAAAAAGGATGTCGAACACATCGGGACTCATCCTAGTTGCCATGAAGAATCGCTCTGGGTCATTTCTTAGCGTTTCAAAGGTTGTAGCAAAAAATCCAGAAATGTCCCTCTCCAAAAACAAATCCCGTACCCAAAATCGTCTTTTAACCCGTTCAATAGATTTCCAACCAGGGGGGTTACTCTGTATTGCGATGCGTAAGAAAAATTGTCGCGAATCGAGTAATTGGTACTCAGTAATTCGTTTTCGTATCTACCTTGCGCATCTAGTTTTCGCAAATCTGGCATCACCGCACTCTATAATGCGAAAGCGTATGTCAAACTCGTTCGTTGATCGCAAAAATCGTGCGCAAACAAAATAGCAATCGCAAAGTAACAAACATGTAAGTAAGCACAATTAAATTTTTATATTTGTATCTAAATTGTTTATTGTTTTAGGGAAAAACCAAAAAAGTTACAGACACAGCAACGTCAGTTCCAAACTTTGGTAGACTTTATGGTCTCTTCCGCAGTTACCTCAAATTGTTTGTGCTTGGGACAAAGTATTCGTTCAATCACCTCGCAAACTTCTTTTAAGCAGCGCGACATAGATTGCTCTGATAGTCCTAAAAGATGGTCTTGGCCGATTTGGTGTAGATAACCACCTTGTCCAAGCAATTTCAAAGCAGCGGCCACTTTTATTGGAGTTGGAATGGCTGTGGATTTATTTGGAACGACGAGGTCGTCTTTAATAGCGTTTAATACATACATAAACGCATCTTTATTAAGACGAAATCTATAAAAATGAAATATTCGAAAACGTTTGTCACATAATTTGAGTTTCCATTTTCTTACCCGTGGTCACTTAGGGAGAGTATATTTGACCGATCTCGCAAAATTCTTCTTGTAATTCGTTCATGTTAATTTTCTTCAAACCATAACGCTATCGAATCCATAATTATTACTTTTTTGTTATAAACGATTAGCAAGTTTTAAAAGAACACGCACCGAACGGAAGATTGTTTAAAATGTTTTTATTTACAATTTTTTGACATTTCTTTTTATCATTTTCGTTATTGTTTACATTGTGCAGCCAGCGTTGTCATATTTTCGCTTTATTTTGCTAAAGCGTTACCATATTTTCAGTTTACTTTGCGAAAGCGTTTGCGCAAGTGATACAGAGTACCGAATTGTACTCTTAACGCATTTAACTATCGCATCGCATTTGCTTTCGTATCGCAATACAGAGTAACCCCCCAGATGCCGTACACAACGCGATAATTACTAGATCCAAAAAATCGAGGAAATCTTTTGTAACGTTTATTTCAGAAAACATTTCGATAAATTGTAATCAAATATACGTTAAAATAGAAATCAAAACAGCTGATGACAAAACGCATTTAGTTTCCGACGCATGTTGTGTAACTCCATTGAAAAATCGTAGTCGTCAACGCATTCGAATATAACGTACGCACGCATGACCGCATGGTATGTAATTCCACCTTAATGCTCGTGTCTAGCGATGCGTGATTTAGCTCATTCAGACGTATTTAAATTCTCTGAATAGGCAATCATCCTCCAAAGGCCTTGGGCGTGGGGTTACCGCGGTACTTTTTATACTCAAATAGTACCAAAATAGTACAAAAATGTCAACTTTATTGTTCATATTGGATAAACATTGAATTCAATCACAGATTATAAATTACATAGATGGTTCAATAAATATAACATATTTGCGAACAAAGCCATGAAAATATAAAATAAAATTTTAAGCGGATTTGCTCTTTACGAACGACACAAAAGCAAGTTATAGAATATTTACCAAAAAAATCAAAGCGAAATGGCACAAAATTAATCCTACGAGCTGACACAGTTTTTCTCGCTGGAGGAATCAAGATCAACTATGCAGTATATGATATATGCTTTATATGACTATCATGAATATCAATAATCATACTCGCTACCCCATGTATATTTTGTGTATATCTAAAGGATGTTTTTCTAAAAGCATACTTGAATTCGAAAATTTTTATTTCGTATATAATTTCCTATCATTTAATATTTAAATATAATTTCGGAACATGGCCACCATTGTATAAAGGTAATTCTGGAGGTTAAATTTTCGACCACCTTTTCAGACATTTGAGGGCGTATTTCAGCAATGACACGTTGAAGATTGGTTTCCAAAGTGTCAATCGTTACTGCTTTATCCACCAATGACTTCAGGTATGCCCACAAAAATAACTGAGTGGCGTCAAATGTCGTAAGAGTTCTTTCAATAAGTCCACTGTTTCGTCCGCAGTATGAAAAGTGGCACCACCATGTTGAAACCACTTTTCGTTTAAATCCATATCTTGAAGTTTTGGCAACAAAAATTCATTGATTATGATTCTGTATCGATTTCCATTGACGGTAACGCGTGTCGTTCCTTATTTTTTAAAGGAAAATGGACCTACGATTCTACTAGCCCATATACCACACCAAATAGTGCATTTATCGCACTCTTCTCATTATTTTCGGTGGATTGGCGTCCAAAGGGTGAATGTAGATTAAATTTGATAACTACGTTCTTTATGGTGGCCTCAGATGGACGATTATGTGCACCATAAAATTTATGAAGTGCTGTTTAAACATTTTTAATTCAACACTATTTTTGAAAATAAATTTCCACAATTTGGAAGAGTTGTTCTGGAGTTAACCTATTCATGATGATTGGCAAAACAATACTGAGTAGAGATGTCACTTTAAACTATCAAAACAGCTGTCAGACAACAGAGTGGTTCATATTAAAAAAAAACAACTCATAAAAACATCCCTGTAAACGGGAATATTTTTTGCGATCTCTCAGCGGGATGTCCGAAAAAACAACCTAATTGATTTAGAAACAAAAATATATAGAGAATCGCAGAGATTATCCATTTCCTAACAAAAAAGAGAATATATTTCATCTTCATGTTCCCCGAAAGTTTAATTGATCGATAGATAGAAAGATAGCTAATTAGATCGATGGACAGATGGATAGTTACCTGTAGAGAAAGATAAATGAGTGACTAGGTAGACTGCTGGATGTTTTCCTGACAACTTCCGATCAGAGTTTAATTTTTAATCCTTGGTTTTTATAGCGCATTCAATAATCTGTTTCCATTGTATACACTAGACCCTTAATACATGTTCCAACTACTGTCAATTGCACTATTATTGGTGTTATGTTGATGCTATGATTAAACAGATATCGAATGAATAGGAGGATGGACGGACAGACAAAGAGACAGATAAACAATGCGTAACAAAAGTGAAATGCCAATCATTTACTTAACGCATATCGTTGATGTTACTGCTGATCCCTGTCCTGTTTCTTCGCTTCTTTGTATTTATAAGCTATGGGACAAGATCACCATTAACATTTGTCGTTTCCCACATCCATGGCAAACGAAATCCAAATCAAAATCGAAATCTTTACTTATCAAGCTAAAGAAAACAACAACCCAGAGGAGAGAGAGATGCATTGCGGAGACAGGTTAATGTAACCACCACCTGAACGGCATGTCACACTTGCTCTGAAATGTGTTTACTAACCATTGCTTTCGGTCACTAGACATTCGTCCTCGACAGATCTTTGAAAGCGTGATTTTACCATTTTCTTTGTTTTTATGCGCGCGTGTGTGTGAGAGAGTTCTTTAGTATTTCCAGCCAGAGCAAGGCTGGCGGTCACAAAAATGCTGTGAAACAATTCCCATGGGAAATGTTAAGGCATCTACCAGGAGATTAGTACCAAAAGCTCAAGTTTTCTGCATCTTTGCATTGTTGACTTTCATTGTTTAATGGTTGTTAAGATTCGATGTTGATGGGCATGCAGGCTCGAGGGTACATTTCAAAAACTGAACATTCTTAACATTTTCCAGAAGGTCATTTTCCTTTAGTTTCATCAAGCGAGAACAAAGAAAATATTGTCACCTATCATGTTAAGAGTTCGGAATATATTGATGTATGTGTGTGTGGTTTAACAATAAGTTGGATTAGACTATGATCGTTTAAGGGGAGTAGTTGGATTCTTGTAGCTGATGTCCTTCACTGTAATTGGTGATCCTATTGTTCATTCTAATGTTCTGCAGAAGCATACGACTTAAAAAATTATTGGATATCAACCGATCTGACTGCAATTTGGGGTCTCCAAGCGAGTGTACTACGTTATTTTAGACCGATCGAGAGAAAATTTATTATACTGATTTTTAAACAATCGAGAACTAACATACCCTATGGGAAATGGATCAACCGTATGAATGGTACAGGACTAGTCCCTGGTGTGTATGGACCAGTCCCAGTTCTGGTCAAAATCTATGAAAGAGACCGATCACTTTAACATGGGTTTCTCATTGACGGCGTAATCATTGTAAACCACACGTCAATTTAGTAGAAGCACCCCATAGACAGATCCTCATGAACCAGTCTCGAACAAACTCCTCCTAGGAATTTCATTTTGGGCATCCGAATCGCACTAGAAATAAAAACTTTTGAAATACGTTTAAAAAGAGTTTATTCTGGTAAAAAAATTATGACTATTTAAAAATTGTGACGAAAATGGAGCACCGATACTAGCTCTGTGATAAGTCAGTCAGTGGCAATTTGCACCAATTTTCCGTAGGGTAGTGATAAATTAGGAGCCAATGTGGTATAATGGTTAGCATGACCGCCTTGCATACAAATTCCAATCCCAGATTCCCAAAACCCATAAGCTTTTCAGCGCTGGTGACCAATGTTACCGTTGTAGCACTTTGATGGCAAATTTGCCACTTTTCTTAAGTGTTGACACATGTGTGCTACTAAATGTCATATTTTTTGAAAAATTTTTGCCATGTGGTCTCATTCCATTCCATTTTTAGTGCAATAGTTTTCGTAAATTTTTATCTCGGATCCGTTTTAAAATTACGTATGGGATCGGTGACTTGACATAAAATCGAATTATGACGTCAAATACTATATAATTGCTACGCCTGAAAATATGCAGACATTTTTTCTGTAGTAGCTAATAGTTAGTTAGTAGGTAGTAGTTCTCCCATGAACTTTTAATTTCAAAGATTGATATCCGATGTAATGGTGATAAAATATTTTTTTTCGTTTATTTAGATCTAATTTGAAAACAACTCGATTTCATAATTTCATAGAAAAAGTATATAAAATTCTTTTAATTGGTATTTTCTCCTTTACAAATGTGCCACTTTTTATGCCACCTTTTCTAAATTAGCGACCTTTTATTTCCACCGATACGTTTATCAAATTATCAACGGTAATGCTATTGTTAATATTCTGAGTGTTTCAAAAAACTCCTTTGCTATAATTAAGAGGTCATTGACTCAAACTAGGAATCGGACAGCACTCGGTGATAAAAGAGAATTTCACTATGGCATCACAATAAACTCAATAGTCAAAGTGAGTCTGTAATAACGGGCTACCACTACACCCAACCATGTTCATAGATGGTCAGGAGTCGGCACTTGAAAATGCACGTTAACGTCGGTATGAAGATAATATGTAAGTCATTCGGGCAACTTCCAAGTGACTTCGAAAATTCTGAATAATTGAACTGAATACCGAAATCTCAGTCAGTGTTGCTAGTATTGGTGATTTTTCCCCAAATCGGGGATATTTTTTCGTGGATGGGGACAAAATGTTTGAGTTGGGGACTTGGGGATTTGGTGGGGAATTTCCACAAATTTGGGGATTTTTGTGGGGCATTTTCGATATTTGTTCTGTATACCAGTAATTATCACAGTAAGAACTATGGTTTATATGAAATTCTTCACATGCTTAAAAAAAGGCTTAATGAAGTACAGAGATTCTCAAAAATATAAAAAAACTTTCCTGCTCTTTATTCCACGGAATTTATTTGGGTGGCCCAAGAGCTTCTTTACAATTTACTCTTTTTCCTAAGAAATGTTTTACTATTGTGAAATTATTTCGTAAGGACTCATATGCGTACATCACTGATTTTGAACATGTATCCCATATCCCGCACATACAGAGTAGAGTTCATATCGGACAGCAACGCATTTTGATCGATAAATCAATTTTATTTCTTGACTATATGTTGACCGAACTCCCATTTTTATTTCTCGAGCGAGGATTTGCATAAGATGACTCGATGACTCTTTATACCACTAATTAACTCTGATGGGGGCTGGTATCGGATGATATTTTGAGCACCCGTCTCCTGGCTTTGTGTTTTGAAATCTTCATTCAATTGCACATTTTTATATTATTTAAAATGTTTTTTTTTTTTAATTTTGTACGGATTTTCTACAGCAGTCTATTCGTTTACTTTTTTTTTCAAAAAACTTGCCAAAAATTTCTTGGGGAATTTTAAATTAAATTGGGGATTTTTGGGGATAAAAGCGATCCATTTTGGGGACAAGAGCTCGGAAAATACTGGCAACACTGATCTCAGTGATTGAACTGCAGAACCATGGCTCAGTACTTCAATTGAAGATTGAAATCTCAGTGGTCGAACTGCAGACTGAAGTCTCAAAAAATATTTTATATTTTAGGGATACTTCCCAGTTCGCAATTTTATGTTGGGAGGTATCCAGATTCGGCAAACTTCTTTAAAACTGGCTTATTAGTTATTTTGCGATTGAATTGCAGATCGACATGAAGCATGAAATTTCAAAAGTCTCAATGATTGAACTGCAAACCGAACCTCCAAAATGTATGTCAACGTCGGCATGAAGATAAGTCATTCGAGCAACTTCCAAGTGACTTCGAAAAGTCTGAATAATTGAACTGAATACCGAAATCTCAGTGGTTGAACTGCAGAACCATGGCTCAGTACTTCAATAGAAAATTGAAATCTCAGTGGTCGAACTGCACACTGAAGTCTTAAAAGATAAAATTTCAGGGATACTTCCCAGTTCGCAATTTTATGTTGGGAGGTATCCGGTATCCAGATTCGGCAAACTTCTTTCAAACTGGCTTATTAGTTATTTTGCGATTGAATTGCAGATCGACATGAAGCATGAAATTTCAAAAGTCTCAATGATTGAACTGCAAACCAAACCTCCAAAAATTGAAGTCCCAATGATTGCAATCCAGACGGAAGTCCCAGTGATTTGATTACAGACCAATTTGGTCGAACGCAACGATCCAAGGTGTGGGAGATCGACAACGATTCTAGAAAAATTGGAAATTAGATAATGGAAGATCTGTTAATCTTTCTAGTAGTACGCTGCAATTGTTCTTCTGGGTATAGATATTTCCCTACGAGTCATTGATAATAAAAGGAAAATATTCATTTCTTGAACAATATTAAACAAAAATTATCGACTATCAAATACAATACAATCATATTATCCAATCTGTCACTCAACAATTTTATATTTCCCAACTGAAACGCTTAACATCTTATATCATTTTAGGTTACCGAGAAAGTGCGTTTGCCTTTGCCATCTCAGCCGCTGGTGTAGCACACAGTGTGGCTCGTGCTTGCAGTCAAGGACGTTTAATGTCCTGCGGCTGTGACCCATCGGTGAATCGTAAAACTCTCAACAAAAATCTCAGACAAAGTCTGGATAAGGAAAAGAAACAATTTCTTCAATATCTGGAGACAAATCAAATTCTCAATCCTGAGGATGAAAAGAAATATGAGAGATCGAAAATCGCCAGCCGTTGGAAATGGGGTGGTTGTTCTCACAACATGGATTTTGGAGTGGAATTTTCCAAATTGTTTCTTGATTGTCGTGAGAAGGCAGGTGATATACAATCAAAAATCAATTTACACAACAATCATGCAGGGCGAATAGTAAGTATACACGCAGAGAAGGATATGATCACCGCAAACATGTTTGAAGAGCAAAATGTTATTTTTAAACGGTGAACATGGAACAGTTTTGTCGTTTTTGTTTGTTTTGTTGTTTTCTAGGCAAATATATACATGGTTGCCAAAATCAGATAATTTTCGAGAAAATGACATGGTTGCAGCAAACATGTTACATGTTCACCGTCCAAAAATAACATTTTGCCCTTGAAACATGTTTGAGGTGATCATATTCTCTTGGAGTAGCCAAATGACAAATATTAAGACTTAAATCTTAACTGAAAAAATCTTTCAGGCTGTTTCCAATCACATGGAATTCCGCTGTAAATGCCATGGCATGTCTGGTAGCTGCCAATTGAAGACTTGCTGGAAATCAGCTCCCGATTTCCATGTGGTTGGCAAGGTGCTGAAACATCAATTTCGTCGAGCTTTACTTGTTGACCAATCGAATTTGGGCAATGGTGAACCCATTGTTGTCCTGAAACGTTCACGCAATAAAAAATCCAATAATGCCAAAGGTAATGGTGAACGAACCAATGAACGCCATGAACGTCCTTCGAATGCTAAATCGAGTACGGAAAAGAATGCTCAACGATCCGCCCGCAAATTAGAAACCTCTCTATTTTATTACCAAAGATCACCGAATTTCTGTGAAAAAGATCCCACTGCTGATATATTGGGTAAGTTCAGATTATACAATTATGAAATTGTATGGACCAATTTTTGTGCGATTGGGTATGAGTTTATCTGGGGGCTATATATAACTATAGACAGATATGGACCAAGTTTGGCATGGTTGTTAGCGAGCACATACTAGCACAATGTACCAAATTTCAATCGAATCGGATGAATTTTTCTCCTCCAAGAGGCTCCGGAGGACAAATCTGGGGATGGGGTACGATATGGCACATTTGCAATACCATCCGTCCTACATCAATAATAAATAATTATGCGAAGGTTATGCTTGTTTCGTTCGGAAGTTAGCGTGATTTCAACAGACGGACCGACGGACATGCTTAGATCGACTCAGAATTTCACCACGACCCAGAATATATACTTTATTGGGTCTTAGAGCCATATTTCGAACGGATTGACAAAGTTAATATACATTTACATAGTTTAGATGGTGTTTTGTTTTTATACCCACCACCATAGAATGGTGACGGGGGTATAATAAATTTGTCATTCCGTTTGTAACACATCGAAATATCGATTTCCGACTATATAAAGTATATATATTCTTGATCAGGGAGAAGTTCTAAGACGATATAACAATGTCCGTCTGTCTGTCTGTTGTAATTATGCTACAGTCTTCAATAATGAAGCAATCGTGCTGAAATTTTGCACAAACTCGTCTTTTGTCTGCAGGCAGGTCAAGTTCGAAGATGGGCTATATCGGTCCAGGTTTTGATATAGTCCCCATATAAACCGACCTCCCGGTTTGGGGTCTTGGGCTTATAGAAATCGAAGTTTTTATCCAATTTGCCTGAAATTTGAAATCTATAGATATTTTATGACCATAAAGAGGTGTGCCAAAAATGGTGAGTATCGGTTCATGTTTTGGTATAGCCCCCATATAGACCGATCTCCCGATTTTACTTCTTGGGCTTATAGAAACCGTAGTTTCTATTCAATTTACCTGAAATTGGAAATTTAGAGGTATTGTGGAACCACAAATACGTGTGCCAAAAATTGTGAGTATCGGTCCATATTTTGGTATAGCCCCCATATAGACCGATCTCCCGATTTTACTTCTTGGGCTTATAGAAACCGCAGTGTTTATTCAACTTACCTGAAATTGGAAATCTAGAGGTATTGTAGGACCACAAATACGTGTGCCAAAAATTGTGAGTATCGGTCCATGTTTTGGTATGATCCCCATATAAAACGACCTCCCGATTTGGGGTCTTGGGCTTATAGAAACCGTAGTTTTTATCCAATTTGTGTGAAATTGGAAATCTAGAGGTATTTTAGGACCATAAAGAGGTGTGCCGAAAATGGTGAGTATCGGTCCATATTTTGGTATATCCCCCATATAGACCGATTTCCCGATTTTACTTCTTGGGCTTCTAGAATCCGAAGTTTTTATCCTATTTGCCTGAAATTGGAAATCTAGAGGTATTTTCGGGTCATAAAGAGGTGTGCCGAAAACGGTGAGTATCGGTCCATATTTTAGTATAGCCCCCAAAAGAACTATCTCCCGATTTAACTCCTTGGGTTTCTTTTTTTATCTGATTTGCCTGAAATTGTAAATATTCTGGTATTTTACTTCACTTCACTTCTTGAGGGTGTAGAAGGCGCACTGATCATGAAAATTGCTTGAAACTCAATGTAAGATTTCCAGATTTTACTTCTACAGATTTAAGATTTCAAATCAAGACTTTATTTTATAATTTTCTTGCACATCTACAAGAGATGTTAATGATTCCTCTAAAACTCAAACAACAATGGTTCTTATAAATCCAGAATCTGATATAGTCCTCATAGGTGAAATCTTTAAATTTATCTTCGGGAAGTGTCCTCAAGCCCTCCTGAAATTTCAAAGGAAACCCTAATATTTGGTTCATGGAGGTGGGTATTTAAGATTCGGCCCGGCCGAACTTAGTGCTTTATATACTTGTTTTTATTTAATTTATTTTCTTTCGCCAAATTACAAAACCTAAAAAATTTAAAAAAAATATATTATGCTGAATTACTTTTGTAAATCAACATACCTATACTCGTAAGTATTTGTCAATACTTTGAACAACCTGCTTAGGTGTTCAAATATCAGATAATCCCATAAACGATATAGCACCTCATACCACCGATCTTGCCACCGTCGCCAGTGTCAATCTGAATATATTGCAGTTTCAGCAACAACGCCTCCCAATTAGTGCCAAACTGATTAATTGCAACTAACACTAGACGATAAAGATTTGCAAATTGAAACAAAAATGGCTTAAAACGTGCTCTCAAAGTAGTGCCACTAGGCTCTAGTGTGTGTGTGAGTGAAGACTGGAGTGCCGCAGAGTGCAGGTATCATGCCAATAAACACTTCTTAATTGACAATCTTATTAATAAAAAAAATATGCAAATCGCTAATATATCCAAGAGTGAAAATGCGCGACACCCAAGGAGTTCATTGAAGAATACAATCGATGGAATTGTTGAGTCTCGGGTGCAAGAGCCCAAGATGCTGGGGTAACTAATTGAGATTTTCAACACAAACTCAACACTTTTGGCATCGTACACCACCAACATAATGGAATATGAAAATCTATCCAATCATACGACCAGAGAGATGGACGGACAGCCTAATGGATGATAGACGGACGGACGGATAACACGCTTTGCTTACACACCTTAAACATAAATGGCTCATAGATCTCCAAAGATTGCAGTCAGGACAGACTTGGATATCGACATGGGGACGGACTTAGAATTACATCTTAATATTCCAAGTCACTACAACGTAAACTTTAGCACACCACCACCACCACCCAAATGCAAAAGCAGCCACGAAAAAGTCGTTACTCATGCTGTTGTTCAAATTGACAGATTGCCGTTAAAACGTGTTAATTATTTAATAAAAAATTACATTTTATTAAGTTGTTGTATTCTTAATAAAAATACACAACAAATTGTTGTAGTTTTTGTACCACTATAATTAAATATTGTTATTTGCATGAGTCCAAAAACAAATTTGCAAAATTGTAAACCTCAATCGATCGTTTACTACCTCGCTGGCTAACAACCATTCACCCCTCTGTCTGATAAACGATCTGTTAATAAATTTTATTTTTAAGTAGCAATTTAAAAATTACATTAATTATACGTTACGATCATTTTTATTATGGCAACAAGTAATTGAATGAATTTCCATAATTTATAAACGGCTATCTATCATTTACAAACATATGTTGCAATTCAACTTTGGAATTTGTATAAAAAATGTTCAATTTTAAAAAGACCGATATACTAAATAGAATTTTGGAAAATAAAATATTCGATCAATCAATTATTTATATCCGTAGAGGACGCTTTCTTTGGCTTGATCGACCCTATGGTTGTTATCCACTCATGATAAACTCAAGACAAAACTGTATTATCCGTATTACGGTGGCCAAACGAAGGTGTACATTTTTAGCATACCTCATTGGCAAGTAAACTCAATCATTTTATTTGTCTACAAACTGTCGAATTTAAAATGTCTTCTCATAAGAGAGAACCAAAGCCTCTAGACCGATCCGGTGGTGAACCCTGTAGATTTGGCTGGCTAATCAAGAGCAGCGTGACATGCGTTAGAGATGGGTGACACACGTCAGCTACACTGCTATCAAACATTGAAAAGCAAGGATTATGGCAGCTGCACTTGTTTGATCTTATTTGGGCCAAAACTTCCGTTGGTGCTATGGGTGGTGGTCGCAGTCCGAGTATAGGACATGTGTGTGTTCTCACCGTTTCAGCTCCAGTATTCGCATGAATTTTGTTCAGAATTCAGAATTTTGTTCAGATTCTGGAGGCTCTATTTGGTAACGTGCTCTAGAAGGTGAAGATCAACCATGAAGGTTTTCTATCCACAATATGGTGATTTGGTTTGTTACACATAAATATCCAGGGGGTACTACGGAGACAAACTGTCACAGGTCTGTATGTTATGTTCCACTGCGTGTCACTCGTCCTAGGTATCCACATTGACGCTGCATGTTTTACCACTGAACAGCCAATTGTCTTATAAGTTGTCAACAAGGCTTCTTTGTCCGCAGCGCAAGTGCAGCCGTCAAGCGACCTGAGTTGCTTGTTTCTACCAGATTGCAGTGGCGTGTGCAGACAACTTAAAAAGGCTGTCAAATGTGCCCAAGAAAATCTTGGGGTTATTTATTGTCGGAAGAGCCATCGACTCGAACATTCAATTTGAATGATTTGAGATCTGTTTCCTCGTAGTGGAGTGCTCCCGCCAGGAGGCAGGTTATTGAAACTCATTTGGCTTTTTGAAAAAAATCGATTACCGTTAATAACAGTGTGACTAGATGATAGCAATTAATTGTAGTAATGAACACCACCTAGGTTTTCTGTCTATGCAGTATGGCAACACCATTTAGTTGTCACCTTATCTGGAGGCTCTATTTGGTAACGCTGGATCTCGTACTCTAGAAGGTGAAGATCAACCATGATGGTTTTCTATCCACAATATGGTGATTTGGTTTGTTACACATAAAGATCCAGGGGGTACTACGGAGACAAACTGTCACAGGTCTGTATGTTATTCCGAGGTATCCACATTGACGCTGCATGTTTTACCACTGAACAGCCAATTGTCTTATAAGTTGTCAACAAGGCTTCTTTGTCTGCAGCGCAAGTGCGGCCGCCAAGCGACCTGAGTTGCTTGTTTCTACCAGATTGCAGTGGCGTGTGCAGACAACTTAAAAAGGTTGTCAAATGTGCCCAAGAAAATCTTGGGGTTATTTGTTGTCGGAAAAGCCATCGACTCGAACATTCAATTTGAATGATTTGAGATCTGTTTCCTCGTAGTGGAGTACCCCCGCCAGGAGGCGGGTTATTGAAACTCATTTGACTTTTTGAAAAAATCGATTACCGTTAATAACAGGGTGACTAGATGATAATAATTAATTGTAGTAATGAACACCACCTAGGTTTTCTGTCTATGCAGTATGGCAACACCATTTAGTTGTCACCTTATCTGGAGGCTCTATTTGGTAACGCTGGATCTCGTGCTCTAGAAGGTGAAGATCAACCATGATGGTTTTCTATCCACAATATGCTGATTTGGTTTGTTACACATAAAGATCCAGGGGGTACTACGGAGACAAACTGTCACAGGTCTGTATGTTATTCCGAGGTATCCACATTGACGCTGCATGTTTTACCACTAAACAGCCAATTGTCTTATAAGTTGTCAACAAGGCTTCTTTGTCTGCAGCGCAAGTGCGGCCGCCAAGCGACCTGAGTTGCTTGTTTCTACCAGATTGCAGTGGGGTGTGCAGACAACTTAAAAAGGTTGTCAAATGTGCCCAATAAAAACTTGGGGTTATTTGTTGTCGGAAAAGCCATCGACTCGAACATTCAATTTGAATGATTTGAGATCTGTTTCCTCGTAGTGGAGTACCCCCGCCAGGAGGTGGGTTATTGAAACTCATTTAGCTTTTTTGAAAAAATCGATTACCGTTTATAACAGGGCGACTAGATGATAATAATTAATTGTAGTAATGAACACCACCTGGGTTTTCTGTCTATGCAGTATGGCAACACCATTTAGTTGTCACAATGAGTGACACGATCCGCTACACTTGTTTTGGTTTTTTGTTCACAACAGACAGCTATATTTGCTAATTTATCGTAATTAGATAAATTTATAATTTTTGTGGAATAGTTTATGTCGGAATTAAATGGCATTAAAGTTTGCCTTTTTCACTCAAACGGCCGCGAGGATGTAGTCTTTACATACTACGACGCCGCGAAACAAGGTGATTTTTGTGAAAAGTGTTTGGAGTCTCGGGTATGTTTGTACTTTGTAATGATAAGTAATGATATCACCCCATCTTGGGGAACTCCCTGTTTAACTTGACGAGGGTTCTAAATTCTACGTGTGACAAACGACCGCATAGAGAAATACACAACGTTTGGTTCCTGTGGGTACAGACATTTTTTCGATGTCCTCGAACAGTTTGGCCTGGGTGATCGTATCGAATGCCTTGCGATGGGACAAGAGCTACGAGGACTGCACAGCTTGGGCTGGTTGAGACCTCTATTTGTGTATGCTGTAATGACATGAAAAGCTGTTGTTGTGTTGTGGATTTTACGAAATCTTCAGCGCAAAGCTGTGGAAGAGTAATACCGCAAGTGTTTTGGCTACTGGCGAGAGAAAGGAGATATGTCCATACGATTGACCCTCCTCTGCCTGGCTTCAGTATTGAAGTCACCCTACCCCTTTTCCAGAAATCGGGTATAAAGAGTGGTTCTAAGGATAAATTGGGGAGTCTGGTTAATTACTCAACTCCCAGTATTCCCAGAAACTTTAACCTTAGCGTTGAAATTCCTTCGGGGACCAGCATCTTGCATGGTTTTGCCTTGCTGATGACATTGGTATTCCCATTAGGCCGGTATGCAGCTCCAGCGAAAATTACTGCAGTAAGAAAATTTAAACGGTGAATAACATCGTCAAAACGAAAAATCCGCTTGCAAAACTGCCTTTACGATAGTAGAAAATTCGTTAGATGTACATATCGTGCTTATGCCCGGTATGCGCCTCTAGCGGAAATTTCGTTTGAGTGCCAATAACACAGTTTTGCCATGTATTTCTTATGGGAGCAAATGTAAACAATTGATAAAAACGTCTCACGGAATTTTCCTCAGCAAATATGTAGCAATGAATTTCTTACGGGAAGAGGAAATTTCCGCTAGATGTGCATATCGGGCATTAACGAAATACTTGTTACCCCTAAATTCTAATATTGCTTACTTTTTACGATCATAAGGAATGTATGACAAAACTGAATTGCAGACATGCTCACGAAATGTCGACAATCCATAAACTATTAATAAAAGCGTTAATACCAAATGTTTATACATAGTAAAATAACAGGTTGGCTGATAAGTTCCCGGTCTGACACATAGATGGCGTCGCTAGTATTAAATGCCTATTATTTTTATATAGTACCAACCTTCAAATGATTCGTGTCAAAATTTGACGTCTGTTAGTCAATTAGTTTGTGAGATAGGGCGTCTTTTGTAAAGCAACTTTTGTTATTGTGAAAAAATGGAGAAAAAAATTAATTTCGTGTTTTGATAGAATACTGTTTTCTGAAGGAAAAAAATACGAAGGAAGCAAAAACTTGGTTTGATAATGAGTTTCCGGACTCTGCCCCAGGGAAATCAACAATAATTGATTGGTATGCAAAATTCAAGCGTGGTGAAATGAGCACAGTGAACGCAGTGGACGCCCGAAAAAGGTGGTTACCGACGAAAACATCAAAAAAAATCCACAAAATGATTTTGAATGACCGTAAAATGAAGTTGATCGAGATAGCAGAGGCCTTAAAGATATCAAAGGAACGTGTTGGTCATATCATTCATCAATGTTTGGATATGCGGAAGCTCTGTGCAAAATGGGTGCCGCGCGAGCTCACATTTGACCAAAAGCAAAAACGTGTTGATGATTCTGAGCGGTGTTTACAGCTGTTAACTCGTAATACACCCGAGTCGATATGTGACAATGGATGAAAAATGGCTCCATCACTACACTCCTGAGTCCAATCGACAGTCGGCTGAGTGGACAGCGACAGGTGAACTGTCTCCGAAGCGTGGAAAGACTCAAAAGTCCGCTGGCAAAGTAATGGCCTCTGTTTTTTGGGATGCGCATGGAATAATTTTTATCGATTATCTTGAGAAGGGAAAAACCATCAACAGTGACTATTATATGGCGTTTTTGGAGCGTTTGAAAGTCGAAATCGCGGCAAAACGGCCCCATATGAAGAAGAAAAAGTGTTGTTCCACCAAGACAACGCACCGTGCCACAAGTCATTGAGAACGATGGCAAAAATTCATGAATTGGCCTTCGAATTGCTTCCCCACCCACGGTATTTTCCAGATCTGGCCCCAGCGACTTTTTCTTGTTCTCAGACCTCAAAAGGATGCTCGCAGGGAAAAAAATTGGCTGCAATGAAGAGATCGCCGAAACTGAGGCCTATTTTTAGGCAAAACCGAAGGAGTACTACCAAAATGGTATCAAAAAATTGGAAGGTCGTTATAATCGTTGTATCTCTCTTGAAGGGGACTATGTTGAATAATAAAAACGAATTTTGATAAAAAAAAATGTTTTTCTTTGTTAGACCGGGGACTTATTAGCCAAACTGTTAGCGTTGATTAAACATTATTTCAGAGTCGATAAGATCCATAATAATGATAATGTACACAAAAAAGCAAGATCAAGGTAACAAAATAATGACATTTATAATATCCTGATGTATACAAAAGCCGGGTGACAATATGAACAAACGACATCTTGGTTTTTGCCGGCAAATTAACCACAATGAACAATATTCAGTAGAGCCCCTTGTCATACTTTTCGGCATCGCAAGTACGGCATCTGTGAACAATAAATGGCTTGGGTTTTTATTGCATTTAGGTTTGTGCCATCGATGCGTATTGCCTCGGTGTTTGGGGTATTGCCAGATCTAAATTAACAGAGTAAGTAGGATGTACTGAGCAGACGATTTGTCGTTCAATTATTAATACAATTCACTCATAAAGACCGGTATCAAAGAATAAAACCGCCAATTTTTTCCGCCGCCGACCCGTTTTTGGCAATCGAAGCCGCCGCCGAATATGTCGACTTATCTCGACTCAAAATATTGATTTAAATCAGGAAAAACTATTAATAATTGTTGTATTTTTGTCAATATGTTTAACTTCCCACCCAGTATCAAGTTGCTATAATAATTTTGCAAAAATTTAGCTCAGAAAATTTGAATGAAATGTAATTGTAAGATTTATTGTACAACTAATCTCATTACCATTCGTATAACTTCAAATTGCTTTTATAATGGATTATTGTCCGGCGCCGAATAGACAAATTTATATCGGCTTAGCCGTCAAGCCGCCGCCGACAAAAATGGGTCGGCTTCATTCTCTGGCCGCTATGCGGCTCTAACGAAATTTCCGCTGCCCATAAGAAATGCCTTGCTATATTTGCTAACGACTGGTGTTATCGACTGTTCACATTTTGCTGTCATATGACAGAAAAATGTAGCATGCCTTATTGGCATGCTACAGGAATTTTCGTACGAGCTGTATATCGGGCTTAAATGTATCTAAAGAAATTATTGCTACGCATAAGAAAGGAATTGCGGTTTTGTCTAGTAAAATTTTAGTTAACTTTGAAAAAGACCACTGATATAAAAATGATTTATTAAAGGCCGGTATGCACCTCTAGCGAAAAATTTCATTCCCATAAGAAATGCATTGCTATTTATGCTAACGAAATTTTCGGTAGCGTTCAATTTCGTAAGCTGGTACGCACCTCTAATGAAAATAACAGGGTTGTCAAAAGCATATTTTGGCAGCAAACATTTAATTTATTACAATCATTGTGTGCGTAAAAATTTTAAAAGGTCTGTAAATAATAAACAATTTATTTGAGGAGTATTTGGAACATATATTAACAATTTTTAAAAGCGATTAGCTGGTTTAAAATTTGTGTACACAGCCCTGTTTTTTGTTGTAGACTTAAATAAATTTTTGCTACCGAAAATTTCGCTAGAGGTGCATACCGGCCTTAAAATAATAATAATTTTAATCTATCACTTACACCATACACCATTTAAACTTGTACATATTTGTTTATTTCCTTTTATCTGCAGGCACAGTGGGACGCAAATGCAATCGTAATAGTACATTAAGTGATGGATGCACATCGTTGTGCTGTGGCCGTGGTTATAGTTTAGTTAAGGAGCGACGAGCTGAACGTTGTCATTGTAAATTTCAATGGTGCTGCAATGTGGAATGCGATGAATGTCATGTTGAGGAATGGATAAGTGTATGCAATTAAGAAAGAGAACCGGTAACAACAAAATGAAACAAACAAAAAAAAACACAGAAACCCAATCAATAAATCATGAATCAACCATTACAAAAGAAAACACACAAGACTTTTTACAAAAGAAAAGAAGAAACAAAAAAAAACACAACCAGAACAAAATACAAAATCTACCAAATATTATTGTGAAGAATATCAAAATAAATTTAATATTATTATTTATTAAATAATATGTAAATAATTTTCTTGGGTCATTTTAATGAGAGAAATACTGCCGAGGAAGGTTATTGGTAAAGTTGAAAAATATAAAACTCCGAATTTAGCTGTCCTTTCGATGTAGGACGGATATTTAAGGAGATGTGAGCAAAACTAATTTTTGATATTTTTGGGGTAATCTTGGATTTAGCTCATTTTCGTATATGGATTTAGCTCATTTTCGTATATATTTTCAAATATTTGTGGATTTTTGGATTTTCTTGTAATGATCACGACTTTAGCTTCATTTCACCAGTCATAGTCATTAATTTTTTCGTATAAAGTGTTTACTAGTTTTTATTTTCATAGAAGATTGTTTTTTTTTCATATAAAATTTTAGATTTTATAGGATTCTCATAGATTTCTTGTTTTTGGATATGATCAGGCATTCCCCATATTTCTCATATTTATGGAGATATGAGCAACCACAGTGTTTCCTGTTTGGCATTTACTTTTCCATTACATGTTACATTCGAAAGTTCGCCCAAATACAAAACGCTACTTTTCTAAATTGAGTGATATATAAAAAGAGAATGTTGTACCGTGTTATCGACAATAAAAGGAAATTTTCTACAGCTACTAGATTTAACTTCAACAAACTCCCTCGAAAGTACACAGTTAAAGCCTAGCACGGGCATCTAGTAGAAATTTCATTTTCTTGTCGATAACACAGTTTTCCCAAGATTGGAGTAATGTGAACAATCAATATCAACAAAATTTTACATCAAGAAATTTTCAATTGGAAAAATCGTAACACATTTTTATAGGTTGCATACATTTCGTTAGCGTTAGAAAAAGAGTTGGTCACGAATTTAGCTCCCTTTCAAATATTTGTTCAGGAAATTAAAAATTGTACAACAATGGCCCTTATGCCAGCCCTTGATCGAACCCTCAAAACATTTTTTTATATTCGATATATGGCATGGCCATCAAAGCTATCTTGGAATTCTCAATGATCTCATCTCGACCGATTAAATGCGTCCCGCGGAGTGCCGTGAATGTTATTTGTGTCGTCGTTAGCCAAATGTTCACGGCCGTCCAGACTATAAGTTTATCCGGACGGAATGACATTGTTTGAAAAGAATCTTGCAGTGCAGCCAATCGATACGAATTGTCGGCGATGACTAAATATTCGATAAATGTTTTATCGATCGCATTAACAGGCAGCAGTATCGATTATGCCGTCGGACTTAACTTATAATGTGGCAACATCTGGAATATGTTCAACACGAGCACTGTCGTTCGGATAAACTTATAGTCTGGACGGCACATAACGATGACTTTTTATGACGATACGTTATCGTGCAAAATCCAGAAGTTTTCCGGTAGTTTTTGGCGAATTGCTTCGCACCAACCTCTGATAAGGCCCAAATAATACAACTTCAACATAACAAAGGTCTGACCTTGTGCTTCGCCCAAACCTCTAATATGGCCCAAATGTAGTCTTTTCGCTGATAACGACGGCAATTTGACGCGGCACCTTATCCGGTAGTTTTCTGCTTCACACAAACCTCTAATAATGTCAAAATAATGTAAATTGGCGAATGTCCGATATTGAGGAAAAAATCAGGGTAAATAACACTCTTGTAATCCTTTTTTCAACTGAAAACGACATGGCACCTTCGGTCAACATTCACTCGATTGATGTCTGGATTGCGAGTCATACGCATAAATTCATGTCTCGAATTTAGCTGTCCTTTCGATGTAGGACGGATATTTAAGGAGATGTGAGCAAAACTAATTTTTGATATTTTTGGGGTAATCTTGGATTTAGCTCATTTTCGTATATGGATTTAGCTCATTTTCGTATATATTTTCAAATATTTGTGGATTTTTGGATTTTCTTGTAATGATCACGACTTTAGCTTCATTTCACCAGTCATAGTCATTAATTTTTTCGTATAAAGTGTTTACTAGTTTTTATTTTCATAGAAGATTGTTTTTTTTTCATATAAAATTTTAGATTTTATAGGATTCTCATAGATTTCTTGTTTTTGGATATGATCAGGCATTCCCCATATTTCTCATATTTATGGAGATATGAGCAACCACAGTGTTTCCTGTTTGGCATTTACTTTTCCATTACATGTTACATTCGAAAGTTCGCCCAAATACAAAACGCTACTTTTCTAAATTGAGTGATATATAAAAAGAGAATGTTGTACCGTGTTATCGACAATAAAAGGAAATTTTCTACAGCTACTAGATTTAACTTCAACAAACTCCCTCGAAAGTACACAGTTAAAGCCTAGCACGGGCATCTAGTAGAAATTTCATTTTCTTGTCGATAACACAGTTTTCCCAAGATTGGAGTAATGTGAACAATCAATATCAACAAAATTTTACATCAAGAAATTTTCAATTGGAAAAATCGTAACACATTTTTATAGGTTGCATACATTTCGTTAGCGTTAGAAAAAGAGTTGGTCACGAATTTAGCTCCCTTTCAAATATTTGTTCAGGAAATTAAAAATTGTACAACAATGACCCTTATGCCAGCCCTTGATCGAACCCTCAAAACATTTTTTTATATTCGATATATGGCATGGCCATCAAAGCTATCTTGGAATTCTCAATGATCTCATCTCGACCGATTAAATGCGTCCCGCGGAGTGCCGTGAATGTTATTTGTGTCGTCGTTAGCCAAATGTTCACGGCCGTCCAGACTATAAGTTTATCCGGACGGAATGACATTGTTTGAAAAGAATCTTGCAGTGCAGCCAATCGATACGAATTGTCGGCGATGACTAAATATTCGATAAATGTTTTATCGATCGCATTAACAGGCAGCAGTATCGATTATGCCGTCGGACTTAACTTATAATGTGGCAACATCTGGAATATGTTCAACACGAGCACTGTCGTTCGGATAAACTTATAGTCTGGACGGCACATAACGATGACTTTTTATGACGATACGTTATCGTGCAAAATCCAGAAGTTTTCCGGTAGTTTTTGGCGAATTGCTTCGCACCAACCTCTGATAAGGCCCAAATAATACAACTTCAACATAACAAAGGTCTGACCTTGTGCTTCGCCCAAACCTCTAATATGGCCCAAATGTAGTCTTTTCGCTGATAACGACGGCAATTTGACGCGGCACCTTATCCGGTAGTTTTCTGCTTCACACAAACCTCTAATAATGTCAAAATAATGTAAATTGGCGAATGTCCGATATTGAGGAAAAAATCAGGGTAAATAACACTCTTGTAATCCTTTTTTCAACTGAAAACGACATGGCACCTTCGGTCAACATTCACTCGATTGATGTCTGGATTGCGAGTCATACGCATAAATCCATGTCTCTTCTACAATAATGAGCCGTTTGATCAATGTTTCGTCAAATTCATCCTTAGAATTGATGTCTTTTGCGATGTCAACACCATCGCTCTTTTGCATGAAATCAAGTCGAGTACATGTTCAATTCCAGATACATTCAATATGACATAACTTTTACAAATTTCGATCTGTCAAGATGACCATTTTATGGAATGTCAATGACAGATGCAGCCAACTACAAAAAAAAGAAATCTCAAACTCATACTACGTTCGCACTAGATACGAAATCTCGCTATTTAGAACCAAAATCTCTTTACAAATCTCGGACTGGCAAAATAACGAGATTTCGTAGATTTGAAGATTTAACAGCTGTTTGTAAACATATCAATACAAATACAAACCCGTATGCGTACACTCACACATACATTCATCTACAAGGAAAATTGGGGCAGGGTTGCAAAAAGCGCATTTTTAGTACTAAAACCACAGTTGTACAAGGCAGTATAGGGGCGTTTGAAAGAGATTTTGTTGAAATCCTTTACGAGCCAGCTGATATTTTTTGTGATCACAAATTGGACTCCTTCCCGTTCTAGGACGCCTATACAAAGAAATATTGCATTAATTTTTCATGGGATTTTGATCCACTACGAAAATCGCAAGCAAGGTTTTTCATGACGATAAGGCAGTTCCCTCAAAAGTTTTGGTTTCAATCAATATTATCGATAACAACAGCAATTTTTATTTTGGTCCTGTCGAACTAAGCTGACATTGCCCATCTTCACTAGAAAAGTCTTTAGTAAAACAATCAACGATAAACAATCAATCACCAAAAGTCTAAACTTTTCTCAAAAATATGCCCACAATTTATCTACAGTTGTATATTCCGGATACAAAAAATGTTCTATAAACAATTTGTATGAATATTGAAAACACATTGTAATCCGTATGTCATACAAATATCGATTGATAATCCGCAACATATTCGATGAATGAATAGTTTGCACAATTCTAAAGAAATTAACCTTTAAATGTGCAGCAATCGTTCAATAGCCCACACATTCACCTTTCTGGGTCATATAGACAATATGCAAATAGAATAGCAACTATACCGGTCAACTAAATGACTGACTAACATTTGACCGATTCTATTAAGCCCTGTTTATTTCTCTATTATCTTTTGGCCACAAGAACTAACTTATATAAGGTTTCATTTTGTCCTACACTTTGAGACAAAAGACAATTTGGCCATTTGAAAAATGGTCAGTTAGTTTTCGTCTGCAGTTTCAACTGCACGCTCGGTCGGTATTTTTTAATATTCGAATTCGACGAAAGGATATCATCTGGATAAGGACATTGTTTTTTTCATAGAAAAAATTAATGCATAAGAAGTGATTGGTTTGAAAAATAAAATATAAAACGGTAATGTGAAGGACGATTATTCAGAGATGGAATTTTTATCATATTAATTAATTATGCTAATTGAATTAAGTTAATAAGTTTTACATAACGGGTGCAACTCTAAAATCGTTATATGGATATACCCAAAATAGTTAATAAATGGAAGGTGGATGTGAATATTTTCTTCTGATTTCCTTAAAGGGACACTTTTTTATAAATATAACAAAGCTTATGAAGAAAACAAATCGGACAATGAGTTTAAGTATTTTCTGACACCAATACAGTATAAGAACACAAGGATGCTATACAGGAGAAATGATGCACATGAGATAAATACTCAGCAAGTGTGATAAAAGCGTATTATTCCATTGATTCCCAATGCAAAAAAAATGATGGAAGTAATTTTAATTTTAGTATCCATTCGATGTGACTAACTTATGTCTTGAGTTGCAAGCTACACATTGGCCTTTTTTCAGTCCATCTACAGTGGAATATTTTTAATCAGTATCTTTATTGAAAAAAAATATTTATCTAATATAATTTTTTTGAGACAAAACCAATACCAGTGCTCCAAGATATATTCCGGGGATATTTCATCCTTGATATAAAGTTGTTTTGAAATAAAAATATCTTTATAAACGACAATATCTCGAGAATATCTTAATAAGAGTGTCCCAACAAGAAAATGGATTATGGATTTATATCGTAATTTCAGGTTTACAAAAACTAGACTTAACAACATTAAACATCAAAATCTTTGATCCAATAAAAGCAGGATGAAAGCGAATGAATAGTGACCACTTCGGCCCTTACATTCAAAAACAAGTTACTTGAATTCAAAGACTTTGATCTTCTCTTGATGATTTTGGTATTGATTCCGAGCCAAATATGCTGGTTCTTTAAAATAAAGACATAAAATAAAAATTAGAATACAGATCTTTTTGCGATATATAATAACAAAGCTATTCATGTGCAATTTTATTTCAAAAAAATGTTAAACGAAAGTATTAGAAAATTTATTATCTTCAGTGCAAAGGTGTAATATCTCAGTTAATTTAAAAATGATTTCTTTAACAGGTTGGCTGATAATTCCCCGGTCTAACAAAGAAAAACACATTTTTTTGTCAAAATTCGTTTTTATTATTCAATATAGTTCCCTTCAAAAGCGATACAACGATTATAACGACCTTCCAATTTTTTGATACCATTTTGGTAGTACTCCTTCGGTTTTGCCTCAAAATAGGCCTTAGTTTCGGCGATCACCTCTTCATTGCAGCCAAATTTTTTTCCCTGCGAGCATCCTTTTGAGGTCTGAGAACAAGAAAAAGTCGCTGGGGCCAGATCTGGAGAATACGGTGGGTGGGGAAGCAATTCGAAGCCCAATTCATGAATTTTTGCCATCGTTCTCAATGACTTGTGGCACGGTGCGTTGTCTTGGTGGAACAACACTTTTTTCTTCTTCATATGGGGCCGTTTTGCCGCGATTTCGACCTTCAAAGGCTCCAATAACGCCATATAATAGTCACTGTTGATGGTTTTTCCCTTCTCAATATTATCGATAAAAATTATTCCATGCGCATCCCAAAAAACAGAGGCCATTACTTTGCCAGCGGACTTTTGAGTCTTTCCACGCTTCGGAGACGGTTCACCGGTCGCTGTCCACTCAGCCGACTGTCGATTGGACTCAGGAGTGTAGTGATGGAGCCATGTTTCATCCATTGTCACATATCGACGGAAAAACTCGGGTGTATTACGAGTTAACAGCTGCAAACACCGCTCAGAATAATCAACACGTTGTTGTTTTTTGTCAAATGTGAGCTCGCGCGGCATCCATTTTGCACAGAGCTTCCGCATATCCAAATATTGACGAATGATATGAGCAACACGTTCCTTTGATATCTTTGAGGCCTCTGCTATCTCGATCAACTTCATTTTACGGTCATTCAAAATCATTATGTGGATTTTTTTGATGTTTTCTTCGGTAACCAACTCTTTCGGGCGTCCACTGCGTTTACCGTCCTCCGTGCTCATTTCAGCACGCTTGAATTTTGCATACCAATCAATTATTGTTGATTTCCCTGGGGCAGAGTCCGGAAACTCATTATCAAGCCAAGTTTTTGTTTCCACCGTATTTTTTCCCTTCAGAAAACAGTATTTTATCAAAACACGAAATTCCGTTTTTGCATTTTTTTCACAATAACAAAAGTTGCTTCACAAAAGACGCTCTACACAGAAAAAAATATCACCAAAATATTTCCAATTAAAAAGTTAATTGAAGTTGAAAATTTTTTTAATTAATAAATTAATTGATACAATTAACTTTTTAATCATGACAGAAACATTAAGTTAATTAAGTCAATGATTGAAAATTTTAAAAATTTTAATTAAAAAATTAATTGATACAATTAACTTTTTAATCAAATTCGGAAGACTAATTCAGTTAAAAAAGTGCTGATTTTTTTTTAATTAAAAATGTATTTCAAACAATCATTTGTTAATCCAAATAAAAACTCTAAGCCAATTCAGAAAGTAATTAAAAATAGTTACCTTTTCTAAAATAAATTAATTGAGTTTTGCAATCACCATCAATTAAATTTTTAATTGAATCAATTAAAAAATTAATTGAAATTTGCTAAAAAAAAAATTAATTTTTTAATCAAGAATTTTTTCTATGCCCAATTAAAACTGTGATTGATACTATCATTTTCGTGATTGAAGACATTTCAATTAAAAAATTAATTGGATCAATTAATTTGGTGATTGAATCAGAAAAATTTTTTTTTGTGTGTATCTCACAAACTAATTACCTTACAGACGTCAAATTTTGACACGAATCATTTGAAGGTTGGTACTATATAAAAATAATATGCATTTAATACTAGAGACGCCATCTATGTGTGAGACCGGGGACTTATCAGCCAACCTGTTACATCAAAAATGTTTTTCTTGCCTTACAATTACTAAAGCAACAATTTTGAACTTTGTTTCAATAATTTTTTTTCTAGTTTAACGAAATTTGTCCTTAAAATTGCATGTTCTAAAATGTAGGTTGTATAATCTTTCATATTAGATCAAAATGTTTCCTTGGTCAGATTTATAACTAAATTAATAAGCTCATATACCCTTAGAATGAATAAAAAAAATTAAAATCTAAAACACGTGAGCTCAAGCATTTGAGGATTAAAGACGCTCAAAAATAAAATTTGAATTAATATAAACCTTCTTAAGGACAACGAGTTGGAATCAATCTCATTTATGAGCTTCTATATCTTTATGAATAGCACCAAATTCTAAGTTAAATATTTCCAAATTTATTTATTTATTTATTTATTCAAGTCTATGGAAATACAACATTCCTTACAGACTACTTAAAACTAAAAATATATTAAATCTAGAATATTAACAAATTTAGAAAATTTATCAAATATATCAATATCCTCATTGGAGATATTAATGAATTCAGCCAATGCACGACTCATTGGTTCATTGGAACCATAATTAGTCCTATGATGGGGTATATGAAACTGTTTATGTCACATAAACAATTGAAAAGCTTTTCCCGTCTAAAATACTAATTTCTCCAACACTGAAATCCCTACTGGGATTCTTAGAATACCCAATTACTTATCCAGATACAAATCCACACAAATCGATAAATTATAATTACAAATGACAACTAAAAACCTACAAAACTGTCAAGCCATGTCAAAACAACAGCTTCCGCAATAATTTTAAGTGACACTACTCTGTTTGAAATCATCATATCTACTGGTAAGGCGTTGTTTCAGAAAAGAAATAAATCCCTAATAATATCATCCATCTAAAACCAGATCGTTTTGTTCTTTTTTCCATTCCATCGTTTTGATATTGGTTGTTTCTTTCCTGTAATCTCATCTGGAGTACAAATCCCAACTATTATTGCAATAGTGGAATTTGTTTCGGCTCACGAGAAATACTCTTCCAACAGGTTGACTGCACTCCCGCATACAAACATTTTGGTCCTTCGAACCGGATTCCAACAACACTGTGACAAGAGCTCTCAGAGAAATCAACTCCACAGAATCCACAGCATCCACTCAACGCCAGCATCGCTCCAAACAGGTTAGTTTACGTTTTCGTCTTTTGCTATATTTCATTGCTCATTTGAATTTCGGTGTGGTAACAACTTTGTTAAATATTAGAATGAAATATTCGAGAAATCAAATTTTATAAAGTGAAAAGAAAAAGGGAACAATTGTTATATATGTGAATTTGATGAAACAAGCATTCTACTATTGGGAAAATATTGAGAATTTATGAAAAAGGAAATATTGTGAACCTAATTGGAAAATCTGCGTATGGAGACCATAGAAGCTAAAAATCAAGGCTATTGATGTCTGAGGCGAGGTATAAAAATTGAAGAGGAAGATTTTTTAATTTCTAAGATATTGTGGTGAGTCTTAAATCTTCAATAGAAAACAAAATCGTCCATATGTATGCTAACCCACGTGTTTCACTGGGTCACCAATGTGAAATTCTATGCTCGTAACAGAAGCCTGTTGTAATGTTTAACATGGCTCTGCTATGAAGATATGCCAATGATAATTGTTTGCTTTACAGATGTACCCTTCCCTCATCCTTCTACACTTCTCCAACACCCATACATATTTCTAATTACTCATTTGTCGCTCAGCAATCTATTCTCCTTTTCCCGCCAAACCACACATACGCTTCTCTCCTCCACTTCATACACTCATTCAGTATAAGAGTCCCTCCAATTCTTATCACTTGAGCGATTTATTTCTCTACCAGCATTAGCTGACGTCCACGACTCCATACATCGCCCCTCTTGTTCATGTCAAATTCCATGTATGTGCTGATCGTACCATCAGCTACAGTACAACCTCTGCTACCACGTATAGCACAATTATTATTCAAACTATTCTACTTTTTATTTATTTATTCTACTTTTCATTTTTGATACGATATTTTTTCTTCAAATAATTAATTAATAATCATTCTTATACATTCATAATTAAACAAAAAGTTTTCTGTCATAAAATCAAAACATAGTGTACATTTACACAGGAAAAAAAAAACAAATATTTCCAATTAAAAAGTAAATTGAAGATTACTTTTCAAAAAGTTAAAATAAATATTAATTATTTAAATTAAACATATAACTTACAAGTTAAAATAAATAAATAAATAATAAATAATTTAAATTTAACTAAAAAAAAAAAAATGTTCGGAAATAATTAATTGTCATATATATTCTATAAATTGGATTATTGAATATATCAAATTAAAAGTAAAATTACACTATAAATATTTTTCGAAAATTTTAAATAAATATTAGTTAAACTGAAAGAATGCTTTTAATGTAAAGACTAATTTTTTCTGTGTACTTGTGAAAAGTAAGAAATTGTTACTACACATAAACCATTCGTGTATATAAAAAAAAGTTCCCCTTTACATAAAACTGAAATATAACACTACAGCCATCGAGGTTGCTCTGTAAACTTTTTGAATACCAACGCTCGTTGCCCACAATTACCCTTTCTTTATTCTGCCAGTGTAATACTCATCATAATCGCATTGGGTTTTATTTACGTGTGCTAACCAAAGTTCGCAATTACTCTCAGAGATATTTTCGTTGTACTCCGACCCCCCTTTCCATATTTTTTTTTTCTGCCCACTATACCTCTTCATCACTTGTACAATTTTGGTTGTTTCTGTGTGGGCGTAATCGGTGTACTCTCGTTCTCTTAAACTCCATTATCTCTTTACTCTTGTGGAATGTATTTTTTGATCTATGCAGAGAACCCTTGGTTGCATACAAAACAGTTGATTTGGTAAAAGTGTTTGTAATTTCTGTTTATCGAATGCGATAGATACAAAATATCTATTGAGTACGTAAAATTCTTTCATAAAAATAAAGTAGGGTTGTCGAAGCGTGTTTATTCTTTAGTTTTGGGCACAATTTTGGTGAATTATATGGGGTTCGGGAAACTGTATTTATTTCCAAAGAATTTATGAGTTGTCATTGTGAATTCTTTGAGAATAACTTAACACGAATATAACAATTTTTTTTGTCGAAACCCTTTGTCGTTAGTACCTATCTGATTTAATATCATACTTTATTATGGTTTTAAATCATTTAATAAGTACTAAATAAATAGTAAGAATTTTTCCATATTTTTTAATCCTACCAATACGATAAGTGGTATATATTTTCATTAAAATTCATACATTGTCCATAATTTGGGATATCCTATTAATCTGTGTATGAAATACTAGATTTTTTGTTTCGGGAATTCGTTTACAATTTACGGTTGAAGATCTTCTATCTCCACTACGTGATTGTAATATTACCTCAGTCCATTAGATTCAATATGTCTCTTAACCGATTTATCCGTGTTTCAGACAGGTTGGTTGAATTTGAAGCCAACCTTAATGATAAAAACACCCCTCTATCGTCATCATACTTAGTCGAGTCGCATATGGAAGAACTGAAAGCACTGTGGGAGGAAATTAAGCTCTCCTATGACCAGTGCCTTCAGGACATTGAGGCCGACGGTGATGATGAAGATGATCAAGAGGGGGGTAAAGAGGGCATAAATCCGGAAAAAGCATCCGAATTAGAGACCGTCAAGGGGAAGTATCGCAGTGCATACACGACATACTGCCGTTGCAATGCCCGACTGAAAGAAATTTTATCTGACCACTTTTCACCCAGGGTGAATCCAAATCCTCAGTCTGTCACTTCGCATGCGGTACACATCCCAATTCCAGAAGCTCCGAACGGCTTCAAGTTGCCACCGTGCGAAATCCCAACTTTTAAGGGTGACTTCTCAACTTGGCCAACTTTCCGGGATATATTCAAAGCTGTTTGTTTGAATAATCCTAGATTGAGCTCCGTTGAAAAATTGTTTCACCTCACCCGAAGGACCCAAGGCGAGCCCCATGACATCGTTAGTAAATTCCCCCTCACTAACGATAATTTCGAGATGGCTTGGAAGAGTCTTTGTGCTCGTTACGAGAATAAAAGAGTTCTCGTGAACATACAACTCAAGAACTTATTTAGTCTTCCGGTGATTACTGCTGAATCTGGAGCCACTTTGAAGAAGCTTCAAAGAGATATGAATTCTAGTATCTCACTGCTTAAACAGTACGGCATCGAAATTGAAACATGGGACCCAATTTTTACTTTTATTTGCTCCAATCGTTTACCCGATTCCACGCTCACGTTGTGGGAACAGACCCTGTCGGATAAAACAGCGATTCCTAAGTGGTCTGAATTGGACACATTTCTGACAAATCGTCATAAGACTTTAGAGTCAGTGTCCGAAATCCGGAAACAGGAACCGAATCCCACGAATCGTTTAAAGCTCCCAACTGGAAAATCCACTAATCGGGGAAATCCGTCGAATGTGAAAACATTTCAGAATAATATTTCTGAACCAAAATGCACATTATGCCCCAAAGAATTCCATATCATTCGCAAGTGTCCAAAATTTTTAAAAATGGATCCGAGTCAACGATTTTCAGAAATTAAAGCTAATGGTATGTGCATAAATTGTTTTTCTAAAGTTCATACAGTCAAGAGTTGTAACAGCAAATATTCTTGCCGCTTTTGTAACAAAAAGCACAACACTCTACTCCATAAGCCACAAAACGAAAAACCTAATAGCACCGAACTCAATCCGAGTGCAGCGGTTTTTCCATCCACTTCATCATCTATACAGTCCACTTCTAGAAATGAAACTGTCCATTCATGCTTTTCGACCAGCTCTCGTGGTGTTTTGTTAGGAACTGCTTTGGTGAAGATCTGTCACAGTGGGTTGACATATACTGCTCGAGCTTTGGTCGATTCGGGATCCGAGGGAACTTTTGTTTCCCAAAAGCTTTTTAATATTTTGAAATTGCCATTTAGACGCACTAGTGCCAACATATCAGGATTGAATAACACTGTGTCGGCTGCTGTACAGAAAGAATGTTCTTTTGTATTAGGGTCCAATACGGATGAAAATATTGCAATTTTCACTACGGCACTAGTGGTTCCACACCTTTCGGGAAATCTTCCCTCTAGGACCTTTGAAATTGAATCACTTTCGAAACTTCCCAACATTCCTTTCGCTGATCCTAGATTTTATGAAAGTTCCACAATTGATGTCCTTTTAGGAGGGGACATTTTACCATCCATTATGCTTCCTGGCCTTAAGCGCGATATTTGTGGATCCTTAATGGCTCAGGAAACAATATTTGGATGGATATTGACCGGACCCATTCCAGATACTTCCGGGGATATTTCTCCCAATATAGTATCATACTTCTGTGAAATCTCACTGGATAAAGAGATTTCACGATTTTGGGAGATAGAAGATCTTCCTCGGAAAAAGTTCATTTCCGCTTCGGATCAATTTTGCGAAGATTTTTATGTCCGCACGACGACAAGAAATAATGAAGGGAGATACATTGTTTCTCTTCCATTCAAGGAGTCTTATCCGAATGATGTTGATCTCGGCCAATCAAAAAAGATTGCCATGGCCCAATATTTTCGCAACGAAGCCCGCCTAATCCGCACTCCTGCTTTTAAGGAGGAATATGATAACGTCCTTGCGGAATATATAACTCTAGATCATATGAGTCTAGTTAGCCCTAATTCAATTCCAAATTACTCCAAGTGCTATTATCTGCCACATCATGCAGTTATAAGGCCCGAAAGTGTTACTACCAAAGTCCGAGTGGTATTTAATGCTTCGGCCCCAACTTCCAATGGGGTAAGCCTAAATGATGTGTTACATACAGGTCCCATCTTACAAAATGAGCTCATTGTGCTCATCCTAAATTGGCGACTTTTCCAGTATGTTTTCAACGGCGACATAACCAAAATGTATCGCCAAATTCTTGTAAATCCCAGCCAAAGATCTTTTCAACGAATTCTTTTTAGAAAAAATCCTCAAAATCCTTTAGAGGATTTTGAACTTAAAACTGTCACTTTTGGAGTCAATTGTGCGCCTTATCTGGCAATTCGCACCATGCTTCAATTGGCAGATGATGTCCAACATAAGTATCCAAAGGCTAGCGAAATTCTTAGAAATTTCATGTATGTGGACGATGCATTAGCTGGTTCTCATACTATTTCGGAAGCAATTGAGGCTAGAAATCAACTTATTTTGGCTTTAAAATCCGCTGGCTTCGAAATGAGAAAATGGACATCTAATTCCAAATCAATTTTATCCGATATCCCGTCATCCGATTTACTTCATGCCGAATTTTTAGAATTCGATGACTCCAGTACTGCTAAAGCTCTAGGCATTCGCTGGAATGCCTTATCGGATTCGTTTTTCTTCATTGTTCAAGATTTCCCCACTTCATCTACATATACGAAGAGGGAAGTATTATCCCAGATTTCAAAGCTTTTCGATCCAGCTGGTTGGCTAGCACCATGCCTCGTAGTTGCAAAAATAATAATGCAGCAAATATGGGTTGATGGTACAGGCTGGGATGAAAGGATAACTCCAGAGTCCTTGAAAAAGTGGACTACTTTCCAAAGTAACTATCCGTATGTCAATTCAATAAAAATCCCTAGATGGTTCAACTATTCTCCAGATAGTGAGGTACAGTTGCATGGGTTTAGCGATGCCTCAGAAAAGGCATACGCCGCTGCATTATATATTCGTATAAGGGGCACAAACTTCATATCCACTCATTTGGTTGCTTCTAAAACCAAAGTTGCCCCAATAAAAACCTTATCGATTCCAAGACTAGAGTTATGTGGGGCAACTTTACTAGCCGAAATGATCGACCATATTGTTCCCCAATTGAGATTAAATGAATTTACTGTGGATTGCTGGACTGATTCCACAATTGTTTTATCCTGGCTTTCCAAACCTCCTTGCTATTGGGGTACGTTTGTGGCCAATAGAGTATCTAAAATTACTCAAATTATTCCACCTCACAGATGGCACCATGTTTCGTCTGAACTTAATCCCTCAGACTTAGCAAGTCGTGGTCTGACTCCACGCGAATTAATTGAAAATGAACTTTGGTGGCAAGGACCACCATTCCTTCGAAGTTCAGAACCTAATTGGCCAATTTTCGATCACGAAGATATCGATTTAGAGAGAAAGCCAATAAAGGTAAATTTTACCTATTTCGCACAATTTGACGATGTTTTGGATAGATTTTCATCGCTTCCAAGGGCTATTCGAGTAATAGCTTACATGTACCGGTTTCTGTATCGAACCCATCCAAAGTACAAGTCCAATTTTTACAGTCCCATGAAAGATATTTCCACTTTTGAAGTTCTTTCAATCCATACTAAGCTTCAAGTCATGTGTCAAAAGGTACATTATCCTAATGAATACCACGCACTCTCCGCAAAGAAAAATATTGCATCGTCTAGTTCCTTATTGAGTTTGAATCCGTTTATAGATAGTGAAGGCATAATGCGTATCTGTGGTCGTCTTTCAGCTTCGCCTGCGTTAAGGTACAATGAAAGACACCCAATTATTATACCATACAATTGCCAATATTCACGTCTTCTCGTGAAATTTATTCATGAAATCTGTCTCCATGGCGGTAATCAGTTGGTATTGAGGTTGATTAGAGAACAATACTGGATACCCAAGGCCAAAAATCTTATTAAAACGACCATAAATAAATGCAAATCATGCATTCTTTACAAGCATAGATGTCAGACACAATTAATGTCTGCATTACCACCTCAACGGTCAGAATTTTCTCGGCCCTTTACTCACACGGGCCTTGATTTCGCTGGCCCTTTTGACATTAAGTCATACTCCGGCCGATCATGTCGAATTTCGAAGGGATACACTTGCGTCTTCGTTTGTTTCTCCACCAAGGCGATCCATCTGGAAGCCACTTCCGAGCTATCAACGTCTGCATTCCTAGCAGCTTTCAGTCGATTTGTTTCCCGCCGTGGTTGTCCATTGCATCTGTATTCGGACAATGGTACAAATTTTGTTGGTGCATCCAGAACATTAGCAAAAGAATTCTTACTGACTTCCAATCAGTTATTAAGTTCCAATTATGCCCACCAAAATGTGACGTGGCATTTCATTCCTCCAGGTGCGCCACATATGGGTGGGCTTTGGGAGGCTGGGGTCAAGAGCTTTAAGGCTCATTTTAAAAAGGTTGCGGCAAACTTCAAGCATACATTTGAAGAATTTCAGACTCTCCTTGCAAAAATTGAGGCGTGTCTAAACTCGCGTCCTTTATCCCCGTGCTCTCAAGAACCATCAGATCTTTCTGCTTTGACCCCGGGACATTTCTTAATAGGAACTCCACTTTTAGCTCCCATTGATCCTCCAATAAAAGACAGTCCATTATCCATTGTAAACCGCTGGCAACGGCTTAAAGTGATCCACCAACATTTTTGTTTCCGTTGGAAAGAAGAGTACCTTAAAGAATTACACAAGCGCCATAAGTGGAAACGGGCAACCGATAATTTACAAGAAAATACCATGGTGGTCATACGTGAAGAAAATTTGCCACCAAACTGTTGGCGCCTTGGGAGAATAAAAAAGGTATATACTGGGGCTGATAACCGAGTTAGAGTCGCTGAAATTATTACGCAAAAAGGCATTGTTACCCGACCGATTACAAAACTCGTAGTTCTTCCTATCGAAGATACAGTTTAGCCAGTACTGCATAATAAGTACTTAAGTCATTCCAGATTTCCAAACGAATATTATTATTTTTTCTTATAGTTCCAAAATGCGTGATAATAAATCCACATCACATTCCCACCAAAATCGTAATAAACGGAGTACAAACCAATCGTACATTTGTCGTTTGTGTAGACAGTCTCATCCTTTACGGAAATGTAAGCGTTTCTTGGATATGAATATCTTGAAACGTCAAGAAATAGTACGCAAATACGGATATTGCACCAATTGCCTAGCGCATGAGCATTCTGGCAACACATGCTTCACTACAACTGGTTGTCGATATTGTAAAAAAGCTCATCATAGTCTTCTACACACCCATGCCCGGTTGGAATCTAAGAAACGAAAGAAACAGAAGGCTTCAGCTAAAACTTCAGCTAAATCTCCAGCGTCAACTTCCAAGACACAATCGTCCTCAACATCGACGACTACTTCATCATCATTTAACTCGGCGAATACAACACTTTCGGCTATTTTAAAGCACAATGCTATAACCTTGCTTCCGACAGTAGTCGTGTCTGTCAACACAAAAAACGGAAATTGTACCATAAGATGTCTGTTGGACTCTGGATCGAAATCCAGTTGTATATCCTCCAAAGTAGCAGATAAACTTAATTTGACTACTCTTACGTTGGACGACGAAACTATCTGCCCACTCACATTGATGTCTACATACAACTCGGAAATTTACATCGAAACCGTCCTGAAAGTTAACAATCGGATTGCTATTCATACGCCTAGCAAATCGTTATCACCATCTTATGCTCGACATTTTTCAAACATGCTTTTAGCCGATAAAGAGTTCTACAAGTCTGCTCCAATTTCGATTATTTTAGGAATTGACGTATATTCACGTGTAATAAGCGAGGGATTTCTCAACAGGGCTGGGCTGCCAACAGCCCAAAACACGATTTTTGGTTGGTCTATTTATGGAACGTGCACGAACTAATGTATTTTTCGTATCTCAACACTTTTTCTTTCGAATTAAAATCCACACTTAAGCAATGAAATATTGAAAATTTATGAAAACGTGAACTTCCACAAATGTTCTTATATAAGCACTTAAATATATTTGTATCTCAATACTACAAAAAATGCTTTAATATAGAAATAATATATTGAATTGTGTTAAATTGTAATACCAGAACTACAACACCCGAATTAATGAATTTTTTCATATTAGTTTAATTTTTATTTAATAATAGCACCAGATGTGGTTTGACATTTTTGTATCAGCTTATTGCAGACATACTGCAAGGGGGCCGCTAATGTTTATGTCACATAAACAATTGAAAAGCTTTTCCCGTCTAAAATACTAATTTCTCCAACACTGAAATCCCTACTGGGATTCTTAGAATACCCAATTACTTATCCAGATACAAATCCACACAAATCGATAAATTATAATTACAAATGACAACTAAAAACCTACAAAACTGTCAAGCCATGTCAAAACAACAGCTTCCGCAATAATTTTAAGTGACACTACTCTGTTTGAAATCATCATATCTACTGGTAAGGCGTTGTTTCAGAAAAGAAATAAATCCCTAATAATATCATCCATCTAAAACCAGATCGTTTTGTTCTTTTTTCCATTCCATCGTTTTGATATTGGTTGTTTCTTTCCTGTAATCTCATCTGGAGTACAAATCCCAACTATTATTGCAATAGTGGAATTTGTTTCGGCTCACGAGAAATACTCTTCCAACAGGTTGACTGCACTCCCGCATACAAACAGAAACAATTCACTACTACGCAATGTTCTTAGAGGAACCCTGAAGCGAATATTTTCAAGTAAACACGGGCAATCTATGTCACCAGAAATAAGTTTATAAATGAATATTAAAGACAAATAACAACGCCTATTAGCCAAAGTTTTCATATGAATTAAACGACATTCGAGTCGAAATCTCTCAATGATGTTAAATAAGAACCTTAAGTTAAAATTTGTTACAAAATATATATAATTTTGCTTATGTATTGTCATTATAAACAAATAATAAAAAGCCATAAGAAACTAGACACATTTTCGTTGGAACGATGTTATCGATTGTTTTCATTTTGTTCCATAAGAAACTATTGGTGATTTCGATTGGTAAAAAATATGTTGCATATTTTACACCTTACCCCCATAAATCAAAATTTTTGTTCGATTGACGAGGTGTTACCCATCGCAAGAGCAAAAGTGCAACCCATTTGACACCGTAGATGGTCTACGGTGCAGGTGGTTACACTTTCAATCAGATGTTGAAGACGCTTTCATTATTCGACCTAAATAATAGCCGGTCTAACAAAGAAAAACACATTTTTTGTCAAAATTCGTTTTTATTATTCAACATAGTTCCCTTCAAGAGCGATAGTACGATTATAACGACCTTCCAATTTTTTGATACCATTTTGGTAGTACTCCTTCGGTTTTGCCTCAAAATAGGCCTCAGTTTCGGCGACCGCTTTCATTGCAGCCAAATTTTTTCCTGCGAGCATCCTTTTGAGGTCTAAGAACAAGAAAAAGTCGCTGGGGGCCAGATCTGGAGAATGCGGTGAGTGGGGAAGCCGCGATTTCGACCTTCAAACGCTCCAATAACGCCATATAATAGTCACTGTTGATGGTTTTTCCCTTCTCTTTTGAGTCTTTCCACGCTTCGGAGATGGTTCACCGGTCGCTGTCCACTCAGCCGACTGTCGATTGGACTCAGGAGTGTAGTGATGGAGCCATGTTTCATCCATTGTCATATATCCACGGAAAAACTCGGGTGTATTACGAGTTAACAGCTGCAAACACCGCTCAGAATCATCAACACGTTGTTGTTTTTAGTCAAATGTGAGCTCGCGCGGCACCCATTTTTCACAGAGCTTCCGCATATCCAAATATTGATGAATGATATAACAACACGTTGCTTTGATATCTTTAAGGCCTCTGCTATCTCGATCGACTTCATTTTACGGTCATTCAAAATCATTTTGTGGATTTTTTGATGTTTTCGTCGGTAGCCACCTCTTTCGGGCGTCCACTGCATTCACCGTCCTCCGTGCTCATTTTACCACGCTTGAATTTTGCATACCAATCAATTATTGTTGATTTCCTTGGGACAGAGTCCGGAAACTCATTATCAAACCAAGTTTTTGCTTCCACCGTATTTTTTCATTTCAGAAAACAGTATTTTATCAAAACACGAAATTCCTTTTTTTCCTTTATTTCACAATAACAAAAGTTGCTTCACAAAAGACGCTCTATCTCACAAACTAATCGACTTACAGACGTCAAATTTTGACACGAATCATTTGAAGGTTGGTACTATATAAAAATAATATGCATGTAATACTAGCGACGCCACCTAGGTGTCAGACCGGGGACTTATCAGCCAACCTGTTAGATGCGCTATTGGAGAGTAGTTCTTCTAACGACGATGAAGAAGTTACTACATCATTGCTTGGACGAAATGACCATTAATTTGTACTCTAAAGTAGAAGTAAGATCATTATATAAAATTAAAAGTTTTAACAATTGCCCTTAGTTCAAGAAAAATTTGCGTGTTAGTCGAGATTCCAATAATAGTTGTTAATAATAATCGAAATATTTCTGCCAAATTTGTTTTGTTTTGATTTTATATCAGTGTTGCACCTTTTTTGTTTGTTCATTTTCACATGGTGTTGTCATAACACCATAAAATGTTGTACCATATGTATGCAACACTTTTTTCCCCAAAAGAAAACACCATATGGGTTTCTTTCTTATGTGCATGTAATCAAAGATTATAAAAGAGGAAGTTGGGAGATTGGCTTGCGTCATACCAAATGTTGCATTTACCAGATTAGTTTAATACATGTTTGTAATCTTTTAGTTGTTTTTAGTTTTTATTTTTTAAATGAAAAATGTAATTTTCTTAATGAAACAATGTTAAATTTTAAGCAACAACAACAACATTTTCCCCTTTATGGAAATTTATTTCGTACTCTTAATTTCTTTTTATTTCTATTTTAATGCTATGTCAATACTTGTCGTATACGCGTTTGGTTCGAGTATTAAACTAATGTGGTAAATGGTTTGATGTGCTCAGTAGGCAATCTCCCATCTTCCTCTTTTATAATCTTTGCATGTAATAGGAACTTTCATTAGAGCTACTTACCGGGCGTAGAGATTAAACCAAAGTCATTGCAGTTTAATGATGTTTCTAAATGGAATGGAATGTTTTTAAGGGCGGTAAGCAACATTTTCGAAAATTCGTATTGCACACATATAAGGCAGTCTTCCTTTTTGGAGAGAACGAACGCACCTCCAGCAGAAATTTCGTTTATATTTCGGTAATAAATGGGAGCAAAATGTTAGCAATGGATAATAATATCCAAAAGAATTTCCCTAGGCGAAATTGGTGTAAATTTCAACTATAGGACCTTTCACAGGACTGGGACCAGTGTTCTAGTATGCCACAATTTTTAAATTTTCATGAAATTTATTGATTTCTTTACTCTTTTGACATTGAAATCTTACTAGATCTATGCATTTACCGATATATTGTTATCAGAATATTCCAAAAGATTTTTCTTACTGGTGCGATCGAATGCTCATAAAAAAGTGATTCATAAGAGTTTGTCTCAGAGTGGTTCATGAGGACCTGTCTATGGGGTAGTCCTACTAACAAGTCTCAGCACGAGTCCTTTGAAATATGTCCAAGTGCACCCTAATAATGCAATCTTCCTTTTTGGAGAGAATGTAAATAGTCGATAATATCATTTCTAGAAAATTTCGATAACAAAAATATCTATGTATTTTATGCATGCCGATAACACAGTTTGTATGTAGCACAAATACACATGGTATCAAAATGTGAGCAGCCGATAACAATGTATATAATTTTCGATCATTTTAGAAAAGGAATATGATTACCTCCTGGAGCAAAATGTTATATTTGAACAGTGAACATGTAACATGTTTGTTACAACCATGTTATTTTCTCGGACATTATGTATCTGATTTCGACAACCATTTTATAATTGGAGAGAAAACAACATTTTTACGGCATATATGTTCCATGTTCCCTTTCAAAAAAATAATTTGCTCTAGGAGATGATCATATTCCTTCTCTGTGTAAACAATGAATAATAATATCCAAACGAATTTCCCTAGGGGAAATTGGTGTAAATGTCAACTATAGGACCGGTCCCTTCCATATATTTTGACCAGAACTGGAACTGGCCCATACACTCAAAAAAAAAGTTTACTTGGATCCAAAGGAAGGTCAACTTCCTTTAAGTATTGGTATTGATTCCGAGCCAAAGATGCGGCTTCTTTAAAATAAGGAAAATTTGTAGCAACCTATCGGCTTTAAATGTAGGATCTATATAATTAAAATTAGGGTACAGATCTCATTTGTCGAATTTTCAGTCTATTTTTCCGGTATATTAATAAAGCTATTCACGTACAAACAAATGCCACTTTAAAAATCCAAATTATAACTATATAATAATTTCTTAATTGCAAAAAAACACACTTTAAACCAAAATAAATCTTAGCCTATATTTGAAGCATTTTTATCGTAAATCTAAAGATTCAATATATCTGTTAATTTTTGGGAAACATACGAAAATCTTCTCTTGTTTTAGGTCACATTGAACTGCGAACGGTTATTAAACTATATACCCACTTAAAGAAAGGAAAATTTCATTGGTCTGTAGAAAATGACGAAAAAAATAATAAAATATATTTACAAAGAAATATATTTTTGCAATAAAAATAAGTTAAATTTAGTGTTAGTTCTACTGCGGACGTTTTTTTTTTTTCAGTATACCACACCCTATAGATATAGCATATAAAGAAGTAAGGAAAGTCTAAAGTCGGGCGAATATGTTATACCCTGCACGACTTTGTAGATTTTCGATAAAATAAATCGAAGTTAAACTATGGCCTCTGAGGTCACATGAGTGTAAATCGAGCGAATGACGTATATGGGAGCTATATCTAAATAAACCAAATTTGACACACTTTTCGACATTATCAATTACACTAGTTTACACTGAAAATGTACATGTGATGAGAGGTGACTTTTCTTATGTATTTTGATCTGCTGAATACGAAAAAAATGTTAAAAAATTTTTATGGAATAGTTTTTGAGATATCCCGTTATTTTTAGTTTTTCGCTCTTTTTCACTAAACAAATTATATCTCGAGTTAGAAATGTTCAATTATATCGCTGTTGGGACTTAAATGAAAGGTATTGAGATGAGAAATAAAAGTGTATAATTGGATCTGTGATAAGTGGTTCAAATATCGATGCCAAATTTTCGAAAAAAAAAACATGTTTTACAGTGACCCTTTTCCGCCGGAAAAGTACAAGCCATTGAAACGATATAATCGGACATTTCTAACTCGAGATATAATTTGTTTAGTGAAAAAAGAGCGAAAAACTAAAAATAACAAGAGAGCTCAAAAACGGTTCCATAAAAAATGTTTAAAACATGTTTTCAAATTCAGCAGATCAATATACATAAGAAGTCACATCTCATCAAATCTACATGAAAAAAATGTATTTTGTAAACTGTTATACTCCTTGTGGAAATTTTAAAGCAAATAAGGATAAATCTCTGGTTTCGGGAACTTTAAATGCATACCAGGCGAAAGATGATATATATGTAAGATATACCTAGATCTGAACCGATATCTTCTAAACTCAAAAGGGTTTTATTCTGACCCAAAACACATACTTGTGCCAAATTTGGAACTTGCGACCTAGACTTTGATCACAAAATTGTGTTGAAAGACAGACAGACGGACATGTACCGGTCCTGATCATTATTATCGAAATACCATGTGTCTATATCGTCTCTTTTTGAGTGTTGCAAACATATGTGCTTTTTGTTTTTAATTTGAAAAAACTGACTTGGTGAAAGCCACAAGTTGATTTTTACAAAGTTTTAAAAATTTTTGATTTCTGAATACAGTTCCTACATCTGTGTTCGGAATTGGAAGCCCCCTATGCACCAAAAATTCCATTATCTTTCAAATAGACCAATGTTGGTCAAATAGTGAAAAAAACAATTTTTTTGTAAATATGACACACGTTTCCCCCACAACATATTTTTTAGTTTGTCCATGATACAGTTCACTTTTTGCAAATAGACAGTCTACTAAATTGTAGCATAAACCAATTATAGAGGATTTTCTGTGACCATGGCTATGATTGCGATTGGTGGACGAGTGATAGAAGGGCTATCACCAGGCCACCAAGGTTTGAATAAATCGACTTTTTAAGGTTTCCCCATACATACATATGTTGTGTAAAACTTTTCTCCTAATGGGATTAAAAATAGAAGCACAAAGCAAACGTTTGACTACCAGGTCAGAGGTTTTATATGAAATGAAAATTACGGTCAAACATTCCAGAATTGGATGTGTAACCATCAAGACGTTTCTCTTTATTATTTGCAGTGATAGACTACTAAGCTAACAATTGAAATCGGTTAATTAATTCAAAACAGCCAGTATCATGTATTTGCCATATACTCAATTACCGGATCCCGTGGATAAATTCGAGATCTATGAGGAGATTGCCGAAGGTGTTAGTGGTAAGGTATTCCGAGCCAAGGAGTTAGAGTTTGATCGTATGGTGGCCTTGAAGATCCAACACTATGATGAGGAACATCAGGTGGCCATAGAGGAAGAATATCGTACCCTAAGGGACTATTGCAATAATCCCAATTTACCGGAATTTTATGGAGCTTATAAACTGGAGAAGTCGGATGGTCCTGATGAGATTTGGTTTGCCATGGAGGTAAGTTCAGATAACAACACCATGAAGCCTCTAAAATTTATTACTTTTATTTATCTAACTTCAGTACTGTGATGGAGGAACCGCTGCTGATCTTTCGCGGAAGCTATTGAAAATGGATCGTCGCATGCGTGAGGAACATATTGCCTATATCATAAGGGAAACTTGTCGTGCCGCAGTAGAATTAAATCGAAATCATATTTTACATCGGGACATTAGAGGAGACAACATAGTATTGACTAGGAAGGGCCATGTGAAACTATGCGATTTCGGTCTATCGCGTCAGGTGGATTCTACATTAGGTAAACGTGGAACCTGTATTGGTTCACCCTGCTGGATGGCTCCCGAAACGGTTATGGCACTGGATGCAAGTATGTTAAATGGAATTTTTGTTGTAGTTAAGCTTCAAAGGTTCTATAATTTTATTCAAATTCTAGGGGAACCAGAAATCACATCACGTGCTGACGTCTGGGCCTTAGGCATAACCACGATTGAATTGGCCGATGGTAAACCACCCTTTGCTGATATGCATCCATCACGTGCCCTTTTCCAAATTGTAAGAAATCCACCGCCTACCTTATTTAAGCCAAGCAATTGGTCTCAGCAATTGATTGATTTCATATCGGAGTGTTTGGAAAAGAATGCCGAGAACAGACCAATGATGGTGGAAATGGTTGAACATCCCTTCCTAAATGAACTATTCGACAATGATGATGAGGTATGGTAGGATTATTTGACGAACTAAATGATGATTTTATGCAATCTTTGAGCACCAAATTCCCAATCACACTTTGTCGCTCTCCTTACGTTCTTCTCTCATATCTGATATACCAGTTAAGCTCACATATTAAATTATCCCTTACTAATATCTTACCATTTTCTTGTGCTCCCGTCAATAACTTTATGAGTGTACTTACTTGGTTTCACTGTTGATCATATTGACCCATTCTCTTACTCTTACACATTCTCACTCTCCATATTCCTTTTAGTACCTGGCGCTCGGTCTTACTGCTATGTAACCATTGAAGGATTTCCAAGCCATCCATTTAAGAATATTCTCCATGTTTCGTCCCTTGGATGGCTTCCCTTCTATTGTTCCAATTATGGTTTGAAGTAGCTTTTATTTTTCGGTTCCTCTTTATATTTCCAAGGTATGAGATTTTTCTTCTTTTTATTCTTCCAATGAGTTCACGTTCGCGGTTAATCTTCGCCAAAACCTATGCAATTTTTATGATGCGTCGATAAACCCACATCTCAATGGCTTCCAATTTCTTTATGTCAGCAGTTTTTTTGATATTAATTTTTATCCCATACTATAAAAAAATTTAGTTCTGATATACTACCCGCAGTTTTGCAATATTGTCGAATGTTCTGCCAATATATATGCATTTATCAGTTTTGGGCACTGATTCCTTATCTAACTCATCTCGATATTGCAATGAATTATGTCAGCTCTCCATTAATGCCGACTTTTGCTGTTTGATTTCAATATACTTCCATCCATCACTTTGTTGTTGGTATAACATTTTATGTGATTTCATCCCATTTTTTGTTTATGCTTTGGTACATAAGCTTGTACCCAGACCAAGGAACTCTGCGACAAGGTGAGTATGGTAGATTTAGCTGGGTAAGCGAAAACTTTGACACTCTTCAACTGGGGCCCTTGGTTACAGTTGGGACAGTCACTGTTAAGAATTGAGGAGGCTGCACTTCCCTGATCTTTATTGGGTCAAAACTACCTGGTCTGAGAACAGTATTAACGCTTATCAACTCGACTGCTACAGTATCCTTATGAATCCTGTTAAAACCTGTCTGGTATGCTGTCTGATCTAGAGACTCTCTCTTGTAATGCTGAATCTCGTGAAGATCAACCCTTATATTCCTGGGTTGTGGTTGCCAATATGGTGATTTGGAGGGCCAGGAGATACTGCTTTGACAACATGTAATTGTGTCTGCGCACTGAGATGATTTTGGTCTCCAAATAAAGGTAATCCAGGGGTCTGCTGTGCAGTTCTTAGGTATATCTGTTATTCCACTGCGTGTCGCTGAGTTGAGGTGACGACAATTGCGCTGCATAGTTTACCACTGAGGTGCCAATTGATTTATATGTAGTCCAGAAGGTTTATTTTTCCACACCCCAAGTGCTGCCGGCAAGCGACTTGAGTGGCTTATCACAAATTGCAGTGACATATGCAGATGGCTTGAAAAGGGTGTCGAATGTGACCCCGAGAATCTTGGAGTAGTTTGTAATCGAAATTAGCTTCCAATCGACTCTGACATTCAAGTGCCTGCGTACTTCTACCGTCCATGTAGTGAACAATGTGGATGAGGATTTGGTTGCGAATATCCTCAAATGTCTAGCAATGAAATAACTGGTGAGATCAACAATGGGCCCCGATGCCATGATTGTACAATCCCACTGCGCCGGGTTCTCAACACCAGATTGACCCGATGCCCACAGCTCATTACCAGCGACAGCCACATCTGTGTACATGTTGTTTCGTCCCTCACTTTGTCATGTAGTACAGTGTCGAAGGCTTTTTTGTAATCCACAAATCTCTACGTATACCTTGTGTAACTCCTCTCGATATTGCAATGCATTCTGTCATCTCAATTGATGTCTACTTGTGCTGATTCCAATATAATTCCTTGATGCATTGTATTTCTTTCCCCCTGATGCCAATAGAAAAAGTTTTACCTGTCTGGAGCAATTGATAATCCCATGTTAAAGTGACCGATCCCTTCCACTCATTTTGATCAGAACAGAGTCTAGTCCATACACACCAGAGTTAGTATTGCACCGGTCCTGGGGTTAATTAATTTCCCTTAGGACATTGCACCCTATTGATCCTATTCACCCATCCTTTTAATACTTCCCTAGGAATTCATCGTTCCACATTCTCGCTCTCCATATTCTTTTTGGAACTAAAATCCAGAGAGATAGATAGCTAGTCGTTGTAGTTACTCAAGCACCCAAACACTCGGGTGAATCGAAAGGCTCACGATTTTCCGTTTGTCACCCTTCATAAGAACATGTGTCGACATTAACAAATTTTTCATTCTTTGGATTTATGCACAATATATCTTCCTCTTTTATGATTTCTAGATGCGTAATGATATTGCCGAACTCATTGATCTGAGTCGTGAGGCCCCTGCTATCTACAAAGAGCCTGAAATTATGGTCGACCGTGGCTATATTAAACGCTTCGATGGAAAACCAGAACGCATGTATTCCGAAGATTTGGCAGGAATTGAAAATCCTGCAGACGATGTAATTTTAGATTGTTTACGCAGTCGCATGGAAATGGGTCAATCATATTCGTTCATAGGGGATATTTTACTCTCATTGAACTCGAATGAATTACAGAATGAATTTCCCGAAGAGTTCCACAAAAAGTACAATTGCAAATCGAGATCGGAAAATTTGCCACATATTTTTGCTGTAGCCGATACAGCCTATCAGGATATGTTGCATCATAAGGAACCGCAACATATTGTTTTCTCGGGTGAAAGCTTTTCCGGAAAGTCAACCAATGTGAAGCACACCATTAAACATCTGTGCTATTTGGGAGCGGGCAACCGTGGTGCCACTCAGCGTGTTGAAAATGCCACCAAAATCATTATGGCCTTAGTAAACGCCGGTACTCCGATTAACAATGATTCCACGAGATGTGTGTTACAGTACTTCCTGACCTTTGGTAAGACCGGCAAGATGTCTGGTGCTATATACAATATGTATATGTTGGAGAAGCTACGTGTTACCACTTCAGACATGTGAGAATAATCTCGGCCTCTGTATTAGGGCAAATGAAAAATCCTTTTTCTTTACACTTCTTTCAGAACTCAACATAACTTCCATATTTTCTATTATTTCTTCGATTTCCTCAATTCCGAGGGCTTACTAAAAGATTACAATTTGAAATCGGAAAAAGGATATCGCTACTTACGCATACCCGTTGACATTCAACCAACAAAATTGAAATATTGTCGTGATGACGCCACAGGCAATGTTGACCGTTTCAAGGAATTCGAAACTATATTGGAAGATCTTGACTTTAATCGCAAACAAATGGAAACTATAAGAAAGGTTTTGGCCGCCATTCTTAATATTGGCAATATACGATTTAAACAGTCGGGCAAATATGCTGAAGTTGACAACACTGAAATGGTTACCCGCATAGCGGAACTTTTGCGTGTGGACGAAAAGAAATTTATGTGGTCTCTGACGAATTTCATTATGGTTAAAGGTGGTGTGGCCGAGAGGCGTCAATACAATACCGATGAGGCTAGAAATGCTCGTGATGCCGTGGCCTCAACAATATATTGTCGTCTGGTAGATTGGATCATTAACAAAATCAATATGAATATGGCCTTTCCCCGAGCTGTGTTGTAAGTATGAAAATAAGATATAAGCGATTTGAATTTCCGCAAAGGCCTGTATGCACCTGTAACCAAATCTCCGATAGCCAAAAAAATGCATTGCTTACGAAAATTCCGTGAGGCGTTTTTATCGATTGTTTACATTTTGCTTTCATAAGAAATACATGGAAAAACTGTGTTATTGGCACACAAACCAAATTTCCACTAGCTAGGTGCATATTGGGCTAAACATGGGAAAATATATTATTCGTTTCACTTAATCATTTTCCTCTATTACAGCGGTGACAACAATTCCATTGTCATCCATGATATGTATGGATTTGAATGCTTCAATCATAACGGCTTGGAACAATTGATGATCAACACCTTCAATGAACAAATGCAATATCATTACAATCAGCGTATATTTGTTAATGAAATGTTAGAAATGGTAAGTTACACAAACACAAAGCTATTTTAACTATTAAATCTCATGTGAATGTAATGATTATTCAGGAAGCTGACGATATTGGTTCGGTCAATTTTAATTTTTATGATAACAAAACGGCTTTGGATAATCTACTAACTAAGCCCGATGGTCTATTCTATATCATAGATGAGGCATCTCGTATGAGTCAAGATCAAGATTTAATTATGGGTAAACCATTACAATCAGCCATACTTTATTAGATATTCAAAATTTCATAAATATTTTCTATTTTCAGATCGCGTTAGTGAGAAGTACAGCCAATTCGTTAAGAAACATACAGCCACTGAACTGGCAGTAGCACACTATACTGGACGTGTTGTCTATGACACAAGGGCTTTTACCGATATCAATCGAGATTTTGTACCACCCGAGATGATTGAGACGTTCCGCTCGTCTATGGATGAAAATATCATGGTTATGTTTACAAATCAGCTAACCAAAGCTGGTAATCTAACAATGAATTTCGAGAATGTACAGCATAAGGAAGATGATTTACAAAGGAAATCCTATGTAAGTTCGAATTTGTTGGAATTTGTTAGAATTTGTTAGATAAGAAGAATATTTATACAATAATGTCGGTATCCAAAATCTTTGTAATTAATACCATGTCGTTCAAACTGTAAGTTTATCCGGACGGAATGTCTGTGTTTGTGAAGAATCAAAACTATTGATAAATGTATTATCAATCAATTTAGGAAGCTGCAGTATCGATTATATATTCGAACATATATATCTCGGATATATCTCAAAATGTTGGATACGGGCATTATCGTCCGGAAAAACATATAATCTGAACGACGCATAAGAGCTACATACTATTGAAAAATTTCTGTTGCATACCAATAAGGCAGTATCTTATGGATGCAAATGTAAACAATAGATAATATCGACCTAAAGACGTTTATGCTAGCAAAAATTCCGATGAATTTCTTATGGGTAGCAGTTATTTCCCTAGAAGTGCACACTTGTTGTATATATGTTAAAAAATATGATTACTTATGGTGTAATTGAAAATGTCGACAAGCTAAAATCCGAATGTTAAAGTCGACTTCTCCAAAATTTGATTCTTATTGTGAAGTGAAAAAATTGCCAAATTTCTGCATTATCCTCCTATGTGTCTTAAAGAAAATATTATTTTTTATTTATATTATTATTTTCGAAAAACACTAATATTTATTCATTAGAATTCGTTTGGATATATTACAAACTTTACCACCGACGAATGTTTGACAGCTGATCATATTAGAAGAATATCTGTACAATAATGTCGATATCAAAATTTTCTATGGGAGCATATGTAAAAAAAATCGATAGCATCGGTCTTAACAAATTTTGCTAGCAAAAATGTATATGCATTTCTTATGCGTAGGAGATATTTCGCTACAAGTGCACACTTGGTGTATTATGCTAAAAAGTACAGAGTCGATAATGCCGACATCATTAAATATACGATGGCAAAATGGCAATGCATTTCTTATGTTGTAACTAAAAATGTCAACAAGCTAAAATCCAAAATTTGATTTTTGCAATAAGTGAAAAATGTCTGAATTTTCCTCACATGAGTCTTTTAAATATTGTCATTTCGAAAAACACTGACATTTATTCTATGTAAGTTCGAATTAGTTTGGATATCTTACAAATTTTACCAACGACGAATATTTGACTGCTGTTAACTATCAGTTACTCCGGACGGAATGTCGGTGTTTGTAAAGAATCTTACAGTGTGTCGGATCGATACGACTTGTCGGCGATGACTAAATAATCGGTAAATGTGTTATCGATCCCATAAACATGCAGCAGTATCGATTATGCCATCGGACTTATAATGTGCACAATATATGGGATATGTTCGACACAAGCACTGTCGTCCGGAATAACTGATAGTCTGTAAAGCGCATAAAACCGGTATGCAGCTCTGGTAAAATTTATGTTGCATGTCGATAAGGCAGTTTCATATGGTAGTATATGTTATGTAAAAAAGCGATAACATCGGCCAAAATTTTAGTAGCAAAAGTACCTATATATTTCTTATGCGTATGGTTAAAAATGAAACAATCGATAAAACGGTTCAATTAAGTATTCAAAATCCTAAGTTAAAAAGTAGACAAAGAAAAACACATTTTTTTGTCAAAATTCGTTTTTATTCTTCAACATAGTTCCCTCCAAGAGCGATACAACTATTATAACGACCTTTCAATTTTTTGATACCATTTTGGTACTCCTTCGGTTTTGCCTCAAAATAGGCCTCAGTTTCGGCGATCACCTCTTCATTGCAGCCAAATTTTTTCCCTGCGAGCATCCTTTTGAGGTCTGAGAACAAGAAAAAGTCGCTGGGGCCAGATCTGGAGAATACGGTGGGTGGGGAAGCAATTCGAAGCCCAATTCATGAATTTTTGCCATCGTTCTCAATGACATGTGGCACGGTGCGTTGTCTTGGTGGAACAACACTTTTTTCTTCTTCACATTGGGCCGTTTTGCCGCGATTTCGACCTTCAAACGCTCCAATAACGCCATATAATAGTCACTGTTGATGGTTTTTCCCTTCTCAAGATAATCGATAAAAATTATTCCATGCGCATCCCACAGAGGCCATTGCTTTGCCAGCGGGCTTTTGAGTCTTTCCACGCTTCGGAGACGGTTCACCGGTCGCTGTCCACTCAGCCGACTGTCGATTGGACTCAGGAGTGTAGTGATGGAGCCATGTTTCATCCATTGTCACTTATCGACGGAAAAACTCGGGTGTATTACGAGTTAACAGCTGCAAACACCGTTCAGAATCATCAACACGTTGTTGTTTTTGGTCAAATGTGAGCTTTCGCGGCACCCATTTTGCACAGAGCTTCCGCATATCCAAATATTGATGAATGATATGACCAACACGTTCCTTTGATATCTTTGAGGCCTCTGCTATCTCGATCAACTTCATTTTACGGTCATTCAAAATCATTATGTGGATTTGTTTGATGTTTTCGTCGGTAACCACCTCTTTCGGGCGTCCGCTGCGTTCACCGTCCTCCGTGCTCATTTCACCACGCTTGAATTTTGTATACCAATCAGTTGTTGTTGATTTCCCTGAGACAGAGTCCGGAAACTCATTATCAAGCCAAGTTTTTGCTTCCACCGTATTTTTTCACATCAGAAAACAGTATTTTATCAAAACACGAAATTCCTTTTTTCCATTTTTTCACAATAACAAAAGTTGCTTCACAAAAGACGCTCTATCTCACAAACTAATTGACTTACAGACGTCAAATTTTGACACGAATCATTTGAAGGTTGGTACTATATAAAAATAATATGTATTTAATACTAGCGACGCCATCTGTGTGTCAGACCGGGGACTTATCAGCCAACCTGTTAACTATAAGTTATTCCGGACGGAATGTCTGTGTTTGTAAGGTATAAAGTGTGTCCAATCGATACGACAATTCGTTGATGACTAAATAATCGGTAAATGTGTTATCGATCCCATAAACATGCAGCAGTATCGATTACGCCTTCAGACTTAACTTATAATGTGGCCAATATATGGGATATGTTCGACACGACCACTGTCGTCCGGATAAACTTATAGTCTGCAAGGCGCATAAGACCGGTTTGCCGCTCTGGCCAAAATTTCTGTTGCATATCGATAAGGCAGTTTCACATGGTAGCATATGTAAAAAAGCGATAACATCGGCCAACATTTTAGTAGCAAAAATACCTATATATTGGGAGCCACGGTGGTGCAATGGTTAGCATGCCCGCCTTGCATACACAAGGTCGTGGGTTCGATTCCTGCTTCGACCGAACACCAAAAAGTTTTTCAGCGGTGGATTATCCCACCTCAGTAATGCTGGTGACATTTCTAAGTGTTTCAAAGCTTATCTAAATGGTTTCACTGCAATGTGGAACGCCGTTCGGACTTGGCTATAAAAAGGAGGTCCCTTGTCATTGAGCTTAACATGGAATCGGGCAGCACTCAGTGATAAGAGAGAAGTTCACCAATGTGGTATCACAATGGACTGAATAGTCTAAGTAAGCCTGATACATCGGGCTGCCACCTAACCTAACCTAACCTATATATTTCTTATGCGTATGGTTAAAAATGAAACAGTCAATAAAACGGTTCAAAATCTTAAGTTAAAAAGTAGAATTATCCAATATTTGAAACGCCGAAAGTTGGATTTGCAGATTAACCCCCATATTCATAAAAGTTAACGTAAACTTTAAACCTACTATTACCATACAAATTAGTTCGATAACCTGTCAGTAAATTATTATGAATATGGGCATAAGTAAACAAATTTTTAAATGTCGGCATTCTCATATAGGCATTTAAAAAGCTTGGCATTTCGAAAAAGACGGAAAACTGCAGATTATAACATCGTCCTAAATAAATTTTTGGCAAAAAACTCCCTATCTTATGGATAGCATATATTCCGCTTGAAGTGCACTTGGGGTGGATATATGGTTTAAAAGCCGTCGATAATGACGTTTCCCATACAAGTCAACTTCCTGAAAATTTTGAAATGTCGAATGTTGGCTTTTTTGCAAACTTTTCTACATTCTTTTAACGAAATGATTGGTTTTTCTAACAACACGGAAATTTATTCGAAAATCGGCAGATACTAATCTTAAACCACTCCATTTTCACTTTCAGACTCTCAACACTCTATCCATGGGCGTTATATCCCAAGTCAATAATCTTCGTACACTGGCTGCCAATTTCCGTTATACCTGTTTGACCATGCTCAAAATACTTAGCCAAAACACCAATATTGGTGTACATTTTGTCCGATGCATTCGCGCAGATTTGGAATATAAACCAAGAGCATTCCATAGTGATCTCATACAGCAACAAATGAAAGCTTTGGGTGTTCTTGACACAATAATATGTCGACAACAGGGTTACTCATGCCGTTTAACATATGAGGAGTTTTTGAAACGGTAATCAATTGAATTATAACACAAATTAGAGAATGACTTTAGTCTTATTGTAATGTGACTTCTTACAGTTATAAATTTTTGGCTTTCGATTTTGATGAAACTGTGGATATAACTCGTGAGAATTGCCGTCTACTCTTGATTCGTCTGAAAATGGAAGGATGGGATATTGGAAAATCAAAAGTTTTCCTACGTTACTACAATGATGAGTTCTTGGCAAGGTAAGAGAATACAAATTTTAATTTAAACAAACATATGAGGACAAAAAGTATTTCAAATATCCTAAAATTAAATCAAATTTTGCACTTGACCTAATGGAAGTCTTTCTCACATGAACAATTTTGTGTAGGGTTTAGTCTTAGTAGTCCATTCCTGACTCTTATTAAATTAAGGTTTTAAAATCTATCTCTTTACTGATTTCGACTATTCAGTTTAACCCTAGATCAATAGCATAAATTGCCATTGATTGGCGATTGTCATGTAACACATCTAGGATTTTAATCGCCGTGAATTTCACGGTCCATCTGTCCATGCCACTTCGTTAGGACTTTGGCGGAAATTACGCAAAGTTTAGAACGAATAAAAATATTGATATGACAATCTACACAAAACCTCCTTTTGAAGCAGGGTACATAAGTAAGGGAGGGAGTCACGGTGGTGCGGTCGATTATCCCCTTCCAGTAATGCTGGTGACATTTCTGAATGTTTCAAAGCTTCTCTAAGTGCTCTCACCGCAAAATGGAACACCTTTCGCCGTCGGCTATAAGAAAAGAGGTCCCTTGTCATTGAGCTAAATGTAGAATCGGGCAGGACTCAGTGATAAGAGAAAACCACTGTGGTATCGGGCTGCCACTATACCTAACCTAACAAAAAGTCGCAAAAAATTTAAAAAATCGGCATTTCCAGTTTTCGATGTTTCTTAATTTAGAACAAAAATAAACGGCCGTAATTTCGTGCAGGCAGAATTTTGTATACTCTCTACCATGGTTCTACTGAAGACTATCATCCAGTCCAACCGAATTACTTTTTTACATTGTCTTCCAAATTCTAACTTAGTCCATATGGAGTCTAGGTTAGACAAAAAAAAAGACATATTAAATCCCTATAAGCACACATAAATTTTTTTATGTTTCAATCACGAAATTAATTGGTCCAATTAATTTTTTAATTGAAATGTCTTCAATCACGAAAATGATTGCATCAATCACAGTTTTAAGTGGGTATAAAAAAATACTTGATTAAAATGTGTATTGATTTCAGTAGCAAAATTCAATTAATTTTTTAATTGATTTAATTAAAAAATTAATTGATGTTGATTGCAAAACTCAATTAATTTTTTAATTAAAAAAGTTGCCTACATACAAAAATGTTTTTTCTGGTTCAATCACGAAATTAATTGATCCAATTAATTTTTTAATTGAAATGTCTTCAATCACAGAAATAATAGGATCAATTAACAAATTAATTGAAGATCAATAAAATTATTTAATTGATCCAATTAAAAACTTAATTGATACTATTATTTTTTGTGATTGATTTTTGTTTCAATTAAAAAATTTGTTGAATCAATTAAATTTTTAATTCAATATTTTTTTTTAACTAAATTAAAATTTTAATTGAAAAAATGTTCATGATTTTTTTCTGTGTATTTGCAATTACTTCCTAAATTGACTTATTGTTTTTAGTTTGATTAAAATTGATTGTTTGAAATAATTTTTTATTAAAAAGTTTGATTAAAAAGTCAAGTGTATCAATTATTATAGTAAAAACTTTAAAATTTGCAATCATTGATTTAAGTAACAATGTTTCTATCTTGATTAAAAAGTTAATTGTAACAATTTTTTTCAACTTCAATCAAATTTTTAATTAGTAATTTATTTTGGTAAAATTGTTTTCTGTGCAATTCCGTTTTTGATCGGTTTATATAGAGGAATCTATAAATAGTTATGAACCAATTTATACACGGTAATTATGGAGATAAACTTCTTTTGATCAGGACCTAGAGGAAATCGCGGAAATCAAACCTGGAGATCGGTTTATATAGGGGCTACACCTAATCCCGTATGGCCCATTATCAATTCCATTCGACCTACATCAATAAAAACTACTTGTGTCAAATTTCAAGCCGTTAGCTTGTTTCGTTCGGAAGTTAGCGTTATTTCAACAGACGGAGGGAATGACATCGCTAGAACGACTCAGAATTTATCTCAGACTTTATGAGTCTGAAATAAATACTTCGATATGTTACAAACGGAAGGACAAAGTTAGTGTATGCCTCATCGACTTTTCCAAAGTTTGGAAAATTGACTTTTCTACTTTTTATACCCTGCTCCACACTGTGGAACAGGGTTTTATAAGTTAGTGCATATGTTTGCAACACCCAGAAGGATACGAGATAGACATAGGGTGTCTTTGGCAAAAATGCTCAGGGTGGGCTCCTGAGTCGATGTAGCCATGTCCGTCTGTCTGTGAACACATTTTTGTGATCAAAGTCTAGGTCGCAGTTTAAGTCCAATCGCCTTCAAATTTAGCAGAACTTCCTGTTTTGGGTCAGAATAGAACCCTTTTGATTTTGGAAGAAATCGGTTCAAATTTAGATATAGCTCCCATATATATCTTTCGCCCGATATGCACTAATATGGACCCAGAAGCCAGAGTTTTACCCTGATTTGCTTGCAATTTTGCAAAAGATAACACTTGGTCGTATAGTCAAGTCTGCAAAATTTGATTGAAATCGATTCAGATTTAGATATAGCTCCCATATATATCTTTCGCCCGATATGGACTTATATGGTCCCAGAAGCCAGAGTTTTACCCTAATTTGCTTGAAATTTTGCACTAGGAGTATAATTAGTAGTATAGTCATGTGTGCTAAATTTTATTGAAATCGGTTCTGATTTAGATATAGCTCCCATATATATCTTTCGCCCGATTTCCCGTCATATGACCACAGAGGTCAAAGTTGTAGTCCGATTTACGTGAAATTTTGCACAGGGAGTAGAACTAGAATACTAAGTATGCATGTCAAATTTGGTTGACATCGGTTCAGATTTCTATATAGCTTCCATATATATGATTTTCCGATTTGGGCAAAAATTACCAAAATACCCACATTTTCTTTATAAAATCGCCACTGCTAAGTCAAAAACTTGTAAAAGTGACTCGAATTTTCTTTATTTCTAATACATATCTATCGACCGATAAATCATAAATACACTTTTGCGAAGTTGCCTCAAAATTGGTACAGATTAAAATGTTTCCCATATTTTTATACCCTTCACCACTACTGTGGTACAGGGTATAATAAGTTTGTGCATTTGTATGTAACGCCAAGAAGGAAAAGTCTGAGACCCATCGTTTAGTATACCGATCGTCTTAGAATTAAATTCTGAGTCGATTTAGCGATGTCCGTCTGTCTGTCTGTCTGTCTGTCTGTCTGTCTGTCCGTCTGTCTGTCTGTCTGTTGATGTATTTTTGTGTGCAAAGTACAGCTCGCAGTTTTAGTCCGATTGTCCTAAAATTTGGTATAGGGACCTGTTTCGGCTCAAAGACGATCCCTATTGATTTTGGAAAAAATCGGTTCAAATTTAGATATAGCTGCCATATATATTTTTCACCAATCGGGTCATAATTGGCGTGCATATCAACCGATCTTCCTCAAATTCCGTACATCCGAATATTTTATGAGTCTCGAAAAACTTGCAAAATATCAGCCAAATCGGTTCAGATTTAGATATAGCTCCCATATATAGCTTTCGCCCGATTTACACTCATTTGCCCACAGAGGCCAATTTTTTGCTCCGATTTAGTTGAAATTTTGCACAGGGAGTAGAAGTAGCATTATAGCTATGCGTGTCAAATTTGGTTGAAATCGGTTCAGATTTAGATATAGCTCCCATATATAGCTTTCGCCCGATTTACACTCAAATGACCACAGAGGCCAATTTTTTGCTCCGATTTAGTTGAAATTTTGTACAGGGAGTAGAATTAGCATTGTAGCTATGCGTGCCAAATTTGGTTGACATCGGTTCAGATTTAGATTTAGCTCCCATTTATATGTTTTTCTGATTTCGACCAACATTTTCCTTGTAAAATCGCCACTGCTTAGTCGAAAAGTTGTAAAAATGACTCCAATTTTCCTAAACTTCTAATGCATATATATCGAGCGATAAATCATAAATAAACTTTTGCGAAGTTTTCTTAAAATTGCTCCAGATTTAAATGTTTCCCATATTTTTTTACTAACATTGTGTTCCACCCTAGTGCATTAGACGACTTAAATTTTGAGTCTGTAGATTTTGTAGAAGTCTATCAAATTCTGTCCAAATCGAGTGATATTTAAATGTATGTATTTGGGACAAACCTTTATATATAGCCCCCAACACATTTGACGGATGTGATATGGTATCGAAAATTTAGATCTACAAAGTGGTGCAGGGTATAATATAGTCGGCCCCGCCCGACTTTAGACTTTCCTTACTTGTTTAGGTTAGGTTAGGCAGCCCGATGTATCAGGCTCACTTAGACTATTCAGTCCATTGTGATACCACAGTGGCTTAAATTTTAAGTCTATAGATTATAAATTTTGTTCAGATGGAGTCAGATTTAAATGTATGCATTTGGGACAAAAACCTTTATATATAGCACCCAACACATTTGACGGATTTGACGGATTTGATACAGTATCGAAAATGTGGATTTACAAAGTGGTGCAGGGTATAATATAGTCGGCCCCGCCCGACTTTAGACTTTCCTTACTTGTTAGAGTTGTTGTTTGAACTGGACAATTTTACACATTCACATTCACCATATGTCTGTCCATATGTTTAACTTTTTAAATAAATTATATTCGTCTACAGATACTCCCAGTGTTACCACTGAAATATTATTTCCCTTTTTATCCAATGTCAAATTTTCTAATTTTTCTTTAAAATTCGATTTTGACCAATTGAATCGATTTTCAAAAATATCTAAAGTTTATTGGCAGTATTTTAATATTAGAAAAAGTCGACGTAGATATTTTTGTAAAGTCGATTAGTCGAAATGTCGATTATCGACTTTTATACACCTATTTTCAAATTCAAACTAATTTAAACTTATCCAGAAAATACAACTACATGAATTGAAAATTCCATAAATATGATCTTCCCGAAAACGGGATTTTTTTTTCCAAATTCTAAACAATAAAATAATTTTCGAATTACAATCCAATCTATTATAATACTTACAGATTATACGAGAACCAAGTAAAGAAGGTCATTAAAGTTCAATCCATGATTCGAGCTCTCTTGGCACGAAAACGTGCTAAAACTGGAGGCAAACCAGCAGCAGGTAAATAAAAAACCATCATCATTGTAATGTAAAATACTAATTACTTGCTTTGTTCCTTAGGAGCTGGTCCAGCCAAAAATGATGTTGCAGCGGCAAAAATACAAAAAGGTAAAAATACCCTAGGTGTTGAGATTGAATATGTAGACATAAGTGAAACACCCTCGGAAGCAGAAGATTTATTCGAAGAAACACGTAAGGAAGAGGCCTTGGCTGCGGCTCGTATCTCTCAACGTGAAAGTATGATTTTCGATCAAGATGATGAATAGATAGAGAATCCATAATGATTCATAGGGGATAATTGAAATCCTTGTACTTGACGTATTTTCAACGTCCAACGAAACCAAAAACAAACAAAAAAAACAAATAAGAATATTACAAAAAATGTTTGGAAATACCATACATAACGACAAAACTATACTTATTTACACTAAACATACATACGAATATATAACCAACCATAATCATATCTCTAAATATGTTCCAAATAAAATACGATAATAGATGAAATTGTCATAGCCTAATCGTTTCTTCATTCACTCAAGACGAGCAAGAACAAAGCAATAAGAAGGGGATGGGTTACTTGGTTAGTGGGTCTTTGGTTTGGTTTTACAAATTCACTTTACAGGCTTCCATTGTTATAGAGCAACCAGCAAAGCTTCTTAATGGACGAACCATTGCTGCCACCACCCACCATCAAAAGATTTGATTCTAAACACCCCATCACTTGTATTTGGAACAAGGTGGCGGCATAGTTTAAACTATAAAAAGAGTGTGAATGTATGCATTGGATATAAATGAAAAATTAATTAAATTAGCGCCTTATAAATCGACCGCATAAAAACCTTGACCCCTAGCCATCTTCCGACGAGCGTGCATCTAACTGTGGCCTTCTTCCTAGCTTTTGTTCTTATCAAGGTCTTATCTGTTATACAATGGCCTTGTGTTTGTAGTAACCTCACCTGATATGGCATAACATTAACTTATGATCTAATCCCATGGGGGACATATGTGTGATTATTTTCTTATTGTCATTTCTTTCTGTTTTCATTGTTCTTGCAGCTTACCGAGGCTATCGGGGAGGAAAGTCACGATTTGCTCCACTGGTTGATAAAAGTGGATATGTTAATCAAGAAACTGCTGAATTTATTCGCCATTATGTACGTAAATGGAGGCAAAAATCTCTCTTCCAAGTTTTGTTGCACTATCGTGCAGCCAGATTTCAAGATTTTGTAAATCTTTGCCAACAAGTAAGTATAAAAAAGATACCTTGGATTTTCAAGAAATGTGGATAAGAGGGGGTTGTGTATATATGTTTTTTGCTAAGGGAATTCCTACTACCATCGATCAATTCGAGGTTTATTTGAAATCAAAGGACCCATAGACATAGCCTTATTCTCCAGTGCCCATAAACTATATGAAGAAACAGAACCAAATCGATTTGCACCAATCAAAAGGGATACCTGAAAAACATTAAGTGTCCCCTCGCCGTTTTCCAATTGCTATAGTATACATAAAGAATAAATATCTACCGTTGCTTTAGGTAATCTCGAAACCCACTGATTGAAAAGTAGACTGCTTTTATCCATATCGATTTTTCCAGAAAATAAACATCCAACTTCCTATGGATGGTTTGAGATCTTAGACAAGGAGAACATTATTGTGTCGACTCCATTATTTAGGATAGGTTAGGTAAGTGAGCCTGATACATGGCAGCCCGATGTATCAGGCTCACTTAGACTATTCAGTCCATTGTGATACCACATTGGTGAACTTCTCTCTTATCACTGAGTGCTGCCCGATTCCATGTTAAGCTCAATGACAAGGGACCTCCTTTTTATAGCTGAGTCCGAACGGCGTTCCACATTGCAGTGAAACCACTTAGAGAATTTTTGAAACCCTCAGAAATGTCACCAGCATAACTGAGGTGGGATAATCCACCGTTGAAAAACTTTTTGGTGTTCGGTCGAAGCAGGAATCGAACCCACGACCTTGTGTATGCAAGGCGGACATGCTAACTATTGCACCACGGTGGCTCCCTTATTTAGGATAGAACTGAGAATGAAGCCGCCGAGTCGCGCCGCTGATTTTAGCCGCCGCCGACCATGTCGACTCATCTCGACTTAAATTTAGCCGCCAATTCATCAAAAATATTGATTTAAATCAGGAAAATTTATTAATAACTGTTGTATTTTTGGCTAAAATTTTGAATCCTCCACCCACAATCAATCAGGATCGAGTTGCTTTAATAATTTTGCAAAAATTTCGCTCAGAAAATGTGAATGAAATGGAAAAATGATTGTAAAATTGGTTGTACATCTAATCTGATTGCCATTCGCTTAACTTCAAATTTATTTTATAATGGATAATTGCCCGCCGCCGAATAGACTAATTTATATCAGCTTAGCCGTCAAGCCGCTGCCGGAGTCAACAATTTAGTGCCAGCGTCCGCCGACAAAAATGGGTCGGCTTCATTCTCTGCTGCTGTAGCGGTAGCAGTAGTTGACTACAATCTAGACCATATCTTGGAAATCTTTTTTCATCCTGATGTTTAATAACCATGTACCGCCATTAGTCTCCACTTTGTGATGTAGGTTAGATTAGGTGGGGTATAATGGCAACCCCATTATTTCTGGCCCATTTGTACTGCACAGTCAATTATGATACCACAGTGATAAACTTCTATCTTATCATGATTCAATGATAACATTCAAGGAACCTCCTTTTGACAGTCGAGTCTGAAAGGTGTTTTGCACTGCAGTGAAACCACACATTAATACACTCAGAAATGTCATCAGCATTACTGAAGGGTGATAAATAACCACTGAAATAGTTTTTGGTGCCCGATCGAAACTAGGATCGAACCCATGTCCTTTTGCATGCATTGCACCTTTTTTATGTATACTTGTGTCAATGAAGGAATATATGTGTTTCCTCGTACAGCCACCATGATGCAATGGTTAGCATGCCCGTCTTGTGTACAAAGGGTCGTGGGTTCAATCCCAGCTTCGACCGAACACCAGAAAGATTTTCAGCGGTGGATTATCTGCTCTCAGTAATGCTTGTAACATTTCTAAACGTTCTTTAAATGGTTTCACAGCAATGTAAAAGGCCGCTAAGACCCGGCTATAAAAAGGAGGTCCCTTGCCATTGAGCTAAACATAGGGCAGCACTCAATGATAAGAGAGAAGTTGACCACTGTAGTATCACAATGTACTAAGTAGTCTAAGTGAGCCAGAAATATCAGGCTGCCACTATATCTAACCTAAACATCCTCGATCTAATGGTTGTGGTACCCATCCAACATGGCCAGAAACTTAACCTTCGTTATAGACAACTAACAACTTGGACTACGTCGAACAGCTACAAGAATAATGAAAAACACCTTTCCCCATACATTCCATATACGGGTCACTAGTGTCTGGCACAAGCGAGATAGGTCTATACTGCACGGAATGGTGTATTATGAAAGCCAGACCACCATCTCCACTTCTTGTGCGATCCTTTCGAAGCACATTGTATCCATCACAATGGCGTAGGCCATTGTGATGGATACATTTTTTGGATACGTTTTGGATACATTTTTTGGATACGTTTTTGCAATTAAATTGCAAAAACGATGCACTATCCGGAACTGGAACAACAATATTGGGTGTAAGATGCTGCGGCGGAGAATATTGTTGAACGGGAGATGTCGGGGGGGTCGCATAGTCAGACGACCCACTGCTGCTATCGCTGGCACAGCATCCTGCCACGTAGTCAGTGTGACTATACTCCCGCAGCGATGTTAAGCCGGAACAGTTCCGGTAATGCACCCACTCCAAGCACCGGTTACACTTGACCGAAACCGAACGGTGGTGGATCAGGTTTCGGCAGACTGAACAATACCATGGTCCGGGGTTCTCCTCTATCCCGGCTCGGACCAACAGCAAACGGAGAAGGCTCCCCGGGATGCACCTTCTCCAACACAAAAAGACGGACGAAACAACACGTACACTGATGTGGCAGCCGCTGGCCAATGGATGGGGTCCATCGGGTTAATCCGGTACACAGAACCCACCGTAACATATATCCATGAAAAGATAGTGAAAGCATGATTTTTGAGAACTTTTTTTGCTTTAACATTAACTCCTTGCTTTCTTACAGGCTCATATTTACAATCAGAGAATGGTTGCTGGAATGAATAAATGCACTCGTGCTGTACCATTTGATCGTATCAATACCAAAGAAGTAAACTCAACTCAACTCGGTCCTATGAAGGTGAAGTACAAAACGCAATCTTCAATCTGAATTCCTAACATTGATCATGGTTTTACAGGTAGCTGTACGCAAAATACCTATACGATTGGATCATATTCCATTTTATGATACACAATATATGGTGGATCCGGCCAATTCATTAGCAAGACAAACGGCACCTTCACATTCTGCTATAATGACAAATATGTATGATGAAGAAGCATGGGATAGTCCATTGCAAAGGAATCCTTCGATGACTTCTCAATTGTTAACGTATAATGCTTATAAAAAGGAACAGGCCTGTCAAACCAATTGGGATCGTATGGGTGAAAGTGATGTGATTTACAATCAAAACTTTTATCGTGATCCACAAATGATGAGAAGGTAAGATTGAGGTTATAATTGAATTTGCTTTAAAAACAATGATTTGTTTCTTCTCCAGGAATCAAGTGCAAATGCGCATGAATGACTACAATCCTAACTATAATCAAAATTACAATTCATATTATAATCAAAACTACAATCAAAATTACAACCAAAACTACAATCAAAATTATAACTCACAACCTCATCGTTGGGGATCAAGACGTAACAGTCTGAAAGGATATCCTGCCCCTCCACCACCTCCTCCTATGCCACCCTCTAATATGTATCAATCGCAACAAAATAGAAATCAAAATGTGCGAAATTCATATCCACCTGCAACACAAAATCCCGTACAGGAGCTGCAAAATATGATGGGAAATAGGGATTACGAGGTAAATAGACAAAAAACGGTCCATATTTTTATTGATTCCAATAATACTTACATGTTATAACATTCTTGCAGAACCCCGATGAGGCACCATTCAATTTTAAAGCAATGCTTCGTAAGACAAATTATAACCGTCCCGAATCGAATACCATGACTTATGAGTTCAATTCAAACAACAATCAACAGCAGCAAACATTCCAAACTCCAAAGCTACGTCCCACTGGCAGAAGTGTGGAGAAAACAGAATATGGACGCAGTCAACAACAGCAATCTCAATCATATGAGGAGCCCACCAGTAGCTATGAGCCCGCACAAGATGACTCAGAGGTTACATTTACTGGCGATGGTTTTGATATTTAGAAAGCCTATCTAGAGTACAATAAACAACACTTGAACGCTTCTTGGCAGAAAGTCACCATGGAACGAGAAAACAACCACCCGATTATAGAGTTTAAGAAAATTCGTATTTTATTGTTTTCAATAAAACTAAAGTGTGAACCATATCTTCATCACTATTATCAGTTCAGTATATCGTTTTAGTCACACATCTTATTTTGTTGTTCATTATTTGGAACGGTCGTAATATTAATTTTTCCAAAGGAATGAATTAGGCTAATACTAAAAAATCTTTTAAAGATTACAATAGAATCTATCGAGGCGAAAAAGAAAACAAACAAACAAAAAAGCAATTAAAACAAGACACTCTTACGCAATTACGTTATTGTCCCTAGATAATAATCGTTGGTGGACAGATGGGAGACATGATATAGAAATCTATGATAAATCTCAAATTAATGTTAGTTAAGTTAAACACTAACATCTCTGACCAGTATATACACTTATTAAAGATCCAAATCGGGATCTCGTAACCCATCAGAATGCATATTACGACCAGATAATTCCAACATAACACGATCTTCCAGATTTTTATCCAATATGGAACGTTTATTATTTGAACCCTATAATAAAAATAAGACAACATATGGAAACATCTTTGAGATTTTTTTTCTTTGTAAAGAACTCACCTCTCCACCTTCTTCGTCACTGTCTTCGCTCTGTTTGGGCTCATCTCCTATACCCCAAACTTCCAGATTTCTTATACGAAATTCTTTACGCTTGCTCAATTGATTGTAGTCCTTAAATGTTGTACAACTTTCACAACTTTGCCCAATGCCATATTCACAATCTAGCCAAAGGCCCCAGTAGTCAAATTGACCGCCCATACCCTGCAAAAAATATAGAATAAAAATATGGAAAATATGAAACACTCAAGGTTTATAATTTTTTTTATATATATATATCCTGGATATTTACTTCCGACAAAAAAAAAAACGAAAAATAAAAAATCATCTAAAATCCAATAATTTACCAAAAACGACGTTTTATGTTTCCTAGATCCGTCTGATTAACTTCAAGCTACACACAAAAAAAAAATTTTTCTGATTCAATCACGAAATTAATTGATCCAATTAATTTTTTAATTGAAATGTCTTCAATTACAGAAATGATAGTATCAATTAAAAAATTAATTGAAGGTCAATTAAAAAATTAATTGATCCAATTAAAAAATTAATTGATACTATTAATTTTTGTCATTGATTTTTGTTTCAATTAAAAAATTTGTTGATTCAATTAAATTTTTAATTGTATATTTTTTAAAACTCAATTAAAATTTTAATTGGAAAATTTTTCGTGAAATTTTTTTCTGTGTACACACAAAAAAATTTCACGAAAATTTTTATAATTAAAATTTTAATTGAGTTTTAAAAAATATTCAATTAAAAATTTAATTGATTCAACAAATTTTTTAATTGAAACAAAAATCAATCACAAAAATAATAGTATCAATTAATTTTTTAATTGGATCAATAACTTTTTAATTGACCTTCAATTAAATTTTTAATTGATACTATCATTTCTGTGATTGAAGACATTTCAATCAAAAATTAATTGGATCAATGAATTTCGTGATTGAATCAGAAAAAAAAAATTTTTGTGTGTACAAATAGTCGACGTTTACTTTTTCGATTTTTTATGTTATCCCAAAATCAAAATTCTATTACACCACTTATTGCTGTTTAATTTCAGCTGAAACATATATGTTAATTAAACTACAAAAGTAAGAAAAAAATTGCATTTGTCAAATTGATTGAGATGGGAGATCATTTCGGAATTTTCACATTCCTTATCGTGAATCCTGAGCTTCCAGCGAAACTATCAATCAATCATAGGGAGCCACCGTGGTGCAATGGTTAGCATGTCCGCCTTGCATACACAAGGTCGTGGGTTCGATTCCTGCTTCGACCGCACACAAAAAAGTTTTTCAGCGGTGGATTATCCCACCTCAGTAATGCTGGTGACATTTCTGAGGGTTTCAAAGCTTCTCTAAGTGGTTTCACTGCAATGTGGAACGCCGTTCGGACTCGGCTATAAAAAGGAGGTCCCTTGTCATTGAGCTTAACATGGAATCGGGCACTCAGTGCACTCAGTGATAAGTGGTATCACAATGGACTGTATAGTCTAAGTGAGCCTGATACATCGGGCTGCCACCTAACCTAACCTATCAATCAATGATTCAGAATTCAACTCGATACTTCCAAATTAATCGGTTTTTTATGGTGGATAATCAACGTTTATTTATTTTATTTTTATTTTACATTTATTGTGAAAATAACCAGGCCCGTATGCAAATAGAAGATGGTTACAACAAATACTACAAAAAAATTACATTTGTAAGTCTGCAAAATCTGCTAGTCAATTTTTCCAAATGTTGACTTTTTGCATCTGATCCTACAGCTCAATACTGTCAGGGTGTTGTAAGTTTTATCTATATGATATAAATTCCCTATTTTTGGTTTAACCGCATGTAGAGGCGGAAGTGTCCGCTGTCTTACTATATGCCCCTGAGATCAGCGTTACCGTTGAGAATCTCAAAAAAGGGCACGAAAAGTGTCTCTCGCAATAAAAGGTGGCTCTATAAAGGCTCATAAAAAAAGAACGGCAACCAATCTAGCAAACTCCAGAAATTAGGTCTTTCTTATTTCCTTCAAAATTGGACATCTGCCTACACACAAAAATTTTTTTTTTCTGATTCAATCACCAAATTAATTGATCCAATTAATTTTTTAATTGAAATGACTTCAATCACGAAAATGATAGTATCAATCATATTTTTAATTGGGCATAGGAAAAATTCTTGATTAAAATATTAATTGATTTTTTTTTCAGCAAATTGCAATTATTTTTTTTTTTTAATTGATTCAATTAAAAATTTAATTGATGTTGATTGCAAAACTCAATTAATTTATTGATTAAAAAGGTAACTATTCTTAATTACTTCCTGAATTGGCTCGGAGTTTTTATTTGGATTAACAAATGACTGTTTGAAATACATTTTTAATTAATTAAAAAAAAATTACCACTTTTTTAAACTGAATTAGTCTTCCGAATTTGATTAAAAATTTAATTGTATCAATTAATTTTTTAATTAAAAATTTTAAAATTTTCAATCATTGACTTAATTAACTTAATGTTTCTATCATGATTTAAGCAGTTTGTTAATGTTTTGGAGCAATCTGGTTGGTTCCACAAAAGTAAATAATAGAGAAGGTTCAGTGGTTAAGACTAGAAGTGCCCATATGTAATAGGTACTTTTAGTTAAATGTGGTATCACAATGGACTGAATAGTCTAAGTGAGCCTGAAATTTAATCGGGCTGCCACTTTAACCTAACCTAACCTAACCTTCTATCATGATTAAAAAGTTAATTGTATCAATTAATTTATTAATTGAAAAAATTTTCAACTTCAATTAACTTTTTAATTGGAAATATTTTGGTGATATTTTTTACTGTGATATAAAGTGCTAAACATTTTCTTTCTCATATGTGTTGCACAGCGAACACATTTCTGAGCCAATAATAATGGCTTGTTGGCATTTAAAATTGTTGGTTCTGATTTGCATTATTAATCGTATATCCCCGACTGTATTTGTTATTCTCAAATAATTTGTTCCCTGCGATGCGTCCAAACGTCTATATATTCTTCCGGTGTTCTGTTTTTCTTAACACGTACCCATTTATGTTCTTTAATCTTAGCGCTTGTAGCAACTTCTTTTCATTTTCTCTCCAGACTATTTGTTGTCCACTCGATATTAAAATTTGTTCCCATGTCATTTATGTCTTTTGCCCAGAATATTCTTCTGTTTAATATTTTATTTGATAGTAAAAGCGGTAATCGAGGTTCTTGGTATACAAAGAGAGTCCTAAATAAGTAACGTAGATGCAGTTCTAGTGTGAAAATATGCCCGTTTTTTGAGAGCTGTTTCTAGAATTTTTTCCCCTCATCGAGTACTTTTGGCTGGAATAAGTGATTTTTTTGTTTGGATTTTTTTTATTTTGTTGTGTTATTGGTTTCCACAAAAAAATAAAATTTGTTTTGGGGGAATTGAAAAAATAAAAGAAAAGTTTGCTTTTTCAGCAAACGGTGAACAACGAACCAAACGTCAAAAATCACTCGTTGATATCTCGAGAAGTATAGTCTGTGGAATCGGTATTCGATTGTAAATCATATTGAATGAGTTCGTGGCAAAATTTGAGTTTTTATAGCAAATATATCTAAAGTTATTGTAGTTTCATTCTAGACCAACGATTCGTTTGAGGCCGATTTTGGGTTTCATGAACAGGCAGTAAAGCATACTTGTTGCTGTTCTAGCAGATTTTACTAGCACTGACAAATTTCACATTTTTTTATAAAATAGGAAAACTTACCAAACCATTAGGCATAGTCTGTTGGCCTAAATTCAAATATTGATAATGATCATTATAACCAGTAGTATTAAAACAACGCATAGCTGGACTTAATGTGAAAAGCATAGAAGTGTCATCGCCTGGAAAAAAATATAAAAAATTGCATAGAAAAATACAAAATACAATAAAAGACACATACCTATAAAGTTTGGACCCAAAGCCCATGAATGGGGTGCATAACCAGCAAAGATGTAATGATCCTCATCTTCGATAACCAAAAGTGTGGGTCCTCTCTTTAATATTTTCCCCAACATAGTAGAGAAACTCTCACCCATAATTTTCGAAGAAAACAAAAAACGCCATTTATTTTGTAATGCTATAGGCATATTACTATTCACAAATATTACATGAGGTATATCCAAAATTGGTGAATAATTGGTTCCAGAAGGTAAACCTAAGGTAAATATATAAGTGGGATTTTTTTTTTCCTTTCAAAAGTATTTTAATAGCATATGTAAACCTTTACCTTCTTGTATTGGTAATATTTGACTTTTGGTTGGATTACCCAATTTACTTATCTTTCCATGACCATTGTAACCATAGAGGAATGAAAATACACTTCGCCATATAATTAAAAATGTAGGATTTATTTGTATCCATTTTTCCATTTCATGCATTGATGCTGTTGCTTCGGATGAATCTTTGCACAGCGATCGTATTAAACCTTTGGCAAAACATTGAGCCGAACGATCATTGCAATGATAGCCAAATTTATGCCATGATTCAAAAGCCGATGAGTTTTGTGATTTCAAAATATGCAAATAGCTAAGTAGGATAGATGTTATGTACTGCAAACCAAAAAGAGTTCAATCTCAAATATTTTTCTTTACATCTTCAATGGTGAAACCTACCATCTCCAATTGTTTCAAATCAACATCATCGGTGCTCTTACCACCCAAAGATATGTGTATAAAATTGATTTGTTCATCCAATGTTCCTCTTTCCACAATGTAGTATGGCTCAGCATATTTTCTAAATGCTATTGTACCAACATGCTGTATATTATGGGGTGAATGTGTTTTCTGCGGTGTTGTTGGTGGGCTTTGTGTAAATAGATAATTAGCGGTAAATTGTGCCAAATTTTTATCAATCACTGATGACCAAGATTCCTGAAAATTTCAAAAAGAGTGAGTTGAACATATTAGAAATTAAATTCAATGACGTGTTTGAAGACCTTGGTTGTTCACTATTAGGATACGAAAGCCTAAAACTTAGCGAGATGTTCAAGGCTTTCGTAATCCAAAGCTTTTCGTCTATCACGTTTTGGAAATCGCGAAATGTTTCATTATACTTTTCATTCATTTTTTTTTTTCAGTATTAATCAACTTTAATATCCACAGAAAGAAAGCATTTTCATTGCAATACGAATAGATCTAATTAGTTTGTAAATCAACTCTTTAAATAATGTTAATAAACCATATCAAGCTGCATTAAATGCAATTTAGATGTTAGTGTACCACATTTAAACAAGCTGTGTAAGTGACCTGTAACGTTTTGGACTACAGCTTTTGAATACACAAATAGATGAAAAAATAACTAAAAATATGGTCATCACAGAAACAAACTATGTACACTTTAATAAACTTACGCGAACACCTTTCAGTCTGTGTATTTTCTAATGCACACATGCATCTGTTTTTTTTTCTTTTTTTGAGTGAATGCAGCCAAACAAAACCTGTTAATTTTTTCAATAAATGTTTAATTAACTAACTGTAGCAAGCTAGTTTATGTTCCGTGGTTGCGGAAAAATTTATTATGCATAAATGGGAAAATTTGCAGAACAATTTGATCATATTTTGAAAATATAAAACCCAAATGGCTGATTAGGTAAATTACATTGAAGCCACATTAAAGTAAAAAACTAATAGATATTTATACCCTTCACCACTACTGTGGTACAGGGTATAATAAGTTTTTGTTTTTTTTTATTACAAATGAAGGCACAACAAACGACCAATGACCACAACATGAACAGACAGTAGTATATAGTAGATATCAGTAGCCTGTTCTTTTTTTTATTGACCATGCCATATATGTAGGTGCACACACATAGAAACATACCAAACCGTCACATCAATCATTGGCCCTCCGAAATCCAATATGAAAAAAATATACAACTATGATGGAGTCTCATGACACACACTATATACAAAATCAAATTTTTGTTTACCGCTAAAATGGAATTGATGACCTTGCATTAAAGTTTTCAACCATTCCCCAATGGATCAAATTACGTTTCTACATGTAAACAATAGCTCTTCAGATCAGTTAACTTACCACCAATTTGTTCTCTGTGATTTTATCGGAATGTCCACTACTGCCAGAGGCTACACGAAAAGATGTTTCCAGGATTTTTAATTCCTCGCCCGTAAAAAGGTCGGTTGATTTTCCCTTTTTAGTTTGTTGATTACCCATTTTCCGTGTCGAGATGGTGGATGTTTATTTTTTGTGTTGTAACTTGACAGAAAATTGTTTCCAAATTTTATCTTCTCCCTGATAAGATCAATACACTTTTAAACCCGCTTCGTTGTGTTGTTATTGTGCTCAGTTGACAAGAATGCACAACAGCTGTTTGAATGTATGGCTGCCAGTATTGCCATATATTTTAAAAGAAAAGTGCATACTGACCGTTAAAGTGCAAAGTCCTTTAAATGTTCCCAACCCAATAAATACAAACGTTTGAAAAATGCAAAAACTCAACAAATTTTCAAACTTTTTTCAATGGAGTAGAGTAATATTCAAGTTAAGAAGTTGTTGAGAAAAGCAACAATTTCTCATATTATTCAACCAAAAAAATACAAAATTTCTAGCGATTTCGTAGAATTTATTGAATTATTATTAAAAAAATTGGTGGGTAGAAGAAAGCATTTTAAAGAGAAACTGTTAAATAAAAAAATTTTCGGAAAAGTCTAGATTTCGAGATATCGACCACTGAAAATCTGTATTTTCCTTCATTTTTGTTAATTCTAGCAGCAATTTATCCAAGGCATATTAATTAAAGGTAAAGTTATGCAATCAGCTGACTAATATCGACATTCATCTTGTCAAAGTCTTTGTTTACGTTTAGTAGGTTTGTTTACATTCTTTGTGTACATAAATATTGCTTTTATTTACATTGTGTTGTTTGTATGGGCTTAGTTTTATTAAACTTTTCGCCTACGTGTTATAGACTGTGGAGAAAAATAAAAGAGCTTTCTTGAAAAACTGTTAAATATAATTATCTAAATTTACAACAACAATACAACAACACTACACATACACAAAATGTCAACTTAAGTGTGTAAATATAACCATAGCGATAGGCGGTAGGCGAAACATTTTTGTCGCAACGGCAAATACAATAAGCTTGACGGCGAATAATTCCCTTTTTCACGTTTCCTAGCGTTTTTGTTGTCAATACAGCATGCTTTGACAATATTAAACAATGAAGTTGAATAAAAACATACAATGGCTTGTTATTTGTTGAGTTATTTCAAGAAAAAATAATCTACGCGTGTCCAGGCAACAACAATTCCTAGTGGTGAGTTAAAAAAATTGATAAGCGATGGCAACACTATACCAGTTTTCGCCAAGGAGTTAGAATAAGTTTTAATTTAGCGACCCGCCGCTAGCCGTCACGGTATTCCGTCGCGGATTTTGGGCTTCCCATAAGAAATACACGAAAATAAGTGTTCGCCTACCGCCTATCGCTATGGTTATATTTACACACTAAGTGACCTGTCATTTCAGTTTGACTTTCTATATATCATGGGGTGTACACACGTTTGATCGTGACTTTACCTTTAATTAATATGCCTTGCAATTTATCATGAAATAAATGAAATTTTTAGCAAAGATAGTACAATTTAAAAAGAAAATATTAAGTAAAAATTTTATCGGAAGAACGTAGTTTTGAGATATCGAAAATTGGCGTATAGGCGGTCGGACTTCGGCCGGAGATTGGGAATTTTTCCTATAGACAGAATCTAAAGTTTTAGCCCAAAGTGGACAGGTGGAGGGTCTTCTGCCGGGGTTAGTGATTTTCATCTAAGGACAGTGTCCAAATTGGGCTAATGCGAGCCCAAGGGGCATAAATGGCATGCCTTTCTCCTTTGGACAGCGTTCAAAGTGGGCTAAAGCGAAGCCAGCACCTCTCCGGGCCCTTGGTTATGAAGTTTTTATATCCCTGCCAATATTTTTTGAATTTGGGGGCGCTTCTGAGAATCCCCATTACGTCGAAAACAGTCGTATACGATATTCAAAACTCCTCGGAAAAGCGCCGTCACTATTGCGAAGTTGTACCACGCCAAGGTACTACAAAAAAGTATCGCATGAGTGCAATTATTAGGTGCCCTTCTGGATATATTTAGAAGGACGCCAATAAGAGCCCCTTCAAACAATCAGACAAAGTGCATTTTAAGATAGTTGTAAAAGAATCATTGTGGTCGAGTAAAACACGATTGTTTAGATGTTTATTAATTTTATTAAACATTTATAAATTCTCATAAATATAACATTTATACGACTTTCACATCACATTTAACATATTTTATGCATTAATAAAAGATTGATGTTGAGTTACAAGTTGCAAGTTACATGTTGTAGCGTCTATCAGGCAGTGCTTTTATTCCCAATGGAGGTAGCGTGTCTGGAAAAATATTTGAAAAAACTATCACTTTATTCCATTTGGAAAGTCAAAAATTGTCAAAATATAACAAGTAAGGAAAGTCTAAAGTCGGGCGGTGCCGACTATATTATACCCTGCACCACTTTGTAGATCTAAATTTTCGATACCATATCACATCCGTCAAATGTGTTGGGTGCTATATATAAAGGTTTGTCCCAAATACATACATTTAAATATCACTCGATTTGGAAGAATTTGATAAACTTCTACAAAATCTTTAGAATCAAAATTTAAGTCGGCTAATGCACAAGGGCGGAACACAATGTTAGTAAAAAAATATGGGAAACATTTAAATCTGAAGCAATTTTAAGGAAACTTCGCAAAAGTATATTTATGATTTATCGCTCGAGATATATGTATTAGAAGTTTAGGAAAATTAGAGTCATTTTTACAACTTTTCGACTAAGCAGTGGCGATTTTACAAGGAAAATGTTGGTATTTTGACCATTTTTGTCGAATTCAGAAAAATATATATATGGGAGCTATATCTAAATCTGAACCGCATTCAACCAAATTTGGTACGCATAGCTACAATGCTAATTCTACTCCCTGTGCAAAATTTCAACTAAATCGGAGCAAAAAATTGGCCTCTGTGGTCATATGAGTGTAAATCGGGCGAAAGCTATATATGGGAGATATATCCAAATCTGAACCGATTTCACCCAAATTTGGCACGCATAGCTACAATGATAATTGTACTCCCTGTGGAAAATTTCAACTAAATCGGAGTTAAAAATTGGCCTCTGTGGTCATATGAGTGTAAATCGGGCGAAAGCTATATCCCTGCCAACATTTTTTGAATTTGGGGACTCTTTTGAGAATCCCCACTACGTCGAAAACAATCATATACGACATCAAAAACTCGTCGGAAAAGCGCCGTCACTATTGAGAAGTTGTACCACGCCAAGTTACTACAAAAATGTTTCGAATGAGTGCAATTATTAGGTGCCTTTATAATCAATTTAGAACGACGCCAATAAGGAACCCTCCAAACAATCAGAAAAAGTGCATTTTAAGATAGTTGTAAAAGAATCATTGTGGTCGAGTAAAACACGTTTGTTTAGATATTTATTAATTTGATTAAACATTTACAAATTCTTAAAAATATAACATTTATACCACTATCACAATACATTTAACATAATTTTTGGCATTAATGATGATGTTGAGTTACAAGTAGCGAGTTACATGTTGCTGCGTCTATCAAACAGTGTTTTTATTCCATGGAGGCAGCGTGTCTGTAAAATATCTGAAAAACAATCACTTTATTCCATTTGGAAAATCACCAAATTGTTCACCAATATACCTTTCACAATTTTAAGCGTATAATCTATGTTTTCAGAACTTTATTTTCGTTTTTATTTAATTAAAATATAACAAGCTGGTAGCGCTTGGCGTTTCACAAAAAAAAAATGGCTTTTTTAACAGTAGGGATGGCAAATTACTTGCATGTACTTTTTGATGTACCTTTTCATGATGGTTGAAGTGACATTTACGAGTCTGTGGTAACGATGAGGTTGAAATGGAACTTTGAAATGCTGGCAGGGATATGGGAGATATATCCAAATCTGAACCGATTTCAACCAAATTTGGCACGCATAGTTACAATGCTAACTCTACTCCCTGTACAAAATTTCAACTAAATCGGAGTTAAAAATTGGCCTCTGTGGGCAAATGAGTGTAAATCGGACGAAAGCTATATATGGGAGCTATATCTAAATCTGAACCGATTTGGCTGATATTTTGCAAGTTTTTCGAGACCCATAAAATATTCGGATGTACGGAATTTGAGGAAGATCGGTTGATATACACGCCAATTATGACCAGATCGGTGAAAAATATATATGGCAGCTATATCTAAATCTGAACCGATTTTTTCCAAAATCAATAGGGATCGTCTTTGAGCCGAAACAGGACCCTATACCAAATTTTAGGACAATCGGACTAAAACTGCGAGCTGTACTTTGCACACAAAAATACATCAACAGACAGACAGACAGACAGACGGACAGACAGACAGACGGACATCGCTAAATCGACTCAGAATTTAATTCTAAGCCGATCCGTATACTAAAAGGTTGGTCTATGATTACTCCTTCTTGGCGTTACATACAAATGCACAAACTTATTATACCCTGTACCACAGTAGTGGTGAAGGGTATAAAAATGTATCTGGAATTTATGTTAAAATTTATTTAAAAGCATGCTGAAGATAAGCATTTCTGCAGTGCTTGTATTTATTGTATACGAAAAGGTGTCTTCCTTTTTTTCTTCAAGTTCCACGGCAATGTGTGTTGTTCAGTGCTGCCGCTACTACTTCAATCGAAGTATTTTGCTTCATTTTCACAAAATTTACTTCGTCACTCCTTCTTCCAAAAATCTGCTTCACTTTTTGTTCTGCTTAAAATTTTTAATTTTTTTATTTTTTTTTACGATGAACATAGCGGTTTTAATCATTGAATTATTAACCGATGTGGACCAATTTTTGCATTTAGAGACCATATACTTACACCATGTACCAAATTTCAGCCGGATCGGATGAAATTTGGTTCTCTTAGAGGCTCCGCAAGCCAAATCGGGGGATCAGTTTATATGGGGGCTATATATAATTATGGACCGATGTGGACCAATTTTTGCATGATTGTTAGAGATCATATGCTGAAACCATGTACCAAATTTGTGGCCCATTTGCAATACCATCCGACCTACATCAATAACAACTACTTGTGCCAAGTTTCAAGTCTTTCGTTCGGAAGTTAGCGTGATTTCAACAGACGCACGCACGGACGGACGGACATGCTCAGATCGACTCAGAATTTCACCCAGAATATATATACTTTATGGGGTCTGAGAGCAATATTTCGATGTGTCACAAACGGAATGACAAAGTTAATATACCCCCATCCTATGGTGGAGGGTATAATAACATGAATTCTATTGTTTTGTTTTCAAAAATGTATGCTACTTCAATTTTATTCAATCTACTCCACTTTTTTCCAAAATCTACTTCACTCAATTTTTCACTAGCGGCAGCACTGGTGTTGTTGGTAGAGTCATGTAATGCTCATATACTAGGACTTGTGGTCGCTACTTGCTTATTTTATCATGAGTAGCATCAGCTGATCTTGTATCAATATGGCAAACCTAAAATTTCTCATTTGGCTATCCGGCAATATTGTGCAATTTTTTTGACATTTTACTCCATCAAAACTGTCAAATATTTAACATTGGAAGAAAAGCTAAAACAAAAAAATATTTCAACGAGTCGCAAAAAACAATGCTCGCTGAGGATATAAAAGTTAAAAACCAGCAGTGGCAGAAAATCTGGTAGGATAACTCAAGAAAACACAATGAATATTAGGCCCAGATGTCGCGAATGGTTGCCTTTGTGCACACAGCAATTGCGTCTGAGGAATCTGCAAGCAATAGAAGGCGTAAATATTGAAGTACCGAGCAATTTCAGTTGTTGCTGCTCTCCGCCATCACCAGCATTGCACTGTAGCGGCTGTCCCGAGACTTTAGTGTATTACACTTTGCACGATCATCCAGAGAATGAACCATTTTATAAAAGTGAAAAAATACCTTTACGTATGTATTTACCCTTGAAATGGGCGGAGATTCAATGTCCATCGATGATCAAATCTAACGCTAACTGCGTTTGCATTAAAGTCTGGCTGTGGATTAAAAAAACTGAAAGTGAGTGTGTAGAGGAATGTTCCAAGGACACACCAAGTCTTGATAAAAAGGAGCCCCTCAGGTTAGATTTTTCAAGAACACATTGAGGTCTTACTACAATATAAAATTTTCTACATTCCACAGTGCCTTATCGCTTGAATTTGCCAAATTGAGGAGACCAAATATTCCACCAGATAAATTACTTTTCAGTTGGGGTGTTTTCTTTTCCGGTCTCATTCCCCTTTCCCAGAACAGCGAAGCAAAATGTGGCAAGAACACTTTAATTTTCCAAATGAATGACGAACTCTTTGCTTCGCCCGACAATTTTACCACAGAAAACCTAAGGGAACAGCTAGCCCTTAACTACGAACGCTATTCGGCCAGTGTGCCAAAATGCAGTATACCCACACCTGACGAATTTACCATAAATTCACCACATGTTAGCCGTAGCTCAAGCCCGGTAGCTGTAGATTGGCAAAGGGACTTACTCCGGATGTCTCGCACTCGTTATGCCCAGTTGAACTGTGTACGCACCGAAGTGCGAGCCAGCTATGATTTGGCAAAGCTACTAAGACTACAACAGCTGCAAAGACAGCGGCTGCAAACGCAAAGGGAAAGCGTGGAATTGACGGCTGAAATTAAACGAATGAGTCTAAGATGCATAACCAAAGAGCAATTATTACGTAAACCACGAACGACTTCTATTAGTTCATCGACATCGTCATCGACTGCCTCTCAATACCATTCCATGGGACGTACTTTAAGTCTTTTATTAGCAGAACAACAAAGCATTGACCCTCATCAATTGTTGCGAGCTCAAAAGCTACAACAAGAACTAGAATCCTTAAAATGTAGACAAAGACTTTTAAAAAGTGCCCAAGAAACATTTTCCAAACGTATAACCCTACTACGTCAGCAATTAACAGCAGCGGCTGCATCCAGACAAGAATTAGAACTATGGCTAGAAGACAGAAAATGTGAGCTTAACGATGGCAAGGCAAAATTGGAAGATATATATGTGGGTCAATTGGAGCGAAGACAAATGAAGCGTTCCATTACACAACAGGTTGATCGGCGTAAATCGACGTTGTGTTTAGAATTAAAAGAAATCTATCCGATTTCGGAAAATTGTGGTCTCTATACGATATGTGGTGTACGATTTCCCTCTATTGAGGGCTATGTCTATGGATCAAATAATCCCAATAGTGTTTATATATCGGATAATATAACACCAATGGCCATAAGTGCATCTTTGGGATATGTTGGTCATTTGGTTCAAATGATATCAGTGATAATAAATCATCCTTTAAGGTAGGTATTCTTTGAATAATATAGATTTTTTCGATTCCACTAAATTTGACTTCATGGAAAAAAATTCGAGACTGAAGGAGACAAATCAAAAGTTATCATCATAGCTCCTAATTTTAACTGCAGAGAAACTACATACAAACTTAATTCTATGACAAAATATCGAATTGCTCTCATTTATTGGAAAAATAAAAGTCAAAGTGATCGCCCGTTTATCTTTGTTACGAAATGTTTTAAAGCAAATTATAGAACATTCCGCGATTAAGATACCTCAATTATACAATAAGAACTGCCTTGTTTTTACTTTTTCTTTAACTTCTAGGTAACCCTTTGACTCTCAGCATTACATACTACGGTTTAAGAATTGCAAAACACGGCATATAATTTTCATTTTTCTATTTGTAGAAATCCAATTATTCATGAAGGTTCCCATACCCGCATTAAGGATATTTTAAGGGATCTTCCTCCATATGATTTAAGAGAGTAAGTAGTATTAAATATATCTACAATACGATAGTGAATTTCATTTTGTTCATTCTTTTACAGGTATCCATTGTACAGCCGTTCTTCCATTCCCTCGAAAGCTGTAAAATATGCTATCAGTCTATTAAATTTGAATATAGCTCAACTAAACTATGATATCACCGGTAGACGCTGTGATATTCGTTGTACCATTGAAAATTTATTGCATATTTTCGATATTTTTTCTGGGATCGAACAGAATAAACGTGAAATACATTCACATTTGCGAAAAACTTTACCACATAAACGTTTTGAGATAACGGAGATTGCCAACGAAATTGATGGCCGCCAAATAAATGAAAACTGCAAACATTCTATTAAGAATGGTGACGAATATTCATTATCTAAATCACATTCATCGGTGGACATGAATCATATGCAACCACCACCCCCATTGACAATTTATCCCGATCATCATCTTAACAAAATTAATAATTATCCCTTAACTACAGCAAACCTACAATTATCTACCCATTTAAATTCACAACCTATACCGATTAATATACAACAGGAACGAAATGTGATGCTAAATAATAATCAACAAAGGTAGGTATCAAATGCCTTCGATATCATTTTCTAAATTTAATTTACTAAAAATTTTTAAGGGTTTGCCGATCGGCTGGCTCGTATACAGATAGTGACGATGGAAGGAGAGATTGCCGTTTCGCTTCAGACTCTAATTTAACACAGCAAAATCATAGTGGTCGTATTTGAAATTAATCTTTATGTGATATTGTATTCTTTGTCCTCTTTTTGTTTTCTTGTTTAGTTTTTCCCCTACCCTCCCAAACGTGTTGTTTTAAAAGCTTAATTTGCTTTTTATGTTCTTAACATGTAAACGAAAAAATACATTTGTAATATATTGTATTTTACTCCCCCTTAAATATAATAACTTTATCGTATTTATAGCAAATTTATGGTATTAAAAATATGAAATTTCAAATATGTCCTTGTTTATGTGGTATCGCAATTAATATTTAAACTTGATCTTTGGTAGTAAATTATCAACAACAAAAAATTAAAGAGAAAAATAATGTGGTGGCTCATGGTGTACGGTTTTTCTCGTAATCAATAATGATGATCACAAGTCATTTTTTTACATTTGGGATACGGATAAGAGATATGAAAAATAAAAATATTTGGACGCTCTTCAAAAATATGGACAAAAATATGGTCTTGTGTGGTGCTCACAATCATGTCACTATCATGTTACAAAATCCTATTTCAAAAAATATATACAACAAAAGCGAGTTTTCCGAAGATTCTATTGCTATTTATGGGACTAATTTGAAAACATAAAATAATGTTTTTAGTTATAACAGAAAGAAATTTTATAAAAATGTATTAAATTCTATATACATAATAGGCATGTTTTTTTAGTATTCGATGCAACATTTTTATAAGCTATTCAAAATATATATCCACAGAGAGTATTAAGAAAACAAGAGGACCAAAATTTCTCTTCTACAAAAACAAAAAATATCAACCGTATAGATGTCGCACAATGCCCGCAGCTTTGGTATAACCGACGTTGCGGTCGAAGCGCTGTTTTGATAAGTTCTTTATTAAGGCATTGACAGTTATAATTTCAAATTGTCTGCAAAAAAATTAATCGAATGAAAAGATTTATATAAAAGAACATTTGTTACTACAAACTAGGTTCTAAACCCTATTTGGCTCAACTGCAGTTTAGGGGCTCTCACCGAATTGCTTAAAATTAATATATGTTGTGGCATTCGGTGAGTAATAAAACAATTTTTTTCTACTCAGAATAAAAGCTCAATAACTTTGCTAAAAATGGACCTATAAAGACATGTAGTACATCAATCGAAAGGCCAGAAGCTATGTATAAAAAAATGTAGGGTATAATCGAAGTCTTTTTGAGATATAATGAAAATAACAAAAAAAAAATAGGGTAAAAATTTTCTTTTTTTATTTATATCTCCCAAAATAAATTAAATATTAAAAACATATTTTGGCGAATAAAAGTGCATTGAATAAGCTTTCATATGATAACAAATTTGTCTAGATTGGACAAAAAACAAAAGAGATATATCAAGTTTTTATTGACCCTTTGGAGGGCTATATCTCAAGACCCGGGTACTTCCCCCGGGTATGGGTCACTTTGTTGGAATCAGCTCACCGAATGACAACATATATTAATTTTAAGTAATTCGGTGAGGGGCCCATAAACTAGAGTTGGGTAGCTCCGGAGCGAACTAGCTCTTTGGAACTATTCCGTTGCTGGAACTAAATGAACTGGATCCGATATCTTTACACTTTCAGCTCCTCAGTTCCTTATATTCATTTCGTTGTGTACTCATTCCATTTCTTTCGCTCTTTCTCTCTCACTTAAATTGAAGTTGCCAGATCCTTAATGAAGATATCGAAACTGTTCCAACCTAAATATCAATACCAACATGCTTTGCAAAAATTATGTAAATCAGCAAAATCTGTACAATGCGGAAGAATATTTTACGCAATAGAAACATATCGTAAACAAAAGGCGACCTCTTTTGTTATAATGTCGGCAAAATAATTTTGTACATAGTAACTTTTGATTTTATCTATGAAAAAATTTAAACACGATATTTCTAAAATAAATGTAGATCTTTGTATTAGTATTGATCTCTGAAAATTTTTCTACAGAATTTTAGTCCCAAAATCTTTATTATACAAATTAATGTTCAAGAAATTTGATTAAATTCTTGTGAACTTTTATGTTTTACTTACATTTAGTGTTCATGCGTTTTATTTTCTTATGGAGCTAAAAGAAAATGTCAATATATGGGATTTTTTTCAGCACATCCTTATCCGGATCCAAAAGGAACTGTGGAACTAAATGATGAAACTAGTTCCTTTTTAGGAGCGGATCTGAAAAGACCAATCACTTTAGTGAACCGGGATCGCCCTACTCTACCATAAACTGCAGTTGCTCCCCCTATTTTGCTTACGTTTCATAAGGCCGGCTGAGAACTGAACTGGGTGACGCCGACACAAACTGTATGATATTTGAGAGAAGTGCCGACAAATACTGCATGACATTTGATAAATTTCCTCATGACTGCCACCTACTGTCGCAGTTTCGCTTGACAGTTTCGTTCTCTTGTTTTCTTAATACTCGAGTAGAGATCTCTGAGTCAGAGATCGCAGTTTCGCTTGACAGTTTCGTTCTCTTGTTTTCTTAATACTCGAGTAGAGATCTCTGAGTCAGAGATCTCTGACCTAAAGGCCGGTACTATGTTCATTCTTGCGAAAAATTTTTATGGAAACCATTATTTCGCACATAGAAAGCGGCGTTTTTTTAGGTAGCTTGGAGCGCTATTTTACAGGGAGCGATATTGGATTAAGTTGGTGGTTGTTGCTTGTTTTTACAAAATAACATTTTATTTTTCGTTGGGCAATTGATCTGCTATTCCTTTGATCCTTTGTATAGTTTCGGAACAAAAATATGGTCCGTGTTTGATTTATAAACCCGCACAAATAGTTTTTAATAAATAAATTATTTCTTAATTCACATTGCAAATGGCGCCGTGCTATAAACGTCAGTTTTTCAACACGAAAAAAACAAAGTATCACAAATGGAAAAAATTTCGCAAATTTTTCGCATTTTTTGGTTTTGTATGGAGTTTCAACGCGAAAACCGAACAGAGTACCGGCCTTAAGACCGAACTTAATACCCACCTTAACGTACTTGCCATGGGCCATATCTTGTTCTGTTGATATGGCATCTTTTCATGTGCGTCAAAAACCAGCTGTTCAAAAACAATAATAACATCGCTAGGTATTACGAGAAATATGTTTAAGTCAATTACTACCCGACTGAGAAATCATCAAATTGCGGTTCGGCATCTAGTGCAGGCCACCAATGTTGCCTTCGAATCACCTCCTGCAAAAGATGTAATCGAAATTAATCAAAAGTCCAGCCCTTTGAAAATGAAGGGCTGGCAAATTCACAGTTATGGTGAAATTGATGAGCTTCAGATGTCGAATAAAATGAAAATGCCTCAAATAAAACAATCCGATCAATGTTTGGTAAAGATTTCAAGCACTACTGTTAATCCCATTGATGTTGCTATGCTAGGTAGATGTTTTCCTTAATTTTATGACAGACATCTTTCTATAATCGATACAATTGTAGGCGGGTATGGAGCAACTTTGTTGAAACTAATGCGCTGCCAAGGACAATCCATAGAATTCCCGCTTACATTGGGACGAGAATTTTGTGGAGTTCTAATACAAAAGGGCATGAAGGTTTCCGATTTATCTCTGGGCCAACGAGTATGGGGCGTTGTTCCCGTACAATCACCCCAAGGAGCACATGCCGAATATGTAACGGTTCCACAGTATTGTGTAGGACAATTTCTAATTAAACTATTATGTAAATTAACATTAAAATGTGTCATTTTTACAGCTTTCATCTGCGCCAAGCAATCTCAATGACGAAGAAGCAGCTTCTGTTTTATATGCAGGATTAACGGCTTGGTCCGGTTTATATTTAACTGCAAACGTAGGAGGTATTTGTGGTTCCCTGTCATCAAGTGGTGGCCGTAATGGTTTAAATCGTCGTATTTTAGTCTTGGGGGGCTCTGGTGGTGTCGGTTCTCTTGCCATACAAATGCTCAAAGCCAAAGGTTTTCAAATTGTATCAACTTGTAGCGAAGATGCAAGAGAATTGGTACAAAATCAGGGAGCCGATGTTGCAGTGGATTATAATAACCCCGTAGAAGTTGAGTCTTTAAGATCATATGCCCCTTATGATGTAGTTCTTGACTGCAGTGGTCAAGGACCAAAAGGTGCTGAAATTCTCAACTTCAAATATAATCAGTATGTGACATTTTCATCGCCAGTATTAAAAAACATTGACAATTCTGGTATGGCCTTGGGACTTTTGAAAAATGTTGGTAGTCTAGTGGAGACAAATATAAAATCCTTTAGCGAGCAAAAAGGTCCTATCAAATGGGGATTTTTCACACCAGCACCACAGGGTATAGAATTTCTGAAGCAAATGGTAGAACGCAAAAAGGTAGGTCTACAGGATTGCTTATCCCTTGTTCCATTTATAAAATCTATCATATTTTCAGATTTTACCTTTAATTGAGAAGAGCTACAATTTCGCACAAATGCCCGAGGCTTTTCAAAGGGTTAAAAATGGTCACTTGCGGGGCAAAGTAGTTGTTAATATGAAATAATATCTATTAAGAATTCTTCATTTGATATAGCTTTTACTTACAGAAAATGTGATTTATTACAAAAAAAAAGTTAATATATTGTAATTTAAAACGGGTATTGTATATTTGGTTCGAAGGAAACAACTGATATTAACTAATACTTAGAGACTTGGTCCACAAAAAAATTTACCGCCAAATAATCTACTGGAATAACTGCGAAAATATTGTACTGAATTTCCCGAATTTACGGAACGAAAACCCAGACGATAGGCACTCGATTTTGAATCAATTTGGTTTTCTGTATTTTTGAAAGTTTGTTTCGTTTGTATATGAATACAATAATGATCAAAAATGAGTATTTTCAATTTTTTGGCTTGAGAATTCATTCAAATTTTAACAATGTTATTCCTTTTTTTTCTTGCCATATATTGTATACGATGTAGTGGAACCAAAAAAAATGTTTTGTTTGAAATACAAAAAAAAGCTATCGTACGATATACAGAAACTGGGCATGAAGTAAGCTTCATACGAGTTAAGAAATTCAAACGAACGGTATTTTCGACCAGATACATTCACTTAAATCTATCCCAAGCTAAAACTCAATGTATGGTTGTTTCTAATGACAAATACGTTATATGAACGGATTTTTTGTTAGAAGAGCATTCTGGGCTTAAGCCCGGCATGAAATTGTACGAGTTTGCTACCCACACAGAAAATAGTCACTGCCTATTAAAGTTGTTTTTTATTTTTAAATATTTATTTATTATCACCTTGTATAAACTTTGACTTATCGCTTTCGCTCTCTTAACGTTCTCATACACATAAAATTTTTTCTGATTCAATCACGAAATTAATTGATCCAATTAATTTTTTAATTGAAATGTCTTCAATCACAAAAATGATAGTATCAATTAAAAAATTAATTGACAACCAATTAAAAAATTAATTGATACTATTAATTTGAGTGATTGATTTTTGTTTCAATTAAAAAATTTGTTGAATCAATTAATTTTTTAATTGAAAATTTTTTAAAACTCAATTAAGATTTTAATTGGAAAAATTTTCGTGAAAATTTTTTGTGTGTAGTATCAATCGCCAAAGTCAACTAAAAAATTAATTGGTACAATTAATTTTTGTGATTGCTTTTTCTTTCGATCAAAAAATTTGTTGAACCAATTAAATTTTTAATTGAATATTTTTTAAGATTAAATTAAAAATTTTGGTGATATTTTTTCTGTGCATAATCTTCGTTAGAACATCTTATCGATTGTTTTCATATCCTCTTATAAAAACACATGGCTCACTCAGACTATTCAGTAATAATTTTTCTATATTCGGATTTCGCTACAAAACTCTAAATTAAAAATTATAAACATGGATGAAAACATCCATTGTGATACCACAGTGGTGAACTTCTCTCTTATCGCTGAGTGCTGCCCGATTCTATGTTAAGCTCAATGACAAGGGACCTCCTTTTTATAGCCGAGTCCGAACGGCGTTCCACATTGCAGTGAAAGCTTTGAAACACTCTGAAATGTCACCAGCATTACTAAGGTGGGATAATCCACTGCTGAAAAACATTTTGCCGTTTTGGTCGACACTGGGTTCGAACCCACGACCCTGTGTATGCAAGGCGGGCATGCTAACCATTGCATCACGGTGGCTCATGTTTCACTAGTGGAAACCAAAATTAAAAGTGCAAAATAAGAGAACCGCTATTCCTAACAAAACCTAACATAACATGAAGGGAATGGTTCAAAGCACAACATAATAAAGAAAAGTGCCCGTGAAGATTTTTTGGATTCACGCATGAAACGCGAACGTAGTATCGGCCTTTATTGATTGAAAACATGAAATAAGCCAGTTTTCGTCGCCAAAATACCAACGCAGTAGATAACTATAAGGATGGTACAAAGTTCGAATTTAGCCGTTAAAGTCGAAAATAAGACTTATATAGCTCTTGCATTTATGTTCTGATAAATTAAAACATGTGTTTGCTATTTTGACAAGCAGTGTCTGCTTTCATTTTTCCACCATTATTTTTGTTTTAAAATGTTTTCGGCTGTGTACACGAACCATTTTTTTTGGTGTATTATGGTAATCAATTGGAATTTTCTAAATAATATTTCAGTTTATGTTAAACATAAATACAGGCTAATTGGAAAAATGTAGGAGCACAGATAAAGCATTTGTTAAAACGATTATTTTTCCCATACATAAAAAGGGAAATATGAACGAGGCATCTCATTACAGAGGAATATCATTTATGAACTCTATAGCGAAGATATTCATGGGAATCTTGAATGATCGTTTGTGTTCATGGGCAGAAGAGAGGAGAGTACTTATTGAATACCAAGCTGGCTTCAGACAAAAATATTCAACCATTGACAACATTTATAATCTTGCGACGATATATGCTTTTTTGTAGATTTCAAGGCGGCCTTTGATACTGTGTCAAGAAATCTTATGATATACAAGCTGTATGAGCTAGGAATTTCGTATAAAATTGTAAAAATTCTTGAGAGTGTATATCAAAAAACAGAATCAGCTGTTTGGACGGGAGATGAACTTTCGGAGTATTTTAATACGAATAGCGGAGTAAAGCAAGGTTGCATACTATCGTCTTTATTGTTTGCTCTATACATAAATGATTTACATGATATCCTTGTAGGTGGTGTAGCCATTGACGAAATTAGAGTTAAAATATTGCTTTATGCAGACGATATTGTAATATTGGTAGAGGATAAGGATGTTCTCCAATCAATGATAAATAACTTGGAAAGCTATTGCAATAAGTGGAATTTAGTTGTAAATTTGTCTAAGTCGAAAATAATGGTTTTCAGAAACGGTAGCCGATTATCGAGTCAAGAAAAGTAGACTCTAAACAACCAACCAATTGAAATAGTGTCAGAATATAACTACTTATATCGAAGCCATAAACCTACAAGCAAAAAATGCAATATACATGACATGGAAAAATTTTCTTGGGAAATCGAGCATATCGCTAGAACAAAAATGGAATCTATTCAAAGCAGTATGTAGATCGATTCAATCTTATGGTGCACAAGTCTGGGGTTTCAGTTATTATGATTAGACTACAGCGATTCTTTATAAAGAAATTACTACGATTGCCGGACTCTGCCCCTAATTATGATGCAAATGCATCTCAAATATATTATGAGAACGAAATTCAAATACACGGCAGAACGATTACCCCACCAGTTAACAAGGAAAGTAATACAAAAGAATTTATTTTGGGCAAATCAAATAAATACTATCATTGATCAGCTTTATATTCCCCTAATCAACGAGAATATGAATTTGAATTCTTGGAATACTACAATGGCAAACCCGGTAGAACATATGATTTTGAAAAACAGAAGTATGTCAATAAAAGAGCGCAACAAAGCACCATGATTGATACCTAGATTACTCCAGAATCAATTTTTTTGGGGAAGTTACACCGTAGACGACATTTCATGGATAATTAAGGTCAGATGTGATCTAATACTTCTTAACGCAAATCCGTACATCCCCAATCCAAATGGCAACGACCAGTGCGCATTATGCAATATCAATCGGAAGGAAACACTGCAACATTTTCTTGGTGTCTGTCCCATTTTAAGTGAGATTAGAGTGCTCTACTTTAGGAGGAACCTCTTAAATGGGGATACTATCATAAGTATACTAGATGGAAGAGAAGTGGAAGACTGGAGAAATCTTATTGGATATCTTAAAGCAGCTTTACGATACCGTGACTTGATTATCAGAGAGTTTTTGAATAATATGTTCTTTAATTAACACATTACACATTACAAGTACTCAGGCTGACGACGTTAAGTCATAGCCGTAAAATCTTTATTTAATTATTATATCAATCAAATTTTTTAAACATTGAATTATATAGATGAATTTATAAATAATAAAGATTCAACTAACTAACTACTTGTATTATTGAGACGTCGATAGCTGTCTAGTAAGCACATGATGCATATTTTTTAAGTTTCTTTAACATATAAAATTCACTATTTTGTAGGAGTGGAATTGTTTCATAAACATTCCGCTTTAACGTATGGAATATAGTCGTCAGTGGAAATGTTATCAAAAATCAAAAGGTACTACTCCGTCACAATTTCCATGTCGTAAGAGATAATTTAATATTGCGTTTTGGAAAAAGCCATTCAAGTTCAAGACGTTCATTTTCTGATCTGAGAAAGTGGCATTGACGAGTGTCGTCTACCATTTGGTGTTATCATTTCAGGTTAATATGTTATTTTTCCTTTGATTAAGCTGTGCGTATTAATGTATTATTTTCTCCCAGGGAGATCTAAAGAAAAATACACATTTGTTTATACAGAAAATATTTACATAAATAACAGCATTAAATTCAAAGACAATAGAAGATGGGAAATTGGCTTGCGTCATACCAAATGTTGCATTGACGGCGCTAGGTCCATACATGTTTGTATTTTTGTTTTTTATTTGCATTTTTTAAATGAAAACATAATTTTTTGAACTGAACAATGTTAAACTTTGAGCAATAGATTAAAAATTATGTTTTCCCGTTTGTTTCAAGATATTTCCAACTCTTAATTTCTTTTTATTTGCATTTTAATGTGTCGAACCAAACACGTAAACGACAAGTAGGGACCTAGTACCGTCAATGGTTTGATGTTCTCAGCAGCCAATTTCCCATCTTCTAAAGTATATTGTCTTTGGTCCAGTCACAAAACATTTCGAGTTTTTTTAAAGTCTTCAAATTTTACCACACTGATGAATTTCTAGAACCAAAAAATTTTATTTATGTAGAACATTAAATCTGGTTCCAAGGACCTTTGCCTATAATATCTAATAATTTGCTTATTGGGAATACGGTAATTTAAAAAAAATTATATATTTCCAAGAATAGCAACTGGTAAGTGAAATCTCGTTTTCTCAAATATTCTTAAAAACTCATAAATGCAATCAACAAACATATATGCTTTGCTCATATACAACCTTAATTTGATAAAAAAATTAGGTTTTGTGCAAAGACAATACACTTTAGAAGATGGGAAATTGGCCTACGGCACACCAAATGTTGCATTGACGGTGCTAGTTCCAGACATGTTTGTAATTCTTTATTTGTTTTTTTTATTTTTTAAATGAAAAACTTAATTTTCTTAATCAAACAATGTTAAATGTTAGGCAACAACAAAAAATTACATTTTGTCGTTTATGGAAATTTATTTCCTGCACTTAATTTCTTTTTATTTGCATTTTAATGCTATGTCAATACTTGTCGTATACGCGTTTGGTTCGATAAACGAAAAGTATGGACCTAGCACCGTAAATGGTTTGATGTTCTCAGCAGCCAATCTCCCATCTTCTCCTCTCTATTGTCTTTGGTTTTGTGCTAGTTTTAGGAAGATGCGAAATAAGGCATGATTGTGTTAGTATCAGAAACCAATGAATAGTATCATACTTGTAGGAAAAGCGCACCGATCTTACTGGTTTGATGTCGACAATTTTTATTTTGCTATTTTCTTAAAAGTTTTCGCAAATTTTTGTGTCCATTGCACTAAATTATTAATAAAATATTTCTTGAAGAGATTTTAAAGGTTAAAAAATTGTTAAATAAAGAAATTAAATTTTGTTACGTATGCAAAATGAAAAGAGAAAACGAAAAAAGTTGCAACTTCTCATGGAACATGTATGGTACTAATCTCTGGTTTCTCGAGAAAAAGAATAACAACAAGCCCAATTCACATCTTTCTAAATCTATGACAAAGACAATAGACTTTATAAGATGGGAAATTGGCTGCTGAGAACATCAAACCATTGACAGTGCTAGGTCCCTACTTGTCATTTACGTGTTTGGTTCGACACATTAAAATGCAAATAAAAAGAAATTAAGAGTTGGAAATATCTTGGAACAAACGGGGAAATCTAATTTTTAATTGTTCAATTCAAAAAATTAAGTTTTCATTTAAAAAAATACAAATAAAAAAATACAAACATGTATGGACCTAGCGCCGTCAATGCAACATTTGGTATGAAGCAAGCCAATTTCCCATCTTCTAAAGTTTATTGTCTTTGATCTATGGCCTTTGCTAAAAACGATATGCATTTCTTGCGAGAATTCTTGTAACATGCCAATAATACAGTTCTGCCATACATTTTTTATGTAAACAATCGATAAGAGCGGAAATTTCGTTAGCGGCCTTTAATGGTAGCATACCGGGCTTTAGCAAAGAAATGAAACTTCATGACACGTCATTATTGACTGTTTATATTGTGCTAACATTATGCAGTTCTTGCGATACATTTCCATATTTGTCATACATTTCCTATTGCGTACCAATAACACAGTTTGTCACGTATTTCTTATGGGAGCAAAATGTAAACAGTCGATAACAACGCCTCACCGAATATTCCTCAGCAAATATAGCTATGTAATTCTTATGGATACTGGAAATTTCGTTAGAGGTGCATACCACCGGGCGTAAGCAATACATGGAGAAACTGCGTTATTGAGGCGTAAACGAAATTTTCGCTAGAGGTGCATAGAAAACTTTAAACCCAGCTTTTACGAAAATTCTTGCCGCACGCCCGTTTAATACCTGATATTACATATCTAATATAAGGTATTTATAGCTGAATGTTTTGGCATTACTTCGATCAGTCATATATATCACACCCATATTTAATTGTATATTCTTTTTATCCCCATATTATTATTCTTCCTAAATATAAGCTACACATTCAATAAAAATGTTCTCAAGAAAAAAATACTTATAGCACCGTGAATTTTATACTTCTATGTATAATAATTATGCATGGACCATTCATGGACCATATACAATACAATATTATATATTATCAATTAATTGATATAGACATGTTACTACCTTGTCGCGTGATCCATACTGTTATTTATACCAACAACAATGGGTCATCTCATCACACCATTTTTTTCAGTCGCGCCCGGTATTGTTGTCGAGCATGCAAGCCAAGTACATTTTTTTCTGGGATAGACTAAAGAGAAAAATAAAAGATCAGCGTAAAAATGTTAGTACATAATTGAGATGAATCTTATCGCTCAGCTCAGCTAGCCAGTCACCATGCCACAAGACATCGCATGTACCTGGACATGTATCAAATATATTTTGTTTTGTTCACCATTTGGTTCATAAGTTCATTGGCTTGGTGATCTTAGGAAATGCGAGATGATTCGCATTTTTATGGTAAATAATAGGCAGCTTATTTTTAAAGAAAAATAATTTTGTAAAACTTGTAGATAGCAATGGATGACTTAATGGAGGAGTAATTGAAGGAACGTTTTTAGACATATTTTTATGTAGATCATTGTGTTTAAATAAAAGAGATTTAAGTACATTAGATCTGTAACGAGCCCCTAAAACATTATTCGATGTTTTCGAGTCGAAAAGCTTTTTTTCCCCCACAATAACTTTTCTGAAATAATTAATTTTATAAGATGTAATTGCAAATATATTTTTACATTTTTAACAACATTTTTTACAGAAACCCGAAAATAGTACCCACCCCAAGTAAGACGAATTTTTTAATGAAAGAATCGGCATTTAATAAAGGGTGATACGGTCAAAATTTGGTCAAGGGAAAACGCGTGTAAATCGGTGAAATCGTTTATTTAAAAAATCAAATTAAATTTCTTTTTCAAGTTCAATTAGTATAAAATTCAGGAAAAATATTCAGTTAGGCTTTCGCTTTTCCAAATCCGAATTGCCGGGTCTCACGCTTGACACCTACCATCAGATTTTGTACAGCCACCTTGTCCACCTTCTTCGCCGCAGAAAGCCAGTTTGCCTTGAACTGCTGCTCGTCCTTAGCAGTTTTTTTGTCTTCTTTAGGTTCCGCTTGACAATAGCCCAGTATTTCTCAATAGGGCGGAGCCCTGGCGTGTTGGGAGGGTTCTTGTCCTTGGGAACCACCGGCACGTTGTTGGCGGCGTACCACTCCATGGCCTTTTTACCGTAATGGCAAGATGCCAAATCCGGCCAAAACAGTACGGAACAACCGTGTTTCTTCAGGAAAGGCAGCTGACGTTTATTCAAACACTCTTTCACATAAATTTCTTGGTTGACAGTCCCGGAAGCTATGAAAATGCTGCTTTTCAAGCCACAGGTACAGATGGCTTGCCAAACCAGATATTTCTTTGCGAACTTTGACAGTTTTATGTGCTTGAAAATATCTGTTACCCTTCCTTTTGCCGTATAAAACTCCTGTCACGGAAGCTGCTTGTAGTCGGCTTTGACGTAGGTTTCGTCGTCCATTACCACGCAGTCAAACTTCGTCAGCATCGTCGTGTACAGCCTCCGGGATCGCGCTTTGGCCGTCGTATTTTGTTTATCATCGCGATTTGGGGTCACTACCTTCTTGTAAGTCGATAGTCCAGCTCGTTTTTTGGCTCTATGCACGGTTGTAGACGATACACCCAGCTTATTTGCGGCATCTCGGAGAGAGAGGTTAGGGTTTCGCTTGAAACTACCGGCAACTATCTTTATCGTCTCAGCGGCTTCCGGTTTTCGATTTCCCCCGATCCAGACTTCCTGGCCTCCGACAAACATTCCCCAAACACTTTAATTACATTTGTAACGGTTGATTTGGCAACTTTTAGCGATTTTGCCAGCTTTGTGTGCGAGTAGCTCGGATTTTCGCGATGCGCGAGCAAAATTTTAATACGCTGCTCTTCTTGTTTGGACGGCATTTTGACAACTGAAGAGTGAATTCCAAAATCAAAATAGGAGCAACATTCTACACACACACCTTCAAAATGAGGGGTGTTCAGGTTTTTTAAATGCAAAATTGAAAGAAATACGTCAAGTTTATATTGACCATGCAGTTCATTGATATCACTGATGGCGATCTTTCTGAACAATGAGTGTTGTTCGATTCTACATTTAGCCCAATAACAAGAGTTGCATTATAGTCCCGGAATTTGAAACTGCTCTGGTGCTGATATAACCTGTTGGTGTTAGGAAATTACAATTCTCTCTACAAATAATGGTACCCACCTCTGAATATGGAATACTTCACGATATACGCGATCAGTGATTAGGGTATTTTTTTCTTCATTTTACTCATCGTACCCTATTTGTGGAGAATGACTAGAAGATCCCACTAACAAGGTTCAATGTGCCCCAAGACATATTTAGGAAGGTACACCCTCACAAAAAATCGCTTCTGTAACATATACTCCCAAACATATTTTGCTTCAAGCATATACATTTTTGGGTATTGCCCAAACATTTATATGTTTGATCTCTACCAATATATAATATGTTTGAAAGCATATTGGTCTAAACAATATATGTTTGGGTAGTCTAAGTTCCAAACATTTTGTATTTTTGCATCCAAATTCAATAATGTTGTCTTCCAAAAAACAATATGTTATTATGTGAACATATAATATCTTTGGAAGCATTTTGCACCCAAAAATATTATATGCTTAAAAAAAATTCTCCCAAACAATATTGTGCTCAAAATTTTATTTATTTATTTATATATTTACAATCATAACGAATTATGAAAATAAACAGGTAATATAGGTGCTAACAACATAGGTTTTCGACCTGAATGCTAAAAATTTTGTTTCTGCCCAATTGTATATTCCCCCACATCTTTCTCACTTCCACGAGATTTTTTAGTTCTTAGCACCTTTTTCTGTAATACAAACATTGTAGAAGAAATTATTCAATTGTATGATTTTTTTTATTTTAATTTTACCTTTTGCCGGACGGGGATTCGAACAGCGGACCACACAGTTTGTAAGGATCAAAGAAGTAGCTGATCAATTGCCCAAGGGAAAATAAAATGTTAATTTTGTAATAACAAGCAACAACCACCAACTTAATTCAATATCGCTCCCTGTTAAATAGCGCTCCAAGCTACTAAACACATATATGTTTATAGGCTATTTCTAAATTAATATATGTTTGCATCCAAGCATATTATATTTACAAACATTTTATGTCCCAAACATAATATGTTCTAACATATTAACATATATGTCCCAAACATGTTATGCTAGTTTATGAACATTATACATTATATGCTTGCACTCAAAAATATTGTGTTTAAAAATTTGTGTTCCAAACATATAATGTTTATAGCCAAACATATGAAAAACAGTCTTTTTCATCCGTGTAGAATATATAGCACTGGGAAAAAAGTTGTCAAAATGCTTGCTAGACCCGGGACTACTCAAATTTAAAATTGTCAAACATTTACAAAACTGAGTATAGGATTTTCGACACAAATCCTATACTCTGTTACATGTTCCCCGTCCAAAAATAACATTTTGGTCATATTCCTTCTCTGTGTGTACTTAATAAAATATCTCCAAAATTGTTCCGGCAATTTTGCAATTTTGGTGCAATTCATAGCAAATTCTGTCAATTTTAATTTCAATTTAATTTTTTATCAATACACCAATAAATTTGTTACAGGTCATTGATAAACTCCAACAAACCACAATCAAATTTTTTCGTTCAAATTCAAAAATATTTGTTGAGGATTAAACGTAACGTTCAACAACAAATATTTTGTACTGTTGGATGCTCAACAAATTACTTACAAATTATGTTATTGAGAACACAAATTATTTGTTGCCTTCTGATGGTGACGATTGCTAACAACTTTTTTGTAATAATGGTTATTAAAAGTACAAATTAGTTTGTTGCAGGAAAATTAACAAATTTTGTTATTGGTTTTCCAACAAAAGTTATTGGTTCTCAAACTTATTTTTATCTGTGAACTCTTGGGAGAAAACACATCACACATTTACAAGAACAATTCGATTTCTCGCAAGGACTTTGATAATTACAATAATTTCTCACTTTCAAGAAGAAATTGTAAGGACCTCGTTAAAATATTAATTTAAAAATATTATTGATTTCAGGTACATCTACACACGTGTACTATTATATAATATTTATATTGTTTTATTTTTCAATTTCTGATAAGGTATTTAGAATATTACTATGTATTATTATTATTTTTATTTATTATTTTTTTTTTTCATTCTTCAACGTAGAGATAAGCCCGAAAATTAGTAGCAATAGAAAAATTTAATCATAAAGCTAGGGAATATTTCTAGGGATCACCCCATATAGAGATATTTTGTTGCCAAGTTATAAGACAGATTGATGATTATTTTAAAATAAGAATAAACATATTTTTGTGTTTTAATAATATTATTTATCGACTGGTTTCTAGATTTTATGCAATTTTCTGAAATTTGTTATTGAAATTAGGGTCCCTAATGTCTGCTATACAGTTTTACCATATACATATTTCCTATAGGAGCCAAATATAAACAATCGATAACAATGTCTCACGAAATTTTCAGTAGCAAAAATGCATTTATTATGGCCAGCTGAAATTTCGTTAGAGGTACATACCGGCCTATATCGATGAAATTTTCGTAAAGCCGGGAATAAAGCCAGGGAATATTTCTAGGGATCACCCCATATAGAGATATTTTGTTGCCAAGTTATAAGACGGATTGATAATTATTTTAAAATAAGAATAAACATATTTTTGTGTTTTAATAACATTATTTATCGACTGGTTTCTAGATTTTATGCAAATTTCTGAAATTTATTATTGAAATTAGGGTCCCTAATGTCTGCTATACAGCTTTGGTATACAGTTTTACCATATGCAATGTCTCATGAAATTTTCAGTAGCAAAAATGCATTTCTTTTGGGCAGTGGAAACTTCGTTAGAGGTAGCGGAAGTTTCGTTTGCATGCCAATAACACAGTTTTGCAATACATCTCTTATCGGAGCAAAATGTAAACAATCGATAATAACTCTCACGTAATTTTCGTTAGCAAATATATAGCAATGCGTTACCGGCCTGTAGATTTTCTCTGCGTAGAAAAAGGGCGGTGATTATCATCGTTTGAAGAAAAATATCATGTGTCATTTTTTAAGCTTTTAATAAAATAGGAGGGCTGGAATATAAAAAAAAACTGTTTTAGTCCTTTCAAAAGTTTTTGGGTAACATTTCAAATTTACGTTGTTCGTTAGACAAAATTACAAGAACTATAAAAAGATATCACCATACACCGAACTGTTTTTGTTGACTTTTATGAGTGAATAATTGTGAAGCGATATCGATCAATTATACGTTAAGGTGGGTATTAAGTTCGAGTTTAGCCGCTAAAATCGTCATTTTTTCACGATTACTTTTCTTTAATAATCCATTTTAAGGAATACAAACTGTGTGAAAATTTGCTTTGGGCTATTCCCCATCAAGTTATAATGAAATCTTAAACAAAAATGTATAATTTTATGCCTTTTTTACTGATTTAGTTTTCACTTTAGTGAAAAACTCGAACCTAATACCCACCTTTAGATATAAAATTGTTAATAACATCCCACACCGAATTCCAGTTGTATCACAGAAAAAAAAATTACGAAAATTTTTCCAATTAAAATCTTAATTGAGTTTTAAAAAATATTCAATTAAAAATTTAATTGATTCAACATATTATTTAATTGAAATAAAACTCAATCACACAAATTAATAGTATCAATTAATTTTTTAATTAGATCAATTAATTTTTTAATTGACTGTCAATTAATTTTTTAACTGATACTATCACTTCTGTGATTGAAGACATTTCAATTAAAAAATTTATTGGATCAATTAATTTCGTGATTGAATCAGAAAAAAATTTTTTTTTGTGTAGGGAATGAAATTTCGTCACAGGATGGAATTTAACAGGCAGACGGACCAACATGACTACTCAGAATTTCACCACGATCTACAATCTAAGACCAATATTTCCAATTATGCAATCTAAGACCAATATTTCGATACATCGCAGACATATTTAAAAATGTATGCAAACAAACCCCAACAACTTATAATGTGGATATAAATATAAAAAATACAAAAAACTCATTTATTTATTACGTAGTTGTAAAGTTGTCTCTGCCAGAAAGTTTTCAGTCCCATTTAAAATTCAACTTGATTTTTTAAAAAATTAAAAATATGTTTATATAGAATGTCATCTACACAAGTATCTGTTTTGTGTTAAATTTAACCCTTTCCCATTGTGGACCAGCATATTTCGTGTTGTTTTTAATAACCTTGTAATTATTTTATCATTTAAAACAATTATTATGTAAATAATTAACTTGAAAATGATTGACATGATATTTTAATGTCGCTCTATTCCCTTTAGCGTGAATATAGAAAATCACATCAATGAAGGTAACAAAATTTCTAAAAGCGTTGGCCCAAAATGGGGTTCTATTTAAACGAAATTCTTACGATTGAAATATTGCCAGAAATTTGAATAAAATACGTGTGCCAGGACTTACCCTGCGGCATCACTTTCGCACATATAGTTTGCACTCTCTTGCGAAATTTCTTTTTATATGTCGATAATGCAGTTTTGTCATTTACTTCTTCAGGTAACAAAACGTAAACAATCGATAACCATTCCTTACGGAATTTTTGTTAGTAAATATAGCAATGCATTTCTTAACGGTAGCGAAAATTTCGTTAGACGTGCATACCGGCCTTAAAGTAAAAATGCTTAAGGGCCGGTATGCACCTCCAACGAAATTTCTGCCACACATAATTGCATTGGTATTATTGCTAACTAAAATATCGTGAGACGTTGTTATCGATTATTTATATTTTGCTTCCATAAGAAATACGTGGTAAAATGTATTATTCACATGCAATGGAAATTTTCGCAGAAGCTACATGCCGGGATTATAGCCCAGTGTGCAGCTCTTGTGAACATTCCCATTGCATGCCAATAATACAGTTTTGCTTTGCATTTCATATGGGAGCAAAATGTAAACAATCGATAACAACGTCTCTTGAAATTTTCGGTAGCAAAAATACCAATGCATTTCTTATGGGTAGCGTAAATTTCGTTTGAGGTGCATACCGGGCTTATGAGAGCAAAATTTAAACAGACGATAACAACACCCCACAGAATTTTCATTAGCAAATATACCAATGCATTTCTTATGGATAGAGGAATTTTTTTAAAAGTACATACCACACTTAAGGGAAACAAATAGATACAGAGACTTAAAGAGCTTTTAGTGTAAAACATCTGTTACGCGTTTTCATTTGAATAATACAAACTTGCCTATATAGCGATACTGATAGTTTTGTGACTGAATATTTTTGTGAAACGTATTAGAAACAAACGACAAATAAATATTAACAAATTCTTTTATATTGTATGCAAATTGGCCAACTTCTTCTTTCTTCTTCTAAACGTCGATAGACAAATTTTATAGGTAATTAAAACAGAGAGATGATCTTCAGAATGGCTCATGCAAACGCAGTTGGACAAATAAAACACAAAAAATGTTGTAATATTTTTAAAACAATATATTTAAAAAATTAAGATTAAAAATCTTTATAATGTTTTCGATTCTATTTCATTTCCATTCGTTTTTGTTTTTTTTTTTTTTGGAAAAAGTGCCTATTTGTCAATCTCTTTTATCATCATCTCGCTACCTCCCAGGGCAAATGGCATTTATTAACCACACAAAAAAATTTGCACACTCTTTGCAATACAAAAACATGCACATACACATACACTTTTACTGTATCATTCATACATACAACTATATGAACTTTCTCGCCTGATGTTTTATTTTTTACCGACAACCAACATAGGGCGGTTAAATGAGCGTTTGCTTCGCCAGTTTTTGTTTAGTCTTCATTGACAGTTCATAGTGAATAGACGTTTTCGTTTGGAACGCTACAGCGGAGGAACTCCTTAAAATCTGTGAAGTTACTTTCTAATAAATAAATTCATTAGATGTTCTGAAACTGTGACAAGACCTACTACTGTTCCACATAATTGAAAGAATATTTTCAAAATAGAAAAAAAATAAAACGAAAGCGTCAATTATTTCCTTGTGTTCTGCAATTGAAATAAAGACTACTGAAACCAAGTGAAAATATTAAATAGAGTGCTAACGGTAATTTTTTCTCCAAAAACCGCTACAAAAAGAACTCGCAAAGAAGTGAGAATTGGAAAGAATTTGAAAGAGACTCATATGAAAGAACTGTCAACGGAAGAAAATCCTTAGTATTTTTTTTCATTTGAAAAAAAAAAAACAATCAACTGAAAAACAACAAAGTTTTCTTGCCCAAAGAAATTAACTCTACTTGAGCCTTACTTTACTGGACCTACGGTAAGGCAAAACGAAGGTTAATAATTCTCCAAAGCAACAAAAACAATAAAACCAACCAACCGGAATCACCGAATCACCCCCAACAAGTGAGAGACCATCAACAACAACTAAAAGGACTACCCAAGGACCTTTTGCCGATACATAGCTAAAGAAAGAAAAAGCACACACTCATACAAGGGCAGCATAAAAAGTCGCCTGATTTTAAGGTATGTATCGTCTGTCGTCTTCGTCATCGCAGCCAGTTGGTGTTCGTCGTACACACAACAAAACATCAGCATTGTCCTACAAGCAGTGAGAAACGAAAATACATAACCTCTAATGGTATTTGGATAGTAGTATATGTAGAATGTATGTTATTGCTGAGAGGATACGTTATGCAGGATTATTATGTAGCCGGGTTATTATTAGAAAGCTATGCCAAGAGCATGTAACCATGGTGTTTGAGTTCTATAGTTTTATAAAAAAGGATTTCAACTCCACTTTCAGAAAAAAATTCCTTCCAGCCAAATGTGAATGGGCTATTAGGAAAATTGCCTAGCAAAGGTGCGTTCTATTGGAAAACATTACACCCCTTTGAGAGGATACGCCTATTTGTCATGTTTCCAATCATCTGGTTTTTCGGACGGTTTCAAGTTTTTGTTGGGAACCACATACGAAGAAGTTTTTAATAATAGATTTAGCAATAAGGAGTGCAACCATCTTCAAAATGTGTTGGTGTATCCTCTCGTATTTAGGGTCAAGTTTTTCACAAAGATAACGCTATTACGAAGCTTTTTTAAAACCACTGAGCAATTGTTTCAATTACCCCAATATATTGTTTTTCTGTTTTATGGGAAAATGTAGTCCCGAGCTTGGAGGGCCAGTTTGGGATTTTTGGATCCTCTTTAAGTTGTGTTTTTCACATAAGATCAAAACTTCCAAAATGTTTAAAAATAAATAATTCCTTTACGAAAGTCAGTATATACTCTTATAAAACAATTTTCGAGTACAAACAAATTCAATTTTCTGGTATATGATCTTACTCAAGGAGAACAGATTATTATTTTTTTACATTAAAATTATTGTTTTAAAAGAATGTTTTTTTTTATTAAATTTCCAATACTTGTCTTTAAAATTGGATCCCTTCGGTTGAAGTCACATGTCTTTGATGTAAGGTATAATGCCTTAATGCAAAGAAAATTATTCTGAAATACACCTATATTTAAAGCAATTTATAATCAGTTTTTAAAAATACATTTTGAAAACTGATTATAAATTGTTTTAAAAGTTTACCATATAGGGGATAATCTTTAAAATATTTTTTACATAATATATTTTTTACGAAAGATATTCTTACGATTCCCAAAGGATATGTGTGCTTTGTAATGTGAACAATTAATATTGAACCTATAGTGGAAGCATATTGAACACATGGAAGTGTTTTAGTTGACATTGCAAGAAAATCAACGCAGTCTTATGTAGGAGTTTTTGCCCACAAAAGTGTCCATTTCTTATTGGTATACGGTATAGTCCTTAAAATATTTTTTTTTTTTTTGGGAAAAAGCATGACTTCCATACGCCCCTCGAGTTTTTTATTCTCTCTACATCCGGAAAAATAATCATTCTAAAATCGTTGATAAATCAATAGTGGCTAATAAAATCTAATAGATATCACAATAACCCATTTTTGTTTTGGCCAAACCCTCTCTCGCTAATTTTCCACTGTACTAGGCTATAATGATTTATCGTTATCTATAATAAGGCCAATAAAGTATGATTCAACTGACCTTTGTGTGGTCAAATAACAAACTTATATCTAAAAGGTTTCTCCTAAAGAAACAAACATCAATATACAATTATACTGGCCTTTATAGGACTTCATGGAAAACAGGAAAAATCTATAGAATTAATTAGATCCTACTAGCGCTATTGCAAAGATATGTGACCACTACAAATATGACTACAACCAGTATCCATGTTGTGAATTAAACATTTATTTTGTGTCCATTTATCAATACCACCACATCACAACCAAGTACATTTCTTCCACCAACAATTTTCTCTTCTTCGCCAGTTCCCCTGCTACGTTTCTTTAGCTTGTCATTTTTGTTTGCCCATAGAAATATCTTCCGTTTTAGTGGCGTGATGTCGAAAAATGTGATGTGAAGAAATAAGCATACACAAAGGCCCCTAATAGCAGAAGGGAGCAAAAAAAGAAACTTCAGTGTAGCAAAAAATCTTTAGAGATTGTGATAATAGTTTCGTATACAAAACTACTACCATTCAAAGAAATTTCAAAACTAACCGTTTGCGGTGTTAATGAACTTTGGTATATTTTTTTTGTTATCGTTTTGTCTAAAATAATGTCTGCAAAAAGAAGAAACCATAACTAAAATAAACTTAAAAACAAATTAAGTAAAAATCAAAACAAAAAATACATTTCTGGTGTCATAAAAAACTACCTAGCTAGATTAAAATGCAACTAATTGCAGTTACTAATTCCCATAATTTAAATAAGGGAATTTGGTATATCGTTTTTGTTTTTGAATATATACTAAGACTAATTTAAATTATGCAAATTGTCATAAGGGCTAGTTGTTCTATGGAAATTTTTGACATTTAGATTTTCGATCCTCTTGAACACCATGATACCTCATTCACATTATACTTCCAAAATCCACTTTAACTAGATTTCAACTGTAATTTGCCTTATAAATAAGGGATTTCAAATCCACTTTTAATAGATTTCGAGCCTATGAGGTATAAGTTCCAAAATTTTTTTTAGGAATATATTAGTAATTGTTACTAACAAAAAGGCAATACAAATGGAAAACTTAATAATTTTAAACAATAGAAAAGAAAACTAAGAAATGCATCCCTAAAATGTGAACGCAACTATTCGATAGAAACAAAAATAAAATTGTCATAGAAAATTGCTTTTTAAAAGGTCCATTTTACGTTAATTTTTTTCCTATTATATATTTTTAAGTGAACGTATACATTGTAGAATTATTTATAAGGGATTATCAAAATGTCAAAAATTATTGTAGATTTGCAAATAGTTCAAATGAAAACATTGTGTCATTTCCATGAAGGTTATTTTATTGGAAGTTAGTGCTACAGTTAAAGTTGGGCCTCCTGATGTTTCCTCATGATTCGATACATTTGCTTGCAGAACTTCTACATAAACACCAATTTGAAAGATTGGGTATAATTCGGTTTTTGTAGTGGCAGGAGAGTAACACAAAATCCAAACAAATATTTTTGTACTTGTTTATTTACTTTTTAATGACATCTTGTTTGACATTGCGATGAGCTGCTTTCATGTTTTTGTACTAGTGAGGCTACCTTATAAATAATTATACCATGCATTTTAAAGAGTCAATTTTATGTTAATTTTGTCTATAATATATTCTTAAGTGAACTTAAACATTAAACAAAAAAACTTAATTATACAATTAGGCAACACTTTTAATGTATTCTATATGTCATTATTTATTGTCCAATTTGTAACATGTATACTTGTTTTGGTTATATACAATTGGGCAGATGGCGACCGCTGTCAAATAATTAAATTATTCCTTTAAATTTTAAATTGCATTATTGTCGAAGAATTTGCAACTTTTTGTTTTGTTTGTAAATACATTGTATTTCAATATAATTTAACGAAAAAAACTCCTGTAGTTCTACAAGGTATTAAATAAAATTTCTTCTAGCAAATGAAGGAAAATTCTAGGTAGATGAAGCATGCCCGCCTTACATACACAAGGTCGTGGGTTCGCTTCCGACCGAACACCAAAAAGTTTTTCAGCGGTGGATTATCCCACCTCAGTAATGCTGGTGATATTTCTGAAGTTTTCAAAGCTTCTCTAAATGGTTTCACTGCAATGTGGAACGCCGTTCGGACTCGACTATTAAAAGGAGGGCCCTTGTCATTGAGCTTAACATGGGATCGGGCAGCACTCAGTGATAAGAGAGAAGTTCACCAATGTGGTATCACAATGGACTTAATAGTCTAAGTGAGCCTGATACATCGGGCTGACACCTAACCTAACCTAGCTAGATGAAGGAAAATTCTAAACCAACGATAATAATGTTTCACAGAAATGTAGGAACATTTTTTTGCTGAAGTTAAATATGTGATTCATTTAGATGCTGCGAACACAGTTTTGGCACATGTTTCTTAATGCAACAAAATACAACAGTATCAAAACTACGCCTAATCAAACTTTCGTTAGAATAAATTGAACCTTGATGTGTTATTTTGAAGAAAATCAGTATAAATGGTCGATAACAACGCTCCGTAATTTTTGAAAGTAAACATATTATTTTAACTTAGGACATGTATTGCGCGTCCTTGTTTAAAATAAAATTTAACCATAATTACAATTAGCTAAAGGAAAATTCATTTTCACCTGAACACGTTTCGTACCCGGATTGTAACGTTTATAACGTACACGGTGACTGCTTACCAGTGTTTAGTATATTTTGTAGTAATAGTAAAATAAGATGTCGATAGCTGACTTTCCTGTCTCTAATCAAATAAAATTTATTACCATCTATATAATGCCACATAATTGTCTTTTTTAACAATCGTATGATTTTTTCACTTTTTCTCTCTCTTGTGTTTGTTTATATCGGTCGTTCTCAGAAATAAACAAAACGCCAAAAGTAAACTGAGTAATTAATAGAAATTTACCAGCAACATAAGAAAAACTGAGATTGTATATGTATTTCAAACCAAACCGCAAATTCACACGTAAGAGATTTTTTTGCCGGTTAAAGCTATCGTATGATCATTTGTTGTGTATAATAAACACACATATGTATATTGATCACGTTGGCAACATGCGATCATTATGAGAAATTTATTTAAAAAAAAAACAATATCTCGAAAAAGAGGATCCCGGCATATATAGGTGGTGTGAATAGATGTTGTGCATACCTTAGCAAGAACGACCTTCACAAGTGTTTGAATGCATTTCTTTCTGATAAGAATTGGCAAACGCAAATGTTTTGGAATATTATCTTGCCCAAAAATTTGGTAGCTATATTTTATTGTTAGGTATGTTCTTATTTTCTACTGAAACAAAAATTCACTACACATGAAGGCATTTGTGTAATGATTTTTATTTTCTTTGTGATATATGTGCCAAAAAAAATGTTTTAATTCTTTTGTATGACATCAAACTTTCTATACAATTATAGAAACTAATATACATTTTAATTATTAACAAAGTATAAAATCCTCCAAATACATTTTATGTTAAATAAAGCTTGTATTTTCTACATAGCTATTCGGAACAAGGATAGGGTCTTTTAATGAAATCTGAAAGTATTATAAACTTCATTAAATACCATATCACACCACGCAATTAGTCAGATATGGGTCAAAATATAAAATGCTATACTTTTAGATTTACATATCAAATATGTTATCAATTATGGCCATGACAATATGTCTAATTATTTATTTTTTATTTATTTATTTGCTCGATATTGCAATTTGAAGCCATGATTATTAGATATTAGAGTACTCTGATAAACTAAATTTAGTATTTCCCACAAATACTAGTTTTCAATTATTATATATCTGTTCAATTTATACTCTGCAAGATAATTTATATGAATTTGATATAATGGAAGGAAATCAGACAATCTACAGCATTCACTTCCGTTAAAATAGAAACAGTAATAACCGTATATTTCAGCGATCACGCGGTTAATGCATTCCTAAATTGTGGTATAAAAAATGTCGAACAAATGTCGGCCTTAAGGCCGTTATGCACATCTTACGAAATTTTAGCTTCCCATAAGAATTACATTGCTCGTGAGCTTGTTGTTATCGAATATTTTCTGAGCCGTTTTGTATATTGTAATCGATAACAACGTCTCCTAGTTCAATTTCAGTCCATTTATTTTATTTTATTTATTTATTTTTGATTAATTGATACTTAACATTTTGATGCAAGATTGATATCCATTAGAGTAGTTCATTGTAATTCGCTAAATCGGCCTTTTATTTAAGCAATTCAGAACATTGCTCAAATAAATGAAAAAAAAAAAAAAAATAAATTTCTCAAATCAAATAGCAACGCATTTTTTATTGTTAGCTACTCAAATTGTCTAAAGTTAGTTGTGTCATTCAAAGATTATAGATTTGAGGAAGATAGGAAATTAGCTTGCGTCATACCAAATGTTGCATTTACCAGTTTAGTTTAAAAAATGTTTGTAATCTTTTAGTTGTTTTTCGTTTTTATTTTTTAAATGAAAAAATTTAATTTTCTTGATGAAACAATGTTAAATTTTGGGCAATAACAAAAATATTACATTTTCCCCTTTATGGAAATTAATTTCGTGCACTTAATTTCTTTTTATTTGCATTTTAATGCTATGTCAATACTTGTCGTATACGCGTTTGGTTCGAGTATTAAAATAATCTGGTAAATGGTTCGATCTCCTCAATAGCTAATTTCCTATCTTCCTACAATTTTTAATCCTTGGTGTCATTATCCATTAAGACGGGCTATATAGAATAAATGCTAACGAAAATTCAATTTGACGTTGTTATCGATTGTTTACATTTTGCTTCCATAAGACATATATTACAACAATGTTATTGGCACGCAAACGATTTTGGCTAGAGAAAGGTGTATTCCGAGCTTTATACGAATATCTCTTAATATGTACAATCGATGGACATGAATGTAGCGCTACTTTTAGTCTTCATTACCGGAGAGTGATTCCATATACACATGTTGCCATGTCAGCCTACCGCCTGAAACGATTTTTTTCTTCTGTTTTGCACAAAAATTCTACTGACGTAATTAGGGAATAGTATCGCCTGATATACAAAGCGACGTTGTGGTATATTTTCATATTCTATTCCTACACCACATCATCAAGAATAAACAAAACATGCAAATTCTCTTGCTTCCCGATTGTCATGCTCAGTATATAGAGAGAATTTAATTATATGCATTAAGCGTATGTTTGATTTGCTCTTGTAAACTATACTCACTGATATTTTGGTACGCTATTCAATGTAAACATATTAAATGATATTAAAATGCCTTTGATGGGTATATTATGTATGAAAATAAAAGTATTTCACGTTTGTAAACAATACTCTCATTTTACACTCCCAATGGAAGCATATAAATACTTAGTTAAGAATCTATTTACACATTTCAAAAGCAAAAGTAGTGTCGCAAATAGGCGACCAGTGCTGCCGCTACTACTTCAATCGAAGTATTTTGCTTCATTTTCACAAAATTTACTTCGTCACTCCTTCTTTCAAAAATCTGCTTCACTTTCTGTTCTGCTCCAAATTTTTAAATTTTCCCCCATATTACCTAATTGTTTTTCCTATTCCTTTAATTACGATGAACATAGCGGTTTTAATCATTGAATTATTAACCGATGTGGACCAATTTTTGCATAGTTGTTAGAGACCATATACTTACACCATGTACCAAATTTCAGCTGGATCGTCCCCGCAAGCCAAATTTGGGGATCCGTTTATATGTGGGCTATACGTAAAAGTGGACAGATATGGCCCATTTGCAATACCATCCGACCTACATCAATAACAACTACTTGTGCCAAGTTTCAAGTCGATAGCTTCTTTCGTTCGGAAGTTAGCGTTTTTCAACAGACGGACGGACAGACGGACATGCTCAGATCGACTCAGAATTTCACCACGACCCAGAATATATATACTTTATGGGGTCTTAGAGCAATGTTTCGATGTGTTACAAACGGAATGACAAAGTTAATATACCCCCCATCCTATGGTGGAGGGTATAATAAAATGAATTCTATTGTTTGTTTTCAAAAATGTATGCTACTTCAATTTTATTCAATCTACTCCACTTTTTTCCAAAATCTACTTCACTCAATTTGTTACTAGCGGCAGCACTGTAGGCGACCACGTCATTATTTTCGTTTATTAGTTTTTTAATCGTTTGTATGAATAATTTACGAAACTCGCATTTTTGTTTATATGTACATCCATATATTAGCAGTACATGCGTCTTGAACTTGAAATTTTAAATCACGCCACACTGATATTGCCATTTCTTTGCCATGGTTGTGAGAGTTTTATAATGAGAGAGCGAGAGAGATCATATTAGCAAACAGTTGTGTTTATTTGCGAAACAACAACAAAACATATGTTTAAATTTCTATTCGTGGGGAACTGGGAAATGGCATAAAGCGCGGTACGATAGAAATATTTGGTTTTTGCGGGAGTAACACAAATGTGCCATTTTTTATAATATGAAATTTGAATATTTTATTAGAACTCGTATGTGGAATTCGTTATTGGTAATTTCATTTCATACCATTAAAAGTTTGATGATAGCACCATTCCTTAAAAAGTTTGAATATTAATCAGCTTTTGTGAGTGAAAAAATAACTTGTCTTTAGATAGGTTGATTTTTCATTTTAAAATGAAATTTTATTCGTATTAAATACTATTAAATTTTCATTAGTCCTTGGACATATCGCAGCGAAAATATCAAATATTCTTTTAACTTTTAAGCAATGCTTCTTACAGCATATTACTTGGGGAAATTTTTACTAATTTAAAATTTGTTATAAATTGTTCTGAACATAAGACTCATATTTAAATTTACAATAATGAAATTAAGTTCCCATGTTTGGTTTATGCTCTAATGTAACAATTCAATAAGTTTATTCCCTTCCCAATTAATTATAAGCGAAAAATTAGATTTTAGAGCTATCTAAATACCGGTCTTTAGGAAGTGCTGCCGGTTTTTATATAAACTCATTTTGCGGTCAACGCTTGTAATGTTATTGTATGAAGAAAATCATTGAGAAAAAATATCAAATAAAATTACCAGAACTCCCATTCACAAATGGTAGTTGAACAAACAAATGAATGCCGGCATAATTACAAACCGAAAATCATGCCATAAACACACTACTGCAACAATACACGAAATATTGAGAAAGCACAAAAATATACCATCTACCAGGCTTCCCCCATACTCTCGCGCACAAACACACACAAAGTCTCTGGCTTGTGTTTTGGTTAGTTGTTAGCCAAAAAATCACCTGATTTTTTCAATGTATACTAACGTTTCAATTCCAGCCTTTTTACAAATTGTTGTTGGGTTGGTTTTATTTTTGTGATGATGCAAAACCAAAATACACATGGGCGAATACGCGAAGAATGTCAGAGACAATGAGAAATAAAACCAAACAAATTGAAAGTTTACTACGCATTTCACATTCTTAAGAGAATGTCTCGTGTTGTCAGTGTTGTCAATACAACTTTTTGATGTTATGAAAAAATTGAGGGTAGTAGCACATATGCAAAAAGCAGACTTTTGCGTATTCTAGAAGATTTTTTTAAAAACCTAGTACTAAGATCGCATTTTCGCACGAAAAATGTTATACTTCATATTAAAACACGTGGAATAACTGAAAAATTCTCATTTTGAGGTTTTTTGAACAGATGGAAACTTCGGAATTCTCGTACGGAAAAATTGCTAGGCATATTATTTCACACAAAATTGGGTATTAAGTACGAGTTTAGCCGCTAAAATTTTTCACGATTACTTTTCTGTAATAATCCATTTTATGGAATACGAACTATGTGAAAATTTGCTTTGGGCTATTCCCCATCAAGTTATTATAAAATTTGCAACAAAAGTGTATAATTTTATGCCTTTCTTTATTGATTTAGTTTTCACTTTAGCGGCTAAACTCGAACTTAGTACTCACCTAAACAAGTTATTAACAGCCAATATCTCATATCCGAAACAAATGCTTTCGTTCTACTAGGAAAATCAGCTGTTTTTAGCAGTCGAGCAAAAGCGTTCGTTTCGGAGAAATTGGCTGTAAATGCAGATATTCGAAATTAGTACTAAGCATTACTAAAAAGGAAAAAACTACTCTACAAAAGTTGTTAAAAACAAACAATTTTTTTAGTGTAGGAGAAGAAGCGAAAATGAAAAGCAAAGAACATTGTCGGACTAGTTTTCGAGATATCGACATCAGAAAATCGGTATTTTCTTTATTTTTTGTTAAGTATTACAGCAATTTTTCATGAAAGGAATGAAATTGCGTTTTTTCGTAAAAAAGTACACTTTAAAGAGGAAATATTAGGTAACATTTTTGTCGGAAGACCGTAGTTTTCGAGATACCGACCATTGAAAATTGGCGTATAGGTGGCCAAAAAAATTCATTGAGTGTATATGACTAAGTTGTGGACAATGCATATATCGATATTTTTTCTCCTTATATGTTATGAATATAGCTAATTCCTTTCTATTTATTACACTCAATTTCAGATCTCTTTAAATCTTCAGCAACTCAAACTGTTGAAAACCGAGAACACCATTAATTCTCTACAAAGTGTACATCAAACAGGACATAATAACATCAATAAAACAAATAAATCCAATCACAATTCATCACCACAATTACAAAAGTCTGGGAAATCCTCAAATCGTCGGAAAAAGAGACGTAATAAACAACAACAACAGCAGCAGCAACAGCTTAATACTGTTTTACTACAGGATCAAAACAACAAACAGCATCACGACGGCGAATTGGATCAGATAGTAGTGGTTAAAGAATCATTTTCATCCACATCCACCATAGCACAAGCACGACCTCTCAGCACCACATCCACATCTAACGCTAATCAAGAAAGCAACAACATGCCCGCCCGTTTTGCCGACGATGTCATTAATGACACAACTGATCGTAATGTTCCCATGAATGGACATTATGCTAGCCGCCATACCAATGGTGGTTTGCCCACCAGTAGTGATATCGCTATAACTGGTTTCTCTGGCCGTTTGCCTGAAAGCTCAAACATTGAGGAGTTCAAGCGTAATCTCTTCGAAGGTGTTGATATGGTGAATGATGATCCTAGACGTTGGGAAAAGGGTCTATATGGCTTACCTGAACGTTTGGGTAAAATTAAAGATGACGATTTGGAACATTTCGATCAGCAATTCTTCAGTGTGCATCAAAAACAAGCCGAATGTATGGATCCTCAAATGCGCATGTTATTGGAATGTACTTACGAGGCAATAATTGATGCTGGTGTCAATCCTTCCGAAATTCGAGGCTCTCGCACTGGTGTCTATGTTGGTGTGTCTTCTTCCGAAACTGAACAATACTGGATGGCCGACCCAGAACGTGTTAATGGCTATGGTCTCACCGGATGTGCCAGAGCTATGTTCCCCAATCGTGTTTCATTCACATTCGATTTTAAGGGTCCCAGTTACAGTGTTGATACAGCATGCTCCAGTTCATTGTATGCTTTGGAGCAGGCTTTCTCCGATATGCGCGCTGGAAAGTGTGACTCTGCTGTAGTAGCCGGTCTGGGTGTACTTCTCAAGCCCACTATGTCTTTGCAATTCAAACGCTTGAACATGTTGAGCCCCGATGGTATGTGCAAAGCCTTTGACGAGTCTGGCAATGGATATGTTCGTTCGGATGGCTGCGTTGTGATTTTCTTACAGAAAACAGATTGTGCAAAGCGTGTATATGCCACTGTCTTGAATGTTCGTACCAATACCGATGGTTATAAGGAACAAGGTATTACCTACCCAATTGGTGCTATGCAAAATCGTTTGATTCGTGAAACTTATGAAGAGATTAACTTGAACCCCCATGAGGTGTCGTATGTTGAAGCTCACGGTACCGGCACTAAAGTTGGTGATCCTCAAGAAGTGAATTCCATCACAGACTTCTTCTGTAAAAATCGTAAAACTCCCTTACTAATTGGCTCTGTGAAATCAAACATGGGCCACTCTGAGCCCGCATCTGGCGTTTGTTCCATTGCAAAGGTTTTGATTGCTATGGAAGCAGGTCAAATTCCCGCTAATCTACACTACAAAAATCCGAATCCTGATCTATATGGCCTTATGGATGGACGCTTAAAGGTGGTAGACAAAAATATGCCTTGGGAAGGCGGTATTGTTGGCATCAACTCCTTTGGTTTCGGCGGTGCAAATGCCCACGTAATTCTTAAATCGAATCCCAAACCAAAAGCTATTACTCCTACTGTGGGACCACCAAAAATGGTCGTATGTTCGGGACGTACATTCGATGCTGTACAAGATCTTCTTGAAGATGCCACCGCTCACCGTGATGATGATGAATACTTGGCTCTCATCAATGACATTTATTCCAAGAATATTCCTTTGCATTACTATCGTGGTTATTGTGTCATGGATAATAAGGGTTCAATGCAACGTGAGGTTATGGAGTTTTCTGACGAGAAACGCCCCATCTGGTATATTTATTCTGGCATGGGTAGCCAGTGGGCAAGTATGGCTAAAGATTTAATGCAATTCGAAGTTTTCGCACAATCCGTGCATCGCTGTGCTGAAGCCCTGAGACCCGAGGGTGTTGATCTAATTGATGTTTTGACCAAGTCGACGGACAAGAGTTTTGACAACATTTCGAACTCCTTCATCTCAATTGCCGCCATGCAAGTTGGTTTGACTGATCTTCTTACATCTTTGGGCATCAAACCTGATGGCATTATAGGTCACTCTGTCGGCGAGTTGGGCTGTGCTTATGCTGACGGCTGTTTCACTCCAGAACAAACTGTGTTGGCAGCTTATTGGCGAGGCAAGAGTATTGGTGAGACAAAATTGACAGCTGGTAAAATGGCAGCCATTGGACTGGAATGGGAAGAGGCCCACAAACGCATGCCATCTGATTGTTTCCCCGTCTGCCACAATAGTGTTGATAACTGCACCATTTCTGGTCCTGCGAAATCAATTGATGCCTTGGTAGAAAAACTCTCCGCAGAGGGAATCTTTGCTAAGGCCGTTAATTCATCGGGCTATGCTTTCCATAGCAAATATATTGCAGAAGCCGGACCAAAACTTCGCAAGAGTTTGGAGAAAATTATTCCCAATGCTAAAAACCGTACTCCAAGATGGATTAGTACCAGCATTCCAGAATCTGCTTGGAATACCCCAGTCGCCAAGCAATCATCAGCTGCTTATCATGTGAATAATTTGCTTTCGCCCGTACTATTCTATGAAGGACTTCAACATATTCCCAAGAATGCTATTGCTATCGAGGTTGCTCCCACTGGTCTTTTGCAAGCCATTCTTAAGAGAGTCTTGGGCTCAGAAGCTACCAACATTAGTTTGGTGAAGAGAGGACATGAAAACAATGTAGAATTCTTACTGATGAACATTGGCAAGCTGTATGCCGGCGGCGCCCAACCCCAGATTTTGACCTTATTCAAACCAATTTCATATCCCGTTGGACGTGGCACACCCATGTTGAATTCCAAAGTGGGTTGGGATCATTCTCAGAGATGGATGGTACCTAAATACGGAAAAGAAACTAGTTCCGGTGAAACATTAATCGAAATTGACTTGTCCAACGAAGAAGACGCCTATTTAGCAGGTCACACCATCGATGGACGTATTCTGTTCCCTGCTACCGGCTACATGACCTTAGCTTGGAAGACTTTCGCCAAAATGAAAGGTATGGAATTTGAGAAATGTCCCGTCATTATGGAAAATGTTGTATTCCATCGTGCCACCATTCTCAACAAGGAGGGAGTTGTCAAGTTTGGCATTAACTTCTTTGATGGCACTGGTAATTTCGAAATTTGTGAAGGTGGAACTCTAACAGTGTCAGGCAAAATCTCTTTGCCTGAAAATATTCAACAAGAGGAACTTCCCTTGGATCCTTTGACTGCCAACACCCAAGTCAAGGAATTAAGCACCAATGATGTATACAAGGAGCTTAGACTTCGTGGTTATGACTACTCTGGCATCTTCCGTGGTATTGTGAAGTCCGACACTACTTCAAGCGCCGGTAACCTGCAATGGATTGGCAACTGGGTTAGTTTCATGGACACCATGTTGCAATTCAGTATCTTGAGCAAAGATTTGAGAGAACTGTATTTGCCCACACGTATCGAAAAGGCTGTTCTGAATCCCTTGAAACACTTGGAAGAAATGGCCAAAATGAGCACCGAAGAACAAGCTCAAAAGGGTGTACCAGTATATATGTACAATGATATTACTGTAATTAAGAGTGGTGGTGTGGAAATGCGTGGCTTGAAGGCATCATTGGCCCAGAAACGTCCAGCATCACAAAATCCTCCCACTTTGGAGCGCTACACTTTCGTGCCCTACCACAATACATCAGAATTGCATGAGAACTCAGACAAGGCCCGCTTGCATGCCTTGAGTGTTGCTCTCCATATGGTCATTGAAAATTCTCAGGGTGCCATAAAAATTAAAGGTGTTGAATTGGATAACGGACGCAATCCTGATGTTTTGATGGCCGCTAAACTCTTACAAATCATTGAAGCCGAACCTACTATTACAGCTGATGTAGCTGTGGTCACCGCAAATGGCAATGAGGACACTATTACCGCCACATTGGGCTCCGATTCTGGTGTCCGTATTGTATCCAAAAACATCCTCGAAGAACCGGTAGAGCAGAACTGTCATTTCCTTTATGCCTTGGATGTTTTATCGCGACCCGATACAATGATTTTGGAGAATGGCTTGAACACCATCAAGGAGAACGGTTTTATGATTTTCGAAGAAACTCTAGCTTCCTACGAAAAGTCGGGACGTAAATTGTTGAAACAATTCGGATTGATTGTCGTAAATGAACAAGTTATTGGTGGTTCTCGTGTCTTGGTCATGGCACGAAAGGAAGTCGATGTAAAACAACGAGATGCATTTGTCATCCAAGTTACCGAAAACAACTTTGACTGGCTGGAACGTCTCAAGGAGGCCTTGGCCAAGGCTGCGGAAATCGAACGCTACGTATACATTGTTTGCCAAGGCGAAGAGCTTTTCGGAGCTGTTGGCTTTATGAACTGCATTAAGAACGAAAATGGTGGCAAATTGGCTCGTATGATTTTCATCCAGGACACAAATGCCGAAAAATTCTCGCTCTCCAACAGCTTTTATGCACAGCAACTGGGTAAAGATTTGATCCACAATGTCCTTAAGGGAGGAGTCTGGGGCTCATTCCGCCATCTTAAGCTAGAGACCGATGTTGCCACTCTTCAAGTTGAACATGCCTACGTCAATGCTTTGGTAAAGGGTGATTTGGCCTCGTTGAAATGGATTGAGGCCCCACAAATGAATCCTAGTGCTTTAGATGATAGCATGGACTTGTGCAGTGTCTACTATGCTCCTGTCAACTTCCGCGACGTTATGTTGTCATCTGGAAAACTTTCCGCTGATGCTTTGCCTGGTGATTTGGCCCAACAAGATTGTGTTTTGGGTCTTGAATTCTCTGGACGTGATTCCAAGGGACGCCGTATAATGGCCATGGTACCAGCTAAATCATTGGCCACAACTTGTGTGGCCAGCAAAAATATGATGTGGGAAATCCCACCAAACTGGTCTATGGAGGAAGCCTCTACGGTACCCTGTGTCTATGCCACCGTTTATTATGCTCTGGTAGTCCGTGGAAAAATGAAGAAGGGTGAAAAAGTTTTGATTCACGCTGGCTCAGGTGGTGTTGGCCAAGCAGCCATTTCAATTGCTCTTCACCATGGTTTGACGGTATTCACCACTGTCGGTAGTGTTGAAAAGAGAGAATTCCTGAAGAAGAGATTCCCACAATTGAAGGATTCACATATTGGCAATTCCCGTGATTGTTCCTTCGAGCAAATGATCATGCGGCAAACACAAGGCAAGGGCGTAGATTTGGTATTGAACTCTCTGGCCGAAGAAAAATTGCAGGCTTCTGTACGCTGTCTGGGATTGAATGGTCGTTTCCTGGAGATTGGCAAATTTGATTTGAGTAATAACTCACCTTTGGGTATGTCCGTATTCTTGAAGAATACCTCATTCCATGGTATCTTGTTGGACTCTGTTATGGAAGGTGAAGAAGAAATGCAAAACCAAGTCGTTTCTCTGGTGGCTGAAGGTATTAAGTCTGGAGCAGTTCGACCACTACCCACATCTGTCTTTAACGACAAACAGGTGGAACAGGCCTTCCGTTTTATGGCATCTGGCAAACATATTGGCAAAGTTGTGATAAAGGTCAAGGACGAAGAGGAGGGACGCAAGGTTCTGAAACCAACACCGCGCCTAGTGAATGCCATTCCCAGAACTTACATGCATCCCGAGAAGAGCTACATCATCGTAGGCGGTCTTGGTGGTTTCGGTTTAGAGTTGACCAACTGGTTAGTATCCCGTGGTGCTAAATATATTGTATTGACCTCAAGGTCAGGTGTTAAGACTGGCTATCAAGCCCTGATGATCAGAAGATGGCAAGAACGCGGTGTAAAAGTATCCATTGACACCAGCGATGTTACTACCGCCAAGGGATGTCAACAATTATTGGAGAACGCCAATAAACTAGCCCTTGTTGGAGGCATTTTCAATTTGGCTGCTGTTCTAAGGGATGGTCTTATGGAAGATCAAACTGTGAAAGATTACCAAACTGTGTGCGAATCAAAGGTTCAGGGCACCAAATTTTTGGACCAATACTCTCGCACCTTGTGTTCCGAATTGGACTATTTCATCTGTTTCTCCAGTGTATCGTGCGGTCGCGGTAATATTGGCCAGACTAATTATGGTCTTGCAAATTCAGCTATGGAGCGTATATGTGAAATGCGTCAAGTTAGTGGATTCCCTGGTCTATCCATACAATGGGGAGCTATTGGTGATACTGGTCTCGTTATTGAAAATCTCGGAGACAATGACACAGTTATTGGTGGAACTTTGCCTCAAAGAATGGCCTCGTGCTTGCAAACAATCGACTTGTTCCTGCAACAACCTCATCCAGTCTTGGCCTCAATGGTTGTGGCTGAGAAACGTAAGTCTGACCAATCAGGCGGTGTTAGCTTGGTTGCCTGTGTGGCTAACATTTTGGGTCTGCGTGACACTAAAAACGTACAAGACGCAACCTCATTGGCCGATTTGGGTATGGACTCTTTGATGGGTGCCGAAATTAAACAAACCCTGGAACGTAACTTTGACATCATAATGTCAGCCCAGGAAATCCGTCAATTGTCATTCGGTCAATTGAAGGAACTCAGTGGTGGTGCTGAAGCCGCTGGAGCTGAAACAACAAGACCCGCCTCACCCGTACGTAGAAGCCCAAGTCCAACAGCAGCTTTTGGCGATGGCACACAAGTTGTATTCTCCACCGAATTGATGCCAACTTTACCCATTGTACGCTTACCATCAGCTGCTCCCATGGACAGCAAGAAGAGTCCTCTATTCTTTATCTCACCCATTGAAGGATTTGCCGATGCCCTTAAACAACTGGCCGCACGTATCGATTGTCCCGTTTATGGCCTACAATGTACAGCCGATGCTAATCTGGATTCCATTGACTCGTTGGCCAGTTTCTATTTGAAACATGTACGCTCCGTGCAACCCAAGGGTCCTTATGCCATTGCCGGCTACTCATTTGGAGCATTGGTTGCCTATGTAATGGTATTGCAATTGGAAAAAGCGAAAGACGAAGCCAAGCTAGTGATGTTGGATGGTGCCCCCAAATATGTCAATTGGTATACAACGACCTTCAAACAACGTCTCAATACATCCGAAGATCAAAATGAAGCCTATGGTTTAGCCTACTTTGGTATGGTGGTGGCCAATATCGATTATAGTGTGGTGAGCAAAATTCTCTTGACTGTACCCAGTTGGGAGGGTAAAGTGGCGAAGTGTGCGGAAATTGTATCGGCTGAAATTAATCAACCTGCAGATTTGGTGAGTTTACATGATGATTCCTACTAACCATGGGAACATTAAAACTAATTTGCTTCTCTACTTACAATTGCAGGTTAAACAAGCAGCGACGTCATTCTACAAAAAGCTCTTGGCTGCCGATAAATACGTTCCCACAACCAAAGTATCCTGCAATGTATCATTAGTTAAGCCAACTGAAAATTATGCCAAATTAGAAGAAGACTATGGTCTCAATGAGGTAAGTTGCAAAAGTATTTTATCAAATCGAATAGATAGGGTCATTCGAATAAATAGGAAACTTCTTTGATACAAATAAAATCAACCGTTTGCATGCAAGACGGAACGTCAACCACAATGTTTGAGAACTTTCCCATAGAAATTTTAATTCATCTATGCTAAATTGAAGCCTTTTTCTAAATATCCCATATTAACTTATGCTTAATTCATTCACTTTGAATTGCATATTTATTATAAATTATAATTCACCCTCACCGAAATGATTTTTTTAAATAAAATAATCTAGTCAGCATAGTGGAATTGAAAATTTCTCTTAAAAAAATAATTCAGCCATGCTGAATTGGATATTTCGGTAGAAAATTTAATTTAATCATGGTGAAATTTTTATAGAAAACTGCACTTAAGTTGTTCAGAGTATATACAGGGTAGGCAAAGAGTTTAGGGAGCCACCGTGGTGCAATGGTTAGCATGCCCGTCTTGCATACAAAAGGTCGTGCTTCGACTGAACAGTGGTGTAATAAAACCTTTCAGCTACAAGAAGTGTCATTGCAATGTGAATCTAATTGAGTTTGAAATATTGGGTCCTGCGCAGCTGATGTGTCAAAAGTAGTTCTCTGCGACTTTTGCCCACCCTCCTCTTCCGAATATATTAAAAAAATCAATATCGAGTTTTTACAAAATTATCTTTTTAAAAATTAATAAAATGTGATTTTAAATATTTTTTTTCAACTTTAATTTTTCCATCCAACTCTATAAAGAAGCTTCTTATTTATTTGTATATAAGATTTCCATTGTTTTATATCTAAAATGTATTTCGTCCCACACTAAATTCTTTTATTTGCTTTTCTTTCCCCAACCAAATAGGTCTGCAAGAAAACAGTGAATGTGCTAACAGTTGAAGGCAACCATCGTACGTTCCTGGTGGAGGAGAAATCATTAAGTAAAATAGAAACTATCATTCATAGTATCATACATTAATTGTGACGACAATGTTACAACATTGTAAATGCAAAAGAGAAACGTCCAAGAAAAGTAAAACTTGAAAAAAAAAACTACAAGCTGGTAAAAAGGATGTTGTACCATTCATCATAGGAAATAGACGCACATCTTGTTATTGAACATCACTTGTAAGGAAGCAATTGCTATTCACTCAGTTGTATTTGTTAGAAAAATCTATTGCACTTTATTTACCAGCATTTAATCGTCGTTCTCCCCTACCTAGACCATTCATTTCATTATAGCACCACCTTCACCATCATTACCACCACGAGTGAATATTGATAAGAATTACAAATTATAAAAACGTGATACCAAATTGATTTACTTGATTGCATCTTGCCCAAATTGTTTTGGAGGTTTAAAATAGTAGGTCCAAAACAAAATTTCAGCCTTCCAACAATTTGGGTGATAAGCAATCGGTAACGATTTTCTATTTCGAATATAGACATTAGTAGTATAATAATAATAATAAAAACTAAAAGAAAAATCATTCCATTAATTTGTGGTTTTGCTTAATTTTTCACATTAGACAAATGTGTTAAAACAACAAAAACAAACCAATAACCTACTCATCTAATAACCATAAGTTTTCTTCTATTGTATAATTTACCAAATCTATTTTAATTTGTACATCGTTATGTGATTAGTTTTAGTTGAATTTTTACATAAAATCTTGCATTTTTTTTCTCATTAAAAAATAAAACTAATTGAAAATATCGTTTTTAATTCTTAAGTTATTCTTAATAAACAAAAAGGATATTTTTTTATATAAATATGTAAAAAAAACCCAAACAATCTTTAAATGATTGATGATCTATTATTATTATCTAAATAAATATACGTTCGTTGAAATGCTTTAAAAAGAGGATAACAAAAAACACAAAAACACAACCAAACACCCACAACTATTTATACTTATCTTTTTTGCACTCAAATTTGATATTAATATTGGAACAATTTCAAGAATTAAAACAAATAAATGTATGTAACGAAAAATATCTAAATTTAAAAATGAATTTATTAATAAGTTGAAACCAAATTATATAAATGTGTATATTTATAGATGATAAAATAAAGAATAAAATTGAAATGTTTTGAAGTTTTTATTTGATTTTCGGTCATTTTTGCAGTATCACCTGGTAATCTTAAAATTATACTTAACTGTCGGATAGTCTTTGTTTCTCCAAAGACATGGTTTTAACTATTTACTGGAATACACTCCGATTGTTTTTAAGCAGATGTGCCATTTGGTGTTTCAATCTAGATATTATGTTTGTCTTTTATATCCTTTAGATCTTAAAATAGGAATAAATTTATCAAACGTTTGAAAATTTTGAATTTACACACGACATAATAGAAAAATCTGCTGAAAAAAATGAAAGTAGTCATTGTTTGCTGAAATAGCAACAAAATGTTTGCTGCTCGAATTTAGAAGCTTTAAAAGATATTATAGGGCAGAAATATACAAAAAAAATATTTATGATTCTGGTATAAACATTTTACTAAAATATAACATCATACAATGACTGCTGTTTTTAGCTGACATCTCTTCTCTCCATATTGATCAAAATTTTTGTGAAATTAATTCACTTGCATATGTCATGGTGCAAGTTCAATTATGTCCATGATGGTTGCATTTCACGTTAAAAAGAATATTTAATATGAAAATTTTAGTAAAAGAATGTATATATAATAAATAATGAATTAAAAATAATATTGGATTGATGTTGGTCATAGTCGACTAATGGAATTTGTAAATCGAACTGATGTAACAAAAAATGCAATGAACGAATAAAGTATTAAATTTGTTAATTATTTTGGTTTCTTATATTAACTTTATTGTTTTACACTAAATTAATAATTAGAGACAATTCTCAAAACTTTTTATACTTTTATTTTTTTTTTTGCCCAGTAAATAATTCTTTGATCAATTCAAATCCTCCACCCTTCTTTTAAGAATTAAGATTTAAATCCTAAAAGTATGCAATAATATGAATACTAAATTCATAGTGTAATTTCACTTAGTGTAGAAACGGCTATAAGTACTTTAATAACTACTGGGTGTTTTTACATAAAATGGTTCAATATGGCTCACTTCAGATGTAGAATATGGACAACAGAGGACTCTAGTGAATATGTTTCCAATCTTTCACTCATGCAAATCTTTAAAATGAGTCTTAGGGTATGGTCACACTAGGCAAATATTTGCCCGAAATGAGTGTCAAACTTTTTTCCTGGAGCACTTTCTAAATATCTGAATACCGTTTTTGGAAAATACTCCTATTGTGATGTATTGCATCCAATATGAGCTAAAAATGTTTGCTGGTTTGACTGTGACGACGAATGTTGTTTTGATTTCTGTCAAATATTTGCTCAGTGTGACCATATCGTTAGCCACCGTGGTGCAATGGTTAACATGCCCGCCTTGCATACACAAGGTCGAGGGTTCGATTCCTGCTACGACCGAACACCAAAAAGTTTTTCAGCGGTGGATTATCCCACCTCAGTAATGCTGGTGACATTTCTGAGGGTTTCAAAGCTTCTCTAAGTGGTTTCACTGCAATGTGGAACGCCGTTCGGACTCGGCTATAAAAAGGAGGTCCCTTTTCATTGAGCTTAACATGGAATCGGGCAGCACTCAGTGATAAGAGAGAAGTTCACCACTGTGGTATCACAATGGACTGCATAGTCTAAGTGAGCCTGATACATCGGACTGCCACATAAGCGTTTTTAAATTAAATTTAAATATTCAATATGTCAGTTGAGTTAAAGACGATTTCTTTAAATTAAAAATGTTTTTATTTACTTTAAAGAAAATTTTCGCACAAATTTAAAAATTTGTGTTCTAAATTTAAGGAAAAAAAATTTTGAAGCAAATATTATAAACTTTCTTTTAATTAAAATGTTATTATTTTATTCTTAACACTGCGTAAATCGAGAGTCCTAAAATTTAAGTTGCATAATCCTCCATATTAGGTCAATATTTTTTTCAGTGTAGGAGATGGTTTTAACTCTTTATTTTAAAGATGTTTTTACTTGAAACATAGTCAAGTCTGAAGTTAGAAAATTATGTTATAGTTAACACTTTTTTAATGGACTTTGATAGCACATGGAGAAAAAACTTAAAAAATTAAAATTTTGTTTCCTAGAATCAAGTAAGCAAAACTTTAATTTAAAAGGGAATTGTGTCTGAAACGTGTTCATATTTCAGTTCTCCCCTTATTATTCTCAGAAAAAATACCAAAACCATTAGTGTAAAGACAACATTTTTGGGACCAGACATGCTTTTTTTTATAAATACAAATGAATTCAATAACATTTTCTGAAATTCATTGACATTACTTGTATTCTTCTTCGTTGATAATTTATTTCGCTTATATAGAATTTTGTTTAATTAAGTGCAACAGTCTACAAATTTCTACAAAATAACAATATGAAAAGAAATTGATTCAGAGGTCATGATAGCTATTAAAGTCTGTTCGTGATAAGTTTTTTTGATTAACAAAAAAATACAAACCACTGAACCCCATTCAGGAGGCATTTTTATTTAGTACTAGCCGAATCCGCCCCGCTTCGCTGCATCTCATTTTTAGAGAAGAACCATATCCTTCACAGAATATTTCGAAGGATAAGATAATAAAAAAATCCAAAGGATTTGTAGCAAAATTCACATGAATGCAATGATGACGGATTTTTTTTTAGGTTAAGGAAGAAAATAAAGCCCACGTACGATATATGGTTCCCGGTGAACACAACATTTTTCTTTCATCTGTGGTTTATTTTTCTTTAATTGGTATTACCCATAGCATTTTTAGTCGTTCAGCAGAATTGACACTTATTTGTAAGAGAGATTTCACAAAAGTCGGGCAAGGGCAGGCTCCCTTCCACGTCCAAAAATCAGAATATAATGTACCCCATATTAATTCCATAACCTCTCCCACGTCCTCTGTAAATTTCAAGTAAATCTGAGAAGTTTAGTTTTTTTCACTGCACTTATAAAATAAGTCGGACGAAGGGCAGTTCCCCTCCTTGACCAAATATCAAAACATAAAGTAGCGGATCTTTGCCTAGAGGCCACCCCTAATCTTCCCTGAAAATTTCAAGCAAATCGGAGAACTTTGACCAAATTTCAAATAGTCGCGCAATGGGAAGGTCGCCTTCCTCGAGCTGATCCAAAAAATGGGGTACCCTATTTTCACCACAAGAGCACCCTCTACGTTCTCTGAAAATTTCAAGTAAATCGGTTCAGCCGTTTCCGAGCTTAGTGTGTAAATATAACCATAGCGATAGGCGAACACTTATTTACGTGTATTTCTTATGGGAAGCCCAAAATCCGCGACAGAATACCGTGACAGCTAGCGGCGTGTCGCTAAATTAAAACTTATTCTAACTCTTTGGCGAAAACTGGTATAATGTTGCCATCGCTTATCAATTTTTTTAACTCACCACTAGGAATTGCTGTTGCCTGGACACGTGTAGATTATTTTTTCTTGAAATAACTCAACAAATAACAAGCCATTGTATGTTTTTATTCAACTTCATTGTTGAATATTGTCAAAGCATGCTGTATTGACAACAAAAACGCTAGGAAACGTGAAAAAGGGAATTATTCGCCGTCAAGCTTATTGTATTTGCCGTTGCGGCAAAAATGTTTCGCCTACAAACAAACAAACATACTTTGAATTTCGAATTCTATCATTAATCTCCTCTTATCTGAAGTTTCTCAATAATTTTACCTTGTCTAACAATTATAGTAAATATAATCAACTTCCATTCTCGGGTATGGTGAAAATAATTTTGGCTAAATTATATCATAATTCCACCATTTTTAAATGCATTGAAATCATAACGGTAATAACTGCACACAACCAATGTTATGTAGACTCGGCCAACTGTTATTAAACTGTTGAGAGTAGAGGTGTGAAGCTCAGAACTATTACCATGTTTGAAAACATGAGCATGATTAAAATCGAGAGCGTTATTAAACTCTTAACATCCCAGGCAGGCCTGCCAATTTTGCCAATTTATCGTCATTTTGACGATTTTTGGCTCAAAAAATAGCAGTTTCCGATTTTTGCCTCGAAAATGACGATATTTACTCCGTTCAAAAATTTGGGAAAATCGAGCGATTTCGAAATCTGAACCGATTTCGATTAAATTTTGCTTACTTTAAGGATGCTTAATTATCTTGTATTAAATTTGAAGACGACCGGTTATTAAATAGGCTCAATACGACCCCATTTGTTGAAATTGGGCGATATATGTGTGTGGGGCTATATCTAAATTTGATCCTATTTTTTTCATATTCAAAAGCGTTCGTCATTGTGCCAAAAAAACACTGAACCAAGTTTCATCAAAATAATTGCGACCGGAATCCTGCGAAGAATACATAGAAAGACCGACCGATGAAGGGACGAATACGAATAGATCGACTCAGGAGGTGATTCCGAGTCGATCAGTATGTTTTATGAAGTCTATAATCAATATTTCTGGTAGGCACATTTTTTACAGATCAAAGTTATTATACCCTAACCACTATGTGGGATAGGATATAAAATCTGGATGTATTTATGATTTTTAATGTTTAGAAGCTGAAATTTAGAATATGCAAATAGTTAGTGGATGGAGTTCGCGTACTTTTCGGTTATGACTTACTCAGAATGCGTAATACAAAAATTTACTAAATATAGTAGAATTGTGTGTCTTTATATGAAATGAATACCTCCGCTGTTAACCAAAACATATGTTTTATTTTAATATTATTTAAATTCCCGATTTTTGACGATTTTTTAAAAAGCAAGTGCCGATTATGACGATTTTTTCGGGAAAAAACTGACGATTTTTCTTAAAATTTTATTGGCAGCCCTGATCCCAGGTGTCACTAAAATTATAAATGATTTCATTTCGTAAGCGTTTTATGTCCGTGGGCGGGATTTTCTTCGTGAGCGTATTTTTCCGAAATTCGTTACTCACGCACATTCACGAAAAAAATTTTTTGCGTGATCACGCTCTCTCACGTGATTCGTGATTCACGCCAATTTCGTGTCACGTGCACACCTCTAGGGCATGCTCTCCCAATACTGGAGGAATTGTTGCAATTTCAACCTCGAACCTAAATTCAGCTTATGGAAGATTACTCATTCCATTACCCACTTTCTCTTTATTTATTTTAAAAGAGGTTATTATTTTAATTTCCTCATATTCATTGATGACTCTCCTACTACTAGTAACTACCACATTTACACTTGTCTATTACAAGAGGAAACACAAAAGAGTAACAATGATAGCAATTAAATACTATTGATAAGAAGAAAGAGCTCTTTCTCTATCCAAGTATTGTATACATATACACATATAATATTTTTTTTTATACATAAACAATATTTATTTAAATCGGTCTATTATCTGTTGATTTTTTATTTCTATTACGTGTGAGCGGCAAATGTCTGGTTGTATTTCACTTTCCTAGCACTTTTCCATTATATTGCCATCAACTATACAATAAAGCGGATTTTACAAGTTCCAATTTTTGCAACATTCTTAAGATCAACATTTTAGAATGTTAATATAGAAAAACAGTGGTTTTTATTAATAAATATATTACGTTTTTGAGTCAATATACTATATTTGAAATTTGAATTAATTTATAGCAGTTTACTTTAATTTAATATTTATCTTTTTGACAATGTTTTTACTTGATCTCAAAATTCAGGATTGACTATACCAATGTGAAAAATAATTGGAAGCAGGTTATGAATTTTCGAAACTATGCGCCCATCTGACGCTCTGGGCTTCATTTTTATTTCTGCATAATTCCAAAACAACACTACGCTGAAAAAAATATTTACGTGATATTAAAGATTAAGCAACCTAAATTTTAGGATGCGAAATTTACAAAATAATAAGGACAAATTTCTTTAAAGTAATGCAATTTTAATTGAAATAAAGTTTATAATCTTTGCTTCAAAAATTTTTTTTCATTAAATTTAGGACACGAATTTTATAAATGTGCGTCCCTCCGTTTAAGTCGTATGTCTTTGAACTAAGGCTAATTTTCCCTAAAGTAAAGAATCACATTTTTGATTTAAAGAAAATGCGCTTAAATTAACTTAAATATTGAAACTAAGATTTACTTTGAAGATTTAGAGTCTTTTGTTTAAAGTTTTGTTTGGAATTGAGAAAACATTTTTTACTTTGAAGTCTCCGTTAAAATTTGGATTTTTAAACTGTACGTGAGTACCTTTATTAAAAAACCACAAAAAGAGAATGAAAATTTGATAAATGAGATCTGTATCCTAATTTTAATTTTATTGGTCCTAGATTTAAAACCAGATAGGTCGCTAAAAAATTTCTTTATTTTAAAGAAGCAGCATCTTTGGCTCGGAATCAATGCCAAAATCCTTAAAGGAAGGTCAAAATCTTTGAATCCAAGTAAACTATTTTAGTGTGTAGGTTTAGGCATCCACCCAAACCTGCAATGCTCGCGTTGCATACGAAGGGTCGTGGGTTCAATCCCAGTGTCGACAGAACACCAAAAGGTTTTTCAGTGATGGATTATCCCCTCTCAGTTTTCAAAGCTTCTCTACGAGTAAGTGATTTCACCGTCATTGAAACTACTTTCGGAATCGGCTACAAAGAGCAGCCCCTTGCTATTCAGATAAATATAGAATCTGGCAGCACTCATTGATTAGAGAGAAGTTCACATATGTGGTATCACTACGGACTGATTAGCTTATAAAATAATAGGCTGTGACTACATCTTAGCTAACCTTAGGTTTGAGAGTTTAAAAAGTATTTGTACTCTTTCGTACAAAATTTGATCTTAACCGACATATAATTAATTTTAATTAAATGTTAGGTTAAGATGATATCGATGCCCTCACTCCAGAGTACGCTAAGTCGACTTAGCATGTTTTGATGTTCATGTGAGTTCGCTGTTTTTTATTCGGATTGATGTGAATTGCATCCTGTCGAAAGTTCGAATTTATTGGACATTTCTATCAAAAGTTATGGTTAATATTGTACTTAGCCTGTGACTAAAGTTTTAAAAAATGTCCCATACAAAAAGGGTAAAAAGCTTTGTTCGGTCTAAATTGGTCATTTTTAGCCATGTTTTATTATCACTATTTTGAGTTCGTAAATACTAAAAAAAATATAAAAAATACGATTTTAAGACCGAAAATAAGGAAATTTCAATCATATACGGGTTTTGAGAAATTTCAAAAAAAAAAAACTTTGAACTTGGTTCCTGTAAAATTCACTTTTTAGACTTAGCGTATGTTAGTTAACCCTCTAATGCCCCATTTTTTTCTGAGAAGAGCAAGAATACGAAACAAGGAAACTCAATACGGTAAAATCCAGTATATGCTGCAATGTCTCTTGTAGGGTTGTGACTAAGTTTGGTTTGGTTTGTTTTACATGTTTTTGTTTTCTTTTGGTGTGTTTTACTAAAAGCTTTTCGTTTATCGAAGACCGCCTAAAGGCGGGTTTGGGCATTAAATGAACTAGAAACTAGTTAATAATTTTGCGCCCATCTTGAATTCTGTATTTTTTAAAAATAGGTCTAATAAATTTTTCTTAAATTGCGCGAAAACCATTTACTTATTTTTGTGATATCGGTATGATATAGACGTTTATAATACAATTTAGCTTAAAATTTTCTAAAATAATCCTTCATTTTCAAAAATTAACGAAAATTGTTTTATTTGTTGGTTCATAGTTTTTTAAGTGTTGTTTCTGGATCTTCACTTACGTATCTCATGATATATCACGAGATATGGCTGCCTTCCCTCCATCCCATTCACAGCCCTTATCTCCAGTCCATTTGGATTTACCCCTTAACCCCTTACCAATGTCAACAGTACTCCGTAGTATCTGATATTGCTTTAATTTTCCATGTTTTTGCTGGAACTGGAAACAAACGTGCTAGGAAAGAAGAAAATTGAATATGTTGAAAAATCCTTCGATTTGTTATGTGTTAAAAAAATAAACTTTGTTAATGTCACAAAAATTTTAATCCAGACAATCAAAATTTAGAAAAGGTATAGGAATGAAAATTAGGGACTAAAAAACTAGTTAGAAAAAATATCGCCAACAATTTTGCAATTAAAATCTTAATTGAATTCAAACAAATATTGTATTAAAAGATTAATTGATCCATATAAATTATTTAAAAATTATTTAAAATTATAATTTTTTAATTATTCCCTGTGATTATTTTATCATTTTCGTAATTGAAGCAATCTTAGTAAAAACTTAATTTTTTGAAGTGAAAATATAAATTATTCTATTCTCTATGACTAATTGATGACGGAATTAAGGTCACTGTTATTTTCCATAAGCTGCTGGTTTACATTGGACAATTTCGGGTTTTGGCAGATAATAAAATTCAATATAGGAATTAAAATAAAAAGAAAATAGCTCTAAGACACCACAGTTCAGATTATAAAAGAATACACCACCGATAATGATAATACAAATAAATTAAATTGTTCTTTGGTACATTCATAGTATACTATGTAGAGACAGCTCAGTATTGACACAACCAGAAATCAGACGGCTCTGAGTAAAACTGATAACATGTCTCAATGATCAATACAATGAAAAGTATTTGGAAAAAGTATTACTCGATTATTATGTTTTTTTTTTTTTTTTAATTTTTTGTTTATTTTGTACTTGGCTTCATCAATTTCTGTATTGCCAAAATCCATTTAGTACTCTAACTAGCCAGTTCACAGTGTTACATTAATTAAAAATCTTTATAATTTTCTATTTCGTTCTCGAAATTTTATTGAAAATTGTGCAAAAATTTGAAAAATAGAAACAACGATACAAAATATTTGTATGTGAAGTTATTATGTTTAACGGTTTACTTTAATTAATTCCTTATAAGATCTGCTGGCATTGCTCATACATAAATTTAAATTTGTTATTAATTTCGAATATCTATGGAATTAAAATTGTAAATTTTTATTATTTTTTATGTGTTTATCAAAGTCTGTCAAATATCATTAAATACAATCAGAATGATATAAAAATATTTGAATTTCATTATGGATTAATTAAATCCAACTGTGTTCCATCGCCCAATACCAATGTGTGTACCGGATTTAAAAATTAAAATGGAAATGTTTGCATTATGTCCAATCATATGCCGCCTATCTGCACTACCGTCGTCTTTATATGTCGTATGTTTTATGAGTGAATGCATAATTATTGTGAAATGTAAATTGCTATAATTAACAGCCAGCAATAAGAACAAAAACAACATCTCAAATGTAATGAGCATCAGAAAAGAGAATATAAAAGTAGTAAAAATATTGTCGGTAATATTTCCAATGTCAATGCAATGTTGAAAAGTAAAAAAATTAGATTTCCTGGATCTCACAGCTTATAACGTATTCAGTGGTGACATATAGAGTAAGTAAGGCGCCTCTATACATATATATATTGTATGATACTCAAACAGAAACATAACCCACGAAGAACGTTATATGGGTGGATGCCAAAACCTAGAGTTGGAATTATGCAGTAATGTTGGACAGAAACTCATTCATATCCAGCTTGCAATTATTTGTCACATTCACATGCATGCCCGGTTCCAAAGATTTTATCTTTACTTTAAAAATTTTGGTATTGATTCCGAGCCAAAGAAGTGGAGAATACAAGTATGGATACTTTTAAGACACAATTCTCTTTTAAATTTGGGTTTTGTGTACTTGCTTCTAGGAAGCAATTTTTTCGCTTTTCCAACTTTTTTTCTTCATATGCTAAAAAAGTCCTTTAAAAACGAGTTAACGACAACTTTATTTTCCAAATTAAGACTCGACTTATTATATAGAAATTATGCTATGTTTCAAGTAAAAATGTCTTTAAAATAAAGTGTTGGAAAACATGTCCTATATTTGAATGCTCTTTTGCTTTGTAGTCAAGATGCAAAAAGACAACAAATTTAAAGACAATTTCATTAAATTTTAAGAATTTTTCTGAATTATTAAAGTCTAGTTGACCTTAGCCCAAAACATTTTTTCTTTCATGTTATGATACCCATTTTTAAGTGAAATCACTTAATTATAAGGACAATACGATTTCATTGAAAAGTTTATCGGCTTTGGGACAAGGAAAAAAACTTTATATTAGAGAAATGTGTCTTCTATGCATTCGCATTTTAAAGACATGAAATCTTTGACCTCACGACGGATTTGCTTACATTCACCAAAGCTGAGAGAACAATTTCCATACAACACTGGAATTTTGTACGATGTTTTACTCGACAATTTTTTCAAAAATCATAAAATAGTTTTATTTAAAAATTACTCATTACTTTTGCCAGGAAATAATTTATTATTTTTTCTCGTTTGCTGTAAGGAAGTCAAGGAACCATAGTCGATAAAATTTTCAATATCATTATATTTGGGATGTAAAAAATCACTGGATCCTATGTGAACCTAAATGTTCCATGTTCCCCAAGAAGAAAAGAATTGTTTGACTAAGGTCATGCTGTTTTAGACTTTTTGTATCTTGACTACAACGCAAAAATAACAAATATTTCTCAATAATTTTTTTTAAAGAACTTTTTACTTGTGGCATAGGTTAATTTCTGAATTTGGAAATTTAAGGACTAGATAGCACATGAAAAAAGAATAAATTCAAATTTGTTTCGTAGTATCAAGTACGGTAAACTCAAATTTAGAGGAGAGTTGTGTCCTAAAAGTATCCTTACTTCAATTCTCCGCTTCTTTGGCTCGAAATCAGTACCAAAATCTTTAGTGTAAAGACAAAATCTTTGGAACCGGCAAGATTGTTGTCAGTGCATTGTTGTCGCCAGGGACAATGACAATGATTACGAGGTCACACGCAGAGAAGAAACATGATTGTCAAAATCATATTCGAAGAGCAAAATAATATGATAGCAGCTATTTTTGCGGCGACCATGTAACATTTTAACCTGCAACCATGTTGGCTCAGTGAACATGGTTCTAAAAAAACTATAATTGTCCTCATCTAAAATGTTATTCTATTGATAAAAAGAATTTTGTTTGAATGAAAAGAAAATGGTCACGATTTAAAATGTTATGGTATTTATTAAAAATGTTTTTCTCCTAGTTAAAAGAACATGGTCACAACCTAAAATGTTTTGATCTTTATGAAAAAAACTCTTTTCATCGTCGAAAAAAGGACGCCACTTGAGAAAAGAAAACACAAAATTAACTTTATTTGTTTGTTTTTATTTATTTATAAACTAATTCATTGTTTATTTGTATTTATAATGCCGTTCAAACAAACAACATATATTTTTACACACTCTATTTTATTTTAATTTCAACAGTAAGTAATTATTCCATATTTACGCAGACATCATGTAACTGCTAATAAAAATAAATGATCCATATAGCAAAATGCAGAACAAAAAACCGGTATATTTTTTCAATTACACTTTCCTTTTTTGTGTTCACATAAAACCACGTGCCACTTCTGAATAAATAAATTAACACAAAACACAGTAAATCCGTATTCTCGGTCCATTCCAAGAAACAATCAACACACGACTGACGCGCAAAATGAAAATCGTGTGTACCTGCTCAATGTTTTTATAAAATTCTTTTCGCTGCAAAAAAGTTAAAAAATTAAATGGCCACGAATAAAATGTAAATGGTCTTTATGGCCATGTAATGGTTCTAGACATGTCTATACTTAACCTATAAAAATTCTTTTTTCCCTGTAAAAAAGTAAAAAAATTGAATGGTTAGGAACATGATTTTCCCGACCATTTAATGGTCTCAAATTCTATCATTTAAATGATAGAACATGTTTGCGGTATTTCAGAATCATTCAAATGCTTATTGCCACCATACATGCTCTAGATAAGCATTAAATGGATGCGGCAACCATGTCCAAACATGGTTTTTCTGTGCGTGCAGCGAATGGCTTGAAGTCAACTTCGAATGACACAAATTATCTTTCGTAGTAGTTGCTCAATTGAGAAATGTTTCTCGGAATTTTTCGGAAATTCTCCGGGTACGTAGAAGCACAACCACTTCATTGCTATTCCGAGTATAACTTGTTTTCATTGGGTTAAGATCGTGGACTTTTTGATACTTATGTTAGACTTCAGCTTGAACTCCTTTTCCAATATAAATGTTGGATCCATTCACGGGATGTATTTTGACTTTTGCCATAGAAAATATTTTATTCACTTTGGGAGTTTTGAGCCAGCATTGGCCGCTACACCCAGAGAAGGAATATGATCACCTCCTAGAGCAAAATGTTATTTTTGGATGGTGAATATGTAACATGTTTGTCGTAACCATGCTATTTTCTGGGACATTTTGTACCAGAATTCGACAACAAGATGTTTACGCAAAATGTTCATGCTCCCCATACAAAAATAACATTTAAATTTAGAAGGTGCGTGTTGTGATTTTCTTAACTGAACTCAGACGCAATTCTATTGATCGCTTATAAATAAATTGAACTCTCAATAACACAACTATCATATAGATGTCATTACTAGTTTAAAGCACATAGACATATTTTTTAAAAACATTTTAATCATATTAAGCATCAGATCAAGACCGTTAAATATTATATATAATCGCAATTGCAAAGTAAAAATTATTTATTCTAACACTGAACAAAGTTTAGTTCAAGTAAAAAAAAAATTAAATCAAAAATTAATTGAAACAATCACATTTTTCATTTTAAGTTATTATTGGAATCTAAAACTATCTTCTCTTGTGTACATATATAAAAAAATAAATGACTACTCCACGTTATATAAAAAACATTTGTTTTGATAAAAATATATAATTTGGCTAGTATACAGTGTTATTAATTTGATAAGATTAACTGTGATTCCAACTTCCAAGTGTTTGTCCATTATTTAATCGTGTTACGATCTACGACACTGCATTTTTCAATTGACAATGTTTTTCTTTTATAAAATATATGGAGATAACTAATAATAGCGATGGAATCTACAATATTGAGTTCTTTAATATAACTTGAATTCAGATAACATATGATTCGATATGCTAAGTAATTTAGCTAAGAATTCTAAATATTGTTTATTAAAATTTTACAATTACGTATGGACGAACTAAAGTAGGGTGAGTGCAGCAAATGTGGTATACCCATTTGTTTTTCGATACCGACTTACTAGTGATAGCCATCCAAGCAACTATGAGCGAAAAATAAGCACGAATTCATAAAATGTGCAGGTAATGTGGTACACCATAATGTAGATTTTTTTTGGTTAAAAGAAAAAATAAATGCTATATATGTATTGCAATTGCATACATTTTATATATTCCAATGCGAAAACACATCAGCCGTTCTCTCGAGAAAAAATTCGAAGATAAATATCTTTAAGATGCCAAGTTGTTGTTCAAAGCTCGAATTCGATTCCCGAGCACTTCTAGAAATATTAAATTCATTTATGATGCCCACTATGCATCGATTATATATGCAACAGCAACGGAGACTCGCATGAGAGCACTTGATCAGGTTAAAACACACAGATTTACGATTATCCATTGGTACTTTCAGAACTTGTTCAGCCGACTAAATGCAGGACATTACATATATCCGATCTTGCTTCTTAGAAAGCTAGGACAATGTATGAGTTTTGTGACGTCACAATCACCACCTCTATTGAAAATTAAATGATGCAACTAAGCTTAGTTACCTAACATTTAAACCAACACGGAGCCATCCTTTCTATATTAGGTTAGGTTTGGTGGCAGCCCGATGTATCGGGCTCACTTAGACTATTCAGTCCATTGTGATACCACATTGGTGAACTTCTCTCTTATCACTGAGTGCTGCCCGATTCCATGTTAAGCTCAATGACAAGGGACCTCCTTTTTATAGCCGAGTCCGAACGGCGTTCCACATTGCAGTGAATGTTTAGGATATTTTTTTCTCTCACTCACTCTCTCCGACTCAATGCGGGACATTACATTATATCCGAGCTTGCTTCTTAGAAAGCTAGGACAATATATGAATTTTACTCTCAAGATTTTGTGACGTCACAATCATCACCTCTATAGAAAATTAAATAATGAAACTAAGCTTAGTTACCTAACATTTAAACCAACAAGGAACCATCCTTTCTATATTAGATTTTAGTATATTTTTTTCTCTCACTCATTCTCTCTCGCTCTACTATTGCAAAAGCGTGGAGAGACCTTTAGAAACCAAGACAACATTGGATAAAAAAAAGTAATAAGTAATTGTTTGAGGGCAATTGCCCAACAAAAAATACTTCAGCATTAAGAGTTTAGTTGCGCTTTTTGGTATACAATAAACTAGACAGTGCATCCACACTTCATGAATCGGTGGCAATAACTTAAACGAGTAATCAAACTAGTTTATGATCATTCATTTACGTTAATGCAACCAATTCATGCAGTATAGATGCATGAAAGGTAGTGCTGTTTTCTTTCACACCAACAATGATATACTCAAGATTATATATAACTTCTGAGCAATATTTCTATTAAAATGAACAATTATATCAGCGCTTTGTAGAAGCTGCTCTAAATCGGGACATCGCCCACAAAAATCAGAGCTGATTCGCTTGTTTTGTAAGCAGTTGGTACTGCCTTTCTCCCTTACAATCCTGCTGAAATAGTACTTCATTTTTTGCTGGGTTAATATAAGAAAGTTAGGCAACCGGTGCTTGTATACATTTCAACACAAAGATTATAAGAACCAAATTAAAGCGTAAATATCACGGTTGCCACAATTGGTAGAATACGACACATATGCAATTCAAAGGATATTTATATATCCAAACATGTTCGTTAATAGGAGAGGTTAAAATATATGATACTGAAATAAACTTCTAAATAAAATTGTAAAACATTTCTTTCGCAGAAACAAATTTTTTCATACTAACCACAAAAATTTGATCAAAACTTAAAAATAAAGATTTTTAAATTTGGTAGATTTTTGTTAAAATTTTCTTCAAATTTTTGTAGATTAAGTTGACTCTATTTTAAGAGTATACCTCAGAATTTCTCGGCACCGATACTTTCAAGAACAGAGTCAGTGAAATCAAGCAGATTTGCCCTTTCCCAGTAAATACCTGATAGAAATGATCTTCTCCTACATTCTCGGATTGCAAGGTCATTTTTAAATGCAAATAAAACAAGTATTGATGATAATCAATTTATAAAATTCGCATGCACATTATAATTAATTGAACATTCTTTATTATGAGTTTCTTTAATATTGTGTAAATAATTATTTTAGGGTCTATATAACCAAACTGTGTTGGGACCCATATAAAATGTTTAAATAAACAAATGATAACAAGAGCTGTATATAGCAAATAATTACCATTTAAAGTACTGGTAGTATATCAATGACATTATGTAATAACAAGGTGTCTGCAAATTTCATGATGAACTTCAATCATAAATTTTAATATTTCCGGAGCAGCAGAAAGGTAAATTTTTTTGAGATTTGCTCGCACTTTTGATAAAAATAAGAATTTCTTTAAGATATGCAAACACCAAAAAACACATGTGCCCACACATATTCTGATATTATACTCTTCATCAATGAAAAAAACCACATCGTTTTAGAAAGTTGTGTTTTAGTACTAAAATCGAAGTCGCAAACGGCAGTGTAGTAGACTATGAACGAGATTTTGTTGATGTTTCTACATTGTAAATCTACTGAGTTGACATTACATTGAGGAGATTTTGAATAGATGTTGAAAGCAGTATTAGATTATTTCTACTTTGGGAAAGGTCGACAACCCACCTTTCCATATGTACGAAATTGGAAAATTGGTAAAGTTTTTAATTTTACATTTGTTTAGCGCTTTATCAACCCTTAAATAAATGCTGATTCTTCTATAATTGCTTATTCTTCAATAACAGTTAGTTTCTATTTAATAGCTTTCCTAACACTTTTTTCATGTATGCGTTTATTGCCATACATACATTTCGTTCATTTTATTTAAACAACCTAGCTCATAGGTACTAAAATACGAGCAAATATGTAAACAAATCTAGTCAATAAAGTGATTAAACATGATTTAAATACTCTTTGTAGACAAGGCATAAAACTTGTGCCGTTTATTAGGGTGTTTAGGAAAAGTGTTTTCTCTTTTACTTTTGTGTTTCAAATTCGTTACTTGTCAGTCTCCAATACAAATGAACATATTCCATATTCGAAATTAGTTTATGTTGGGAAATCTCATAGATTATAACTTTTTTTTATTGTATTCGACCTGTACTTGGATTTTTTATTAAAAGTACAGGATTCAACAGGTCGTATGATAGGGGATATGGAGCGTATGATAAATGCATTGAAATTGTTCATACGCTTTGCGACACCATGTTTTGCACAAGTTTAAACGAGTCGCTTCAATGTAACCTATTATATTATAAACTCTCATGAGGATGATATCACTTTGGCCCATACAAAATAAATATATCCTGATGGTTAAATTAATCGATTATGTCATCAATGCATTATTATTCATATTTCTGTGGGAATGACAATCATACCTAACGCAATGTAAATGCAAATGAAAAAAAAATAAACTTTTATTTTAAGTTTGAGATCTTAATACATTTTTTTGATTCAAATAGAGATTTTTTAAAATTTTCCGAGAATCAAGTTTAAAGAAAAACTTTCTTTCATATGGTATACATTTTATACATACATTTGGACAAATTAAAAACGCCTTCAGGCCTAGGATTTGAAGCGCTATGTGGACACATAGCAATGAACCAAGAATGGATTAAAAAGAGTTTTCTAGCTTCATTTCTACCACACAATGATCACCATCTCTCACTTACGGTTACCACAGTTGGTAGAATTCTGCCAAAATGGTAGATTTTTTACTGTTCGGTTACGGTTCGGTGTTACGGTTGCCACAGTTGGTAGAATTCTGCCAAAATGGTAGATTTTTTACTGTTCGGTAGATTTGTAGAATTCTTAATGTTTTGGTAGACTTTGAAAAACGTTCCATCTAAGAGATACTTTAATTTTCTATACAAATAAATTTTTGCAAAAATTTTCTATGGAAATAACATTTTTCAACAACATTTTCTATACAAATAATATTTTTTTTGTGATTTGTGGTATAAATTTCTTCAAATTTTAGTAGATTATTTTTGGCATGAGTGGCAACCATGTTCTCGAGAGTATTTTTAGTGATTTAGAGAGCAAGGATTGCACAAAAGACTTATCAAAGATTGTGCCAAAGGTAGGGAATTTGAACAAAATTTCCGACATTGTTCGCTGTTGAACAATTAAATTAAATGAGGAAATGAAAAAGTATAAAGTATATGCACTACCCAGCAAAAAAATTTGGAAGTTCTTCCAAAGGCACAAATTTAAAAGCACTTCCAGAAGATGCACTCCCAATGATGTTCTTTATTTTAACTACCCAGGAAGTTCTTTTAATTCAATCTTTTATAACTTGGTTTTTTCATACTTTTAACGGGTAATTTAAATTTTTATACCCACCACCATAAAATGGTGACGGGGGTATAATAAGTTTGTCATTCCGTTTGTAACACATCGAAATATTGATTTCCGACTATATAAAGTATATATATTCTTGATCAGGGAGAAATTCTAAGACGATATAAGCATGTCCGTCTGTCCGTCTGTCTGTCTGTCTGTCTGTTGTAATCACGCTACAGCCTTCAATAACGGCGTTATCGTCCCCAAATTTGGCACAGATTAGTTTTTTGTTTGCAGGCAGGTCAAGTTCGAAGATGGGCTATATCGGTCCAAGTTTTGATATAGTCCCCATATAAACCGACCTCCCGATTTGGGGTCTTGGGCCTATAAAAACCGTATTTTTATCAGATTTGCCTGAAATTGTAAATCCAGAGGTATTTTGGGACCATAAAGAGGTGTGTCGAAAATGGTCCGTATCGGTCCATGTTTTGATATAGCCCCCATATAGACCGATCTCCCGATTCTGCTTCTTAGGCGTCTAGAAACAGTATTTTCTATCCGATTTGTCTGAAATTGAAAATCTAGAGGTATTTTAGGACCATAAGGAAGTGTGTCGAAAATGGTCCGTATCGGTCCATGTTTTGATATAGCCCCCATATAGACCGATCTCCCGATTTTGCTTCTTGGGCGTCTAGAAACTATATTTACCATCCAATTTGCCTGAAATTGGAAATCTAAAGGTATTGTAGGACTATAAAGAGGTGTGTCGAAAATGGTCCGTATCGGTCCATGTTTTGGTATAGCCCCCATATAGACCGATCTCCCGATTTTGCTTCTTGCGCGTCTAGAAACAGTATTTTCTATCCGATTTGTATGAAATTGAAAATCCAGAGGTATTTTGGGACCATAAAGAGGTGAGTCGAAAATGGTCCGTATCGGTCCATGTTTTGATATAGCCTCTACATAAAGCAACCTCCCGATTTGGAGTCTTGGGCCTATAAAAATCGTAGATTTTATCCAATTTGCCTGAAATTGGAAATATAGAGGTATTTGAGGACCATAAAAAAGTGTGCCGAAAATGGTGCCCATCGGTCCATGTTTTGGTATAGCCCCCATATAGACCGATATCCCGATTTTGCTTCTAGGGCTTCTAGAAACAATATTTACAATACGATTTGCCTGAAATTGGAAATCTAGAAGTATTTGAGGACCATAAAAAGGTGTGCCGAAAATTGTGCTCATCGGTCCATGTTTTGATATAGGCCCCATAGAGACTGATCTCCCGATTTTGCTTCTTGGGCTTCTAGAAACTATATTTTCTATCCGATTTTCCTGAAATTGAAAATCTAGAGTTCTTTTGGGACCATAGAAAGGTGTGCCGAAAATGGTGCCCATCGGTCCATGTTTTGGTATAGCCCCCATATACACCGATCTCCCGGCTTTATTTCTTGGGCTTCTAGAATCCGTAGTTTTTATCCGATTTGCTGGAAATTAGTAATCTATAATGAAATTTTAGACAAACGAAATTTCCTTTTCTTATAAAGTATTTTCGTTTATTCAACTCTAAAATTCTCTAAAGTAGCAGGCGCACTGATCATGAAAATTGCTTCAAACTGAAAGTAAAATTTCCAGATTTTACTCATCGTATTTATTTAAATAATGGCGGAAAAAATCTACAGATTTAAGATTTCAAATCAAGGCGTAATTTAATCATATCCTCGATATGTTTATAATTTCTCTAAAATTCAAACAAAATTGGTAGAATCTTTAAAGTTTTTCTTCGGGAGCTGACTGCCTTGGGAGAAGATTTGTCATCAAACCCCCTACAATTCTATATAGTATCAAGTAACCCACTACGACGAAGAGTTTTCAAAGTAAACTATCATATTTATTTCATGGTGGTGGGTATTTAAAATTCGGCCCGGCCGAATTTACTGCTGTATATACTTGTTTTGTTTCAAATAGGTTAAAAACAGAGTAAGAATTCATAAAATGATACAAATCATTTAAATTTTGTCGAAAAAAATGTCCAATATGAAAAAATTGTGAATTTTTGAAAATATTTGAGGTCAAACGTTTCCGACAAGCGTTAGATAACATTAAAAATTATAAAAAATTATAAAAAATTATAAAAATTATTTATTGGAAAAAATATCACAGAATTTTTTAATTTACATCCAAAAACATTGAATTCGGATCCCACCTAAAGAAGTGATGCAAATTCAGTGCAACCGCTGTTGAAATGGAGTACTTCCGTCCTATGACAAGCCCGTTTTAAATTCATCGTTTCGGCGTCAATTTTGCACCACTTCCGGATCCAAAAAGAACATTCTCATTACTTTTTTTTGGCGACGCTTTGTTTGCTGGGTACATGTCAGCAACCCCGTAAATCAAAACAACAATAAAATTTCTTTTGTATATACATATGTCTCCTAAGTTTAAGATAACCCAAAAGTACTATTAATATTTTATCTAAAATACTGTGGAGAATAATTCCCGCTATTACTTGGGAGCGAAAATATAAAAAAAATCCCGGAAATTTCCAGGATGCAGTTAGGAAAGCTCCCTATATGTAAACAATATTTTTATTAGTTAATTAAATTAAATTACCGCAATTATGAATAAATGGCTTACTTAATTAAAAACACAAATTCTAAACATAAACAAAATATAGAGTATATATTTGAAAGAAAGAAGAAAGAATTTCAATTGAAAACAAAATTGCCCTAATGAAATAGATGCTACACTAATAAATTAACATTTCAGTTAATAGTCAGTTGAAGACAATTAAAACTAAAACACATACATTTGAATGGTTCCGACAAATAATGTGCCTATTAAATTCATATAAAAATGAAAGAAGACACCATAAATTAAAATTCTTGTAACATAACTCATACGCTACCTATGCTCATACACACTGATGCTGTCATAACTGGGAAGAGAGAGTGAGAAAGATCTTTCAAAAATGTAGACCATTGAGAGAATGAGAATACAGATTTAAATAAATAAAACATGAGTTAGAAAGACAAACAAACGTATTGCAGTAGCCCTCAATCGGGATTTTCAATGCTCTCAAAATTCCCACCCCCTAAAGCATAGCCATTTACACTTGATCTAGTAAAATATAATTGGTTATTGTATTATTAGGACTAGTGTATTTGTGTGAATGGTGTGCGTCAAATATGTAAACAAATAACTACGAAAATAATAATAAAAAAAAAACAAAAGCAAAGCCAATGTGTCTTATTTTATCTCTGCTAATTTTTATTGAGTGATTTTTATCCGCACACTAAACTGTTGCTGTGATAAGATTTTGAGTATGAGCAAATTGTGTATAGGTATTGTATAGCGACAATAACGGCGACGCTAACGATGTAGACGATGACAACAATAATCCAACGATCAAACACCAACTACTAATACTTTTAGAGGGACAGATGGACGGACAGAAATGGTCGGCTTGCTAGCTAGGTGGTCTGCTCTGGTGTAGATGGATAATCGTGTGAGCTCTAAAATCAGTTTCAGTTTATTGTGACTCGGCGGTGCTTAGAGATACATTTTCATAATTTTCTCCCACAAAACCCAAAACACTTTTGGGATACTTATATGTTTTGCATATCGCGAGTGGAACACCTTACACTAAAAGACGACGTCTTGCAACCATTAGAATACCAATGTCAATTGTTGCATTATTGAGTTAACATTTGAGTCAGATTTGCTTTTGAATAGCATCAGTGAATTATATCCAGCGGCTATATGATCAGTTGCATATTTTGCTTTTAGCCAAACGAACGAGTTGAGTTTAAGAAAAATAATAACAATTACAAATAACGAAACGATGTTTGATAACTTTGTGTGGAAACAGCAATCATAGCTTTACAAAATACAACGAATATCCTTTTTATGGAAAACTTCCGGTGCTAACGTACGACGATCAAAATAATACATATGAATAATACATACATATGCACACTGGCAAATTATATATAAAAAATACACATTTTAAATTTTAATATGGAAATTTATGCGAAATGAAGAAAAATTCCAAACAAACAAGAGCATACCTTTAAACGCCACCCTCACACACACACCATAGACATCTCACGCACACACACATACGGGCAAGCGAAACCCCCTCACAAAAGTAACCACACTCCACAATGATGAATATTCCAAAATTATGAATATTTCGTGTTTTTTTCTTTTGCGTATATCTCGTATGCGTACGTGTGTTTGTCCATAGGTTTTTATATATGCGAATTTTATAATTCGGTATGAAAAAAGTGTTTTCGATCGAATATAAGTGAATAAAGTAACGGAAAATAAGAAAAAGGTGAATTAAAGCAAAAAATAAATAGAAAAAAAAAAACGTAACTAGAATAGTGGCAAAACAATAACTACAAACTGTGTCATTTCATATTTTGTTGTTCTGTTCTTTTACTATGTTTTGCATTTACCATCATTATCATCGCGTCACCACAATATTATAGTGCCTATGATGGATATCTGTTTTTTTTCTTTCTATGAAATCGGAAAAAATTATTAATGTGTACGTTTGTACAAGTTTATAAATCCTATTATGTATAATAGCACAAAGTAACCAAAATATTTACTTTCCATCAAATAACAAAAAAAACTGTTCTGTTTTTCGATTTCATCTGCAGCCAAAACATTATCCTTTCTTTGTTTAACTTACAAATTTTGGAAATACCAGTACATCAAATCAGGTATCCTATACATATTTTAAAATTACCAAAAATTAAGGTTTTTTTTCTTTTTACACTGAAAAAACAGTGAATCAACCAGGAAGAGAACTTTTGATTAATTTTAGAAAATGTTGAATATTTGTAGAAAATTTTAACTAAAGAGTATTATAAGAGCTGGCATCACGCCGATATCACAAAAATAAGTAAATATTTTTCGACAAATTCAAGAGAATTTATTAGACATAATTTTTTTTTCACTAGTTAAAGAACATTTTGTAGTTTTAAGGAAAAAATGGAGTTCAAAATTGCAAGAATGTCTTTAATGGTGTACATTACGCAACCTAAATTTTAGGAAGCGAAATTTACAAAATATTAGGGACAAATTCCTTTAAAATAATGAAACTTTAATTAAAATAAAGTTTATAATCTTTGCTTCAAAAAACGTTTACATTAAATTTAGGACACAAATTTTGTACATTTGGGACCCTTCATTAAAGTCGCATGTTTTTGAACTAAGGCTAATTTTCCTTAAAGTAAAGAAACACATTTTTGATTTAAAGATGTTAAAGAAATTGTCCTTAAATTAACTGAAATATTGAAACTTTAGATTTGAGATAAAAACGCTTCAAATATTAGCCTATACTATTTTGAGGATTTAGCGTCTTTGGTTTAAAGTTTTTTTTGGAATTAAGAAAACATTTTTTACTTTGAAGTATCCGTTATAATTTGGATTTTTAAACTGGCTTTTGTTTATACGCGAGTACCTTTGTTAATAAACCGCGAAAATAGAATGAAAATTTAATAAATAAGATCTGTATCCTAATTTTAATTTTATTGGTCCTATGGGTCACTAAAAAATTTCTTTATTTTAAATAATCAATACCAAAATCCTTAAAGGAAGGCCAAAATCTTTGGATCCAAGTAAACTTTTTTTTTTGAGTCGCATGTTTTTGAACTAAGGCTAATTTTCCTTAAAGTAAAGAAACACATTTTTGATTTAAAGATGTTAAAGAAATTGTCCTTAAATTAACTGAAATATTGAAACTTTAGATTTGAGATAAAAACGCTTCAAATATTAGCCTATATTATTTTGAGGATTTAGCGTCTTTGGTTTAAAGTTTTTTTGGAATTAAGAAAACATTTTTTACTTTGAAGTATCCGTTATAATTTGGATTTTTAAACTGGCTTTTGTTTATACGCGAGTACCTTTGTTAATAAACCGCGAAAATAGAATGAAAATTTAATAAATAAGATCTGTATCCTAATTTTAATTTTATTGGTCCTATGGGTCACTAAAAATTTTCTTTATTTTTAAGAATCAATACCAAAATCCTTAAAGGAAGGTCAAAATCTTTGGATCCAAGTAAACTTTTTTTTGAGTGTATGTTTAAATAAATGGTAATACCGTATTACAAATTTTTTCAATTTGAAAGTTTATCATTAAACCGATTAATTCATATGCCTATCAGTATTTAAGGTATTAAATCGAATTTGGTGAAATGTATATAAAAACCTACACTGAAAAAACAGTGAACCTACTAGGAAGAAAAATGTTAGATAATTTTAGAAAATTTATATTAGTTTTAGAGAATTTAACTAAACAGTATAACAAACGCTGAAATTACACAGCTATCACAAAAATAAGTAAATATCGGCATACGAAGTTCAAGATGGGCACATTTGTAGTAAAATTTACAAATTTAAAGTAATAATGAACCATTTTGTGGGAAGTAAGATTTCAGTACATTTGTTTGTCCAAAAGTCAATAAACTTTTAAATGAAGTCCTTATAGTTAAGTGATTCGAAAAATTGGTATCTTAACATGAAAGAAAATGTTGTTTGATTAATGTCAACTTGGCTTTAATAATTCTGAAAACTTTTTCAATATTAATGAAATCGTCTTTAGATTTGTGGACATTTTGTAACTTCACTACAAAACAAAACATAAAGATGTTTTTCAAATTTTTTTCATTGAAACATAGTATAATTTCTACTTGAAGTCAACCATGAATTTAGGAATTTAAGTTGTCGTTAACATGTTTATGAAGGACTAAAAAACCTAAAAAAAATAAATTAAATTTTTTTGCGTACATTATTATAAATGTACGCAAAACTCAAATTTAAAAGAAAATTGTGTCTTAATGTTGTCCTTGCATTAATTCTCCGGTTCTTTGGCTCGGATCAAAATCATTAATGTAAAGACAAAATCTTTGCAACTCAGCATGTTTTTTTTAGTGTAGGAGGTTTTTAACGTATTATAAAGAGATATACATTTTCTATCGAAATGTATCGATATGGAAGATATAACTTTCATACGCGATATCATCTTCATATCGAATTAGTGTCCCCGTTCGGGAATAAATGCTCTCGGGGAATCGAACAAGTGACTAAAAGAAGTCAAACAATCGATAGCTATTTTTTAAAAAATAAAAACGATAATCGGCCGCACCGAGCGAGAGTTGCTTTGGATTTTGTTCACGCGCACACCTCTACACTGAAAAAAAAGCATGCCCGGTTCCAAAGATTTTGTCTTTACTTTAAAAATTTTGGTATTGATTCCGAGCCAAAGACGCGGAGAATACAAGTAAGGATAATTTTAAGACACAATTCTCTTTTAAATTTGGGTTTTGTGTACTTGATTCCAGGAAGCAAATTTTAATTTTTCGCTTTTTCAGCTTTTTTTCGTCGTATGCTATTAAAGTCCTTTAAAAACGAGTGAACGGAAACTTTATTTTCCTAATTAAGACTCGACTTTCTATGTTTCAAGTAAAAAACGTCTTTAAAATAAAGTGTTGAAAAACATGTTCTATATTTGGACGATTTTTTGCTTAGTAGTCAAGATGCAAAAACACAACAAATTTAAAGACAATTTCATTAAATTTAAAGATTTTTTCTGAATTATTAAAGTCAAATTGACCTTAGCCCAAACATTTTTTCTTTCATGTTATGATACCCATTTTTAAGTGAAATCATTTAATTATAAAGACAATACGACTTCAGTGAAAAGTTTATCGACTTTTGGACAAGGAAAAAAACTTTATATTAGAGAAATGCGTCTTCTATGCTAAGCAAAATTTATATTCGTATTTTAAAGACATGAAATCTTTGACCTCACGACAATATTTTTTTCAGTGTACTTCCTGCTGATTCGAAGTAGTGACATTTTTGCGAAAGATGATAAAACAAACACCCAATTACTTGCAGGGACATCACATGTGCTTTATTTCAAATGTATTAAAAGTCCCAGGCCCTTCGTTTGGTCTTCCCCTATGGAGTATTTTTGGACTTGGACTTTTTCAACTGTTATTGAAAATTGGAAAATTCAAATTTACTAGACGAAGAAAGGGGCCTTTCCTATGTCCAACTATTTTTCTCCATTTTACTTCAATATTGTAAGGTTGTAGATGGTGGTGGTGGAGATGAAAACTGATTGTCTGACTTTTTAAGTTTATTTAATTTACAATACCCATGGAGGATTTCATATAGTGAAAAACGTCACTTGGGTTTTTGGCCGGACTTTTTACAAAATGAAATCCCCGATTTGTCTGAAACGTAAAAGGTTATAATGCATTATTTAAACAGAAAACGGAGTTTGGATTAAACTAATCTAATCTGTCTTATAAAATAGTGTGTAGCTACACTGAAAAAAAAGTATGCCCCGTTCCAAAGATTTTGTCGTTCCATTAAAAATTTGGGTATTGATTCCGAGCCAAAACCTAGTTAACGATAACTTTCCTGTAGAAATTATGCTATGTTTCAAGTAAAAAACCTCTTTAAAATAAAGTGTTGAAAAGCACGACCTATATTTGAACGATATTTTGCTTTGTAGTCAAGATGCAAAAATACAACAAATATAAAGACAATTTCATTAATTTTAAAGATTTTTTATGAATTATTAAATATAAGTTGACCTTAGCCCAAAAATTTTTTCTTTCATGTTATGATACCCATTTTTAAGTCAAATCACTTCATTATAAGGACAATACGACTTCATCGACTTTTGGACAAGGAAAAAATCTTTATATTAGAGAAATGCGTCTTCTATGCTAAGCAAAATTTGCATTCGTATTTTAAAGACAAGAAATCTTTGACCTCACGACAATATTTTTTTCAGTGTACATGACATTGTGTTATTGTTCGACCGAGACTGGGCTACAACATTTGTATGCAAAGAAAATGTGATCCTGTTACTGGTTTGGTAAAAGTTAGCTAACAGATATGTTAGACATTTTTATTTTAAGAGGGATTGATTATTGATCATTTAAAAAATACCAATAAAGGATCCCCAAAAAGCATGGTATTGGTTCAATGATTGGCATATTCAATTCCAGATACCGATAAACACTAAATTAGTTCTCAACCATTTTAAAACCTTAGCATTTCTAATGGAGAGTTGATAAGTTCTAATTGCTACAATAAATACATTCTGTTAACAGGAAATTAGAAATAATACAATTGAATTAAATTTATTCTTTTTTAACTTGACCTATCCCACACAAAGCAAGGTAAAAAGCCAATGAACTCAATGATCAGCAATGAAAAAATACATACCCAGATTTTAGGTTAATCTCCAAATGTTGTCGCATGAGATTGCTAGCACTTGGATTACTCGTTTTTTTCTTCTGAAAGGTCTTAATGTCAAACATAAATTTCACATTCGCACTTGCACATTGGTAATTTTATACCAAAACTTATTCTCGAGATTAATAATGATGACAATGGTGAAGTTGATGATGATCTAGCTGCTTACGACAACGCATAAATACTAAATTTAAGACAGAATTAATTTAACTACGCTGATGTATTCCATGGATCTGCCAGGGAGAACATGTGCGAGACCATTGAAAGTCGTCTACGAGTATATGTAGATAATCGTAATATCTAAATTCTCTAGACTCTGGGGGAATCACATTGGTCCGGGGTTTCGTGTTCCGTGTACTAACATTGATGGTAATTGATTTAAATAGTTATTTATTTAACAAAGAGAGCTAATCTCGCATACTCCATCTCACATATGTCCCAAGACGAAAATATATAAACACTACAAAGAAATGTATGCCATTATATCGTAGAGCGCCTCTTAAGATGAGAGTATTATGTGAGTTTGTTTAAACAAATATTTTTCCAAACCGTGTGTGGTGCGGTAATTAATTAACCCTCTAATGCCCCAATTTTTTTTCCAGCTGATTAAATTTTCAATGTTAACGACACAAAAGCAAGAAAACTAAAAAAGAAAAATTTATACGGTAAAATTCAGTATATGCTGCAAAGCCTCTTGAGCGGTATCAACTAAGTCTTCTTTTTATTTTACCCATTTTTGTTGTCTTAAGGTGTGTTTTACTAAAAGCTTTCTTATTAAACGAAGCCCGCCTAAAGGCGGGATTGGGCATTAGAGGGTTAAGTACAAGGAATACAGTTATTCTAGAAATTCACATTAAATTCCCAATTAGCAAACTCTGGTTAAAATTCAACCAAAGATAATTTAGTATTTAAGATACAATCCTGATCTCCTTTATTGAGAGAGCAAGTATGTGTACCTCAATACAGGTGATATTCTGCCAACTTTTTTGCAGTGGTTCGAATTTAGTGCTTTTTGATTTCCAAAAAGCACCAAATTGCCAATTTAGTGCCTTTTCAAAAAAATCACCAACTTGGTGCTTTCTGGCGTTTTCATTAGGTGCCTTTGGTGCTTTTTTCAATATTTGGAAGTTTGTTGTTGTTTTTTTTTTGTTTTTTTAGTAGTACATTGAATTTTTGCCGGCTGGAATAGTTTTTGTGATGGGAACTGGTATGATAGAATTTATAGCTTTGTCCAGGAAAAAGCGTAAATAGACAAGGATACACTTTCTATTTTAATTTTTGTCATCATATTTGTATTACTTTTGTAGTTTTAAATTCAAACATTTATCAAACACACATATTTTGTTTATAACACTGAAAAAAATATTGTCGTGAAGTCAAAGATTTTATGTCTTTAAAATACGAATGCAAATTTAGCTTAGCATAGAAGAGACATTTCTCCAATATAAAGTTTTTTTCCTTGTCCAAAAGTCGATAAAATATTCAATGAAGTCGTATTGTCCTTATAATTAAGCGATTTCACTTAAAAATGGGTATCATAACATGAAAGAAAAAATGTTTGGGCTAAGGTCAACTTGACTTTAATAATTCAGAAAAATTCTTTAAATTTAATGAAATTGTCTTTAAATTTGATGTCTTTTTGCATCTTGACTACAAAGCAAAAAATCGTCCAAATATAGGACATGTTTTTCAACACTTTATTTTAAAGACGCTTTTTACTTGAAACATAGCATAATTTCTACTGGACGTCGAGCCTTAATTTGGAAAATAAAGTTGTCGTTAACTCGTTTTTAAAGGACTTTGATAGCATATGAAAAAAAAGCTGAAAAATTAAAATTTGTTTCCTAGAAGCAAGTACACAAAACCCAAATTTTAAAGAGTATTGTGTCTTAAAAGTATCCTTACTTGTAATCTCCGCTTCTTTGGTTCGGAATCAATACCAAAATTTTTAAGGTAAAGACAAAATCTTTGGAACCGGGCATGCTTTTTTTCAGTGCAAGGCATGAAATTATGTTGACAGAGACCACTAGCGCTTTAGTTTTGCAATGGCCTCTTAATACTAAAGCCATCTTATATAATCTACTGATTAAAAGATTAATGTTACAAAAAAAAATTATAAAATCCGATTTCCGTTTCGAACTTCCTAGATAGAAGAATGTAGGTTAAGTTACGTTAGGTATAGCGTCAGTCCTATATTGCAGGTTCACTTAGTCTATTCAGTCCATTGAAACCATAGTAGTGATCTTATCTGGGTGCTACCACAAAAGCGTGTCCGGTTCCAAAGATTTTGTCTTTGCACTAATGATTTTGGTATTGATTCCGAGCCAAAGAAGCGGAGAATTGAAGTAAGGATACTTTTAAGACAGAATTGTCTTTTAAATTTAATTTTTACTAATTTAATTCTAGGTGGCAAAATTTAATTTATTAGTTTTTTTCTATTTTTTTTTTCCTTCATGTGCTATTAAAACGTCCTTTAAAAACGTGTTAACGACAACTTACATTTTCAAATTCAGATTCGACTTCGAGCAGAAATGATGCAATTTTTCAAGTAAAAAACAAATCCGATGTCAAATCATGCAAGTATGAGCAACTCACCCGCACAAAAATGCCACATAAATGCATTTTTGTGTGGGTGAGTTGCTCATATTTGCATGATTTGACATCGGATTTGTTCACTCAATTGCTTATAACTTTGTTATTTTTCCGTCGTTTTTGTTCTAGTTGGTCTTATTACTCTTATTACTTACGTTAGAGTATCATCTATACAAAATGGTTTTCAATGGTTTGTACTTTTCTGGCGAAAAAAGTCCATTGTAAACTGTAAATTTTTTGGAAAATTTGGCCTTTTCGCATTGATATCTTTTGAACCACTTAACTTATCACAGATCCAATTATAAACTATTATTCGCCATCTTAATACCTTTCATTTAAGTACCAACAACGATATAATCGGACATTTCTAACTCGAGATATACTTTGTTTAGTAAAAAAGAGCGAAAATATAAAAATAACGGGATATCTCAAAAACTGTTCCATATTTTTTTTTTTAATTTTCTCGAATTCAGCTGCTCAAATACATAAAAAAAAGTTCCCCTTCATCAATTTCATGATTTTTTCTTGTAAACTAGTGTAATAGATAAATAATTCAAACCCCCATATCCGTAAGACAATTATAAAAAAATAAGAGTATCAGTTATCATCCTTCGTTGTGTGATGTGAAAACATCTTTATGCGCATTTCAGCGGGTAGAAAAGAATTCAAAGGATCAAGCAAGACAATCGCAACATTCTCGCTTGTCGGCAGTGCTGAAAATGCCCGCAATTTACCTCTATGCGTGGCACTATTTTCATAACAGAATTCGAAGTCTTTTCGCACTTTTGCCTGTCTTTTAAGAAAAGAACCTAAAAAGTTCATTTTACGGGTAGAGTGCAAAAAAGTGCGCATTTTTTACAGAAAAGAAAACATTATTAGAGTGTATCAATATTTATACCACCAGTTATGTGATATAGTTTTTGCGACAGTAAATGTATCATTAAATGACAGCGACAAACATATTTTTCAGCGCCTATATCAATTTGTTGACATATCAGTGCAGTGAACCCACCAGGAAAGAAAATTTTAGTTAGTCTTAGAAAAATTTGATTAATTGTAGAACATTTTAACTAAACTGTATTATAAACGCGGATGTCACGCCGATTTCACAAAAATAAGTAAAATATTTACGACAAATTCAAGAAAATTTATTAGACAAAATTATTATTTTTCATTTATTAAAGAAAATTTCGTAGTTTGAAGGATATATTGGAGTTCAAAATTGCAAAAATGTCTTTAGTGCCATACGAAGTTAATAATGGGCGCATTATAGGTAAAATTTACAAATATTAAGGAATTCTGAACTATTTTGTGGGAGATGCGAATTTAGTTCATCTTTATACTTCATATTTGTATAATTTTTTCCTCTGCTTTAGTTAAGTTAACTTACATAAGCAAAAAAATTATTAAAGTAATGGAAACTTTCTTAAAACGTAATAATGAACTAAAAGAGAATTAAATCAGCTTTAGTGAAATATAGGGTTCACTTTTTTTGAGTGTGGATTGGACAGTTATCAAAACCAATTTACACCAACCGGGTGTAAAACTTAAATTTCCATATTCCACATCAATACGACTACGTAATTTATTATTTATCGTTTTATTTGAAAATAATAATACAAAGCAACAACACTGGCTAGAGATGAGTGGAAAAATTCGAATTTAGCGACAACACTATATTATTTTTCGCCAAAGAGTTACGATTTGGGATTCCCACAAAACAAGGGGCCATCTACCGTTGATCTCTATAGTTGTGATTATACACAATACACTGAAAAAACAGTGAACCCACCAGGAAGAAAAATTTCGGTTAATTTTAGAAAATTTTGAATATTTTTAGAAAATTTTAATTAACTAAACAGTATTACAAACGTTGGCACCACGCCGATGTCATAAAAATAAGTAAATAAAGGGTGGTTAAAATTTCGAGGGCCGATGTTGATTTTGAATAAAACATAAACTATTTAGGAAATTATTGTAATTTTATTTTATTATGATATATTGGTATTACTCAATTACGTATGGAACAAAATATCGGCCAAATGGGCGCCGCGACCTCGGTGGAACACCTTCATCCGATGGTCCAAATTTTCGATGACGCTGAGGCATAATGGAGGTCCTATGCCGTTAATGTGCCGAATTATCTCATCCTTTAGCTCTTAAATTGTTGCTGGCTTATCGACGTACACCTTTTCTTTCAAATAACCCCAAAGAAAAAATCCAACGGTGTCAAATCACATGATCTTGGCGGCCAATTGACATCGCCATTACGTGAGATAACACGGCCATTGAATTTGTTGCGCAAAAGAGCCATTGTTTCGTTAGCTGTGTGGCAAGTGGCACCGTCCTGCTGAAATCACATATCGTCCACATCCATATCTTCCTATTCGGGCCATAAAAAGTTAGTTATCATCTCACGATAGCGAACACCATTCACAGTAACTGCCTGACCGGCCTCATTTTGGAAAAAATACGGCCCGATGATGCCGCCAGCCCATAAACCGCACCAAACAGTCACTCTTTGTGGGTGCATTGGTTTTTCGACAATCACTCTTGGATTCTCATTCGCCCAAATGTGGCAATTCTGTTTATTGACGAATCCACTGAGGTGAAAATGTGCCTCATCACTGAAGATGATTTTCTTCGAAAATTGATCATCCACTGTTGCCATTTCATGGAACCATTTAACACGTTGTTGGATTTTGTATCTCTCCATGGTTCAAATTGACTAAGTCTGCAATAGAGAATTGTCAAATAAACTTCAGAAAAAAAACTTGGCGTTTAGGTGTGGTTCACATTCAACATTGGCCCTTACAATTTAACCACAAATTCAAGAAAATTTATTAGACATAATTAAGTTTTTTCACTTGTTAAAGAAAATTTTGTAGTTTGAAGGAAAGAATTCGAGCAAGAAGAATTTGTAAGAATGTCTTTAGTGACATACGAAGTTCATGAAGAACGCATTTGTGGTAAAATTTACAAATTTAAAGAAATATTGAACTATTTTGTGGAAGACACGAATTTAGTTGATCTTTATCCTTCATTTGTGTATATGTTTCTCCTCGGTTTTAGTTAATTTAACTAACGTACACAAAAAATTATTAGAGTAGAGGAAACTTTCTCCAAACATAATCATTCCATGAACTAAAATAAAGTTAAATTGGCTTTAGTGAAATAGAGATTCACTTTTTTTTTGAGTGTAATTTTTATGAATATATTGTTCAAATTCATTTATTAAAAACAATTAATTACAATAAAAAAAAATTTCGTGACTCGATCTATCGTCATTACGATGTTCTGGATAGGTACAATAAAAATGTTTTATCTAGTACACTGAAAAAATAATTGTCTTGAGGAATGATTTCATATCCTTAAAATACGATTGAGATTTGTGCTTAGCATAGAAGACGCATTTCATGTACTTTATAAAAATTTTCATATAATTTTTTTTCTTTTGGACAAGAGCCAAGTTGAAGTTGATTCGACTTAAAACTGGATGTCTGCACATTAAAGAAAATTTTGTTCTTAGATTTAAAAATTCTGAATATTTCTTCAAAATTAATTAATCTTATTTAAATTTGTTGACCTTTTGTGTCTTCTCTACGAAGCAAAAAAAGCGTTCAAAAATAGGAGATGTGATTCAATACTCTATTTTCGAGGCTGAATTTGCAAATTTAAGTTGTTGTTAACACATAAAGAAAAAAAAATGGAAAAAAGGAATAATTTACAATTTATCTCCTAGAATGAAGTACACATACTCGTAACTCAATTTAAATTTAAAGGTGTCCTTACTTCAATTTTCCACTTCTTTGGCTCAGAACCAATAGCAAAATCATTAGTGTAAAGAAAAATCTTTGTAACCGGACATGCTAAATTAAACCAGGCTTTATAATTCTCACGAAAAAAGGGTGACTTGTATGGTCTTATCATTTCGTACATGCACTCAGAGAAAAACTAACATAGTTAATATATTATTATTGCGGTAATTTTATGATTGCAGAGATCACACTCAAAAAAGGGCGCGCTAAAGCCAACTTAACTTTATTCTAGTTCATGTAAATTTTTTGATTTTAGTTTAATTTTGCCCAATGTGAGTAAATGCATTTTAACAATACTTTCCTTCAACATATGAAATTTTCCTAAGTAACTGAAAAAAACTTATTATTTTTAATAAATTTTCTTCAATTTAAAAAAATTATAAACTTATTTGTAATATGTTGCAATTAGAAAACTATTTTAGTTAACATTTTCTAAAATAAATCTACACAGAAAAAAGGTAAACTACATTATGGGAAAAAATGAACAATCGAACTAAATTGTATTCCAATTTTTGAGATTCATTAAATTAACGAAAAATTTCGGACATTTTTGGATTTTTAGTTACCTTTTACGAAATTCATCTTTCTCGAAAAAAAAAAAGAAAAAATCTTAGGCGCCAGATCATTCCCATTTTAACCATTTTAAATATAGTTCATTCTTACTATTTTTGACAAGTGTATGAGAAGATTCTTCTGTTTTAGTTAGAATTGAACTAATTTGTATGTCATTCAAATTTTCTGCCATTTAGTTCATAAAATTTTTGAGACATACATAAGCAATAAAGAAAAAATTGTTGGATGGGGAAAATTTCTTACAAAATTTAAAAATAAACTAAAACAAAATAAAATTTTTGCAATAAATATTAGTTCATTTTAGCATCAGTTTTACAACAGACTTTTTTTCTGTGAACATTTTCTTTCATGGTAGGTTCACTTTTTTGGGCATATGTATGCACCCTCAAAAAAAATCGCTTCTTTAACATATGTTCCAAACATATTTTGCAGGAAGCACATATATTATTGGATACTGCCGAAACATTAATATGTTTGTTTTATGTGAACATATTATATGTTTGGAAGCATTTTGAGCCCAAAAATATTATATGCTTGGAAGAATTTTTCCCAAAGACGATTGTGCTTATTCCCTAGGTTAGGTTAGGTTAGGTTATGTGGCAGCCCGATGCATCAGGCTCACTTAGACTATTCAGTCCATTGTGATACCACAGTGGTGAACTTCTCTCTTATCACTGAGTGCTGCCCGATTCCATGTTAAGCTCAATGACAAGGGACCTCCTTTTTATAGCCGAGTCCGAACGGCGTTCCACCTTGCAGTGAAACCACTTACAGAAGTTTTGAAACCCTCAGAAATGTCACCAGCATTACTGAGGTGGGATAATCCACCGCTGAAAAACTTTTTGGTGTTCGGTCGTAGCAGGAATCGAACCCACGACCTAGTGTATGCAAGGCGGGCATGCTAACCATTGCACCACGGTGGCTCCCCTATTCCCTAACATACTCGTTAATTTCACTTCCACGAAATATATTTGTTCTTGGCACCTTTTTTCTGTAATACAAATAATGTTAAAGAAATTAATCACTTTTATATTTTTTTAAAATTTTACCTTTCGCCTGCAGGGAGAATCGAAACGAGGACCATACAGTTTGTAAGCCAACACACTATCCACTGGGCTACATAGATAGCTGTTATGGTCACCAGCAGATAATTATCGTTATAAGTTACATTTATATAGAATAGTTTGCAGCGCCCACACCCTCACAAAAAATCGCTTCTGTAACATATATTCCCAAACATATTTTGCTTCAAGCATATACATTTTTGGGTATTGCCCAAACATTTATATGTTTGATCTCTTCCAATATATAATATGTTTGAAAGCATATTGGTCTAAACAATATATGTTTGGGTAGTCGAAGTTCCAAACATTTTGTATTTTTGCATCCAAATTCAATAATGTTGTCTTCCAAAAAACAATATGTTATTATGTGACCATATAATATGTTTGGAAGCATTTTGCACCCAAAAATATTACATGCTTAAAAAAAATTCTCCCAAGCAATATAGTGCTCAAAATTTTATTTATTTATTTATATATTTACAATCATAATGAATTATGAAAATAAACAGGTAATATAGGTGCTAACAACATAGGTTTTCGACCTGAATGCTCAAAATATTGTTTCTGCCTAATTGTATATTCTCCCACATCTTTCTCACTTCCACGAGATTTTTTAGTTCTTAGCACCTTTTTCTGTAATACAAACATTGTAGAAGAAATTATTCAATTGTATGATGTTTTTATTTTAATTTTACCTTTTGCCGGACGGGGATTCGAACAGCGGACCACACAGTTTGTAAGGATCAAAGAAGTAGCTGATAAATTGCCCAAGGAAAAATAAAATGTTAATTTTGTAATAACTAGCAACAACCACCAACTTAATTCAATATCGCTCCCTGTTAAATAGCGCTCCAAGCTACTAAACACATATATGTTTATAGGCTATTTCTAAATTAATATATGTTTGCATCCAAGCATATTATATTTACAAACATTTTATGTCCCAAACATAATATGTTCTAACATATTAACATATATGTCCCAAACATGTTATGCTAGTTTATGAACATTATATGCTTGCACTCAAAAATATTGTGTTTAAAAATTTGTTTTCCAAACATATAATGTTTATAGGCAAACATATGAAAAACAGTCTTTTTCATCCGTGCACGAGCCCATGCAAACATAACATTATTTAACAGAAACATACATTTGTTTTCCACATGGAGCAGTGGTTAGCATGTCTGCCTTACATGCAAAGGGTCGTGGGTTCAATCCCTGCTCCGACCGAACACTTTTTTTTTAATTTACACATTTATATTTACACTATATTAAAGTTTTATAATAAAACTTCGAAATGTGGGTTATTAAAGATTTATAGTCAGTAACAGTGCTTGATATAAACGAAATTGACTGATTTTTGGATAAAATATTATTTTTTTATTGCAAAAATAACAAAATAAACAAAACACATGTCCACACATACATAAAACGCTGCTCTCAAGGCGAAAACATATGCTGTTTGTTTTTCAAATGTCTATTCTCTTGGTTCCGAATGTCTTTATTCAAATTAAACAATATTTAGATTTAAGCATATCAAATTTTTGACCTTAACATAAAACAGTTTTCCGAAACAACATACAAGCGGTTTCACAGAAATTGTTCTCTTTTGACTCTTTCGCTGTGTTATGTTGATATCTTTCGTCAACTCTCCCGGTTTCCATCTCTATTTCTTTCTCTATACTCTCTCTGTCGCTTTGAATAAAATATCACAACATATGTATGTTTAGTCGAAATTTGTAAATTTATATATGTTTGCATTCACACATATGATTTTTATGAAACATTCATGCCCCAAACATAATATATTCTAACATATTAACATAGATGTTCCAAACATTTAGTGTTAGTTTTGGAACATTACATGTTTGCACTTAAATATATTGTGTTTTAAAATTGTGGCCAAAACACATTTTGTTTATATCGGAACATGTGAAAAACATATTTTTCTAAGAGTGTGTGTAATATTCTACTTTACATTTTATGGAATTTAGTTGCATCGATTTTTGGAAGCCTACTCCCTTTTTACCATTTTGCCAAATACCCTGAAGTTATATCACAAAAACAGCATAATAAAGGGTTTAACTGCATCTGAAGTAATTCTTGAAAGGCAATAACAAATGTACTAAGCTGTTTTCTATATTATTCTTTTGCCTTTTTGGTATATTTTTTAACAATTCAAATTCAAGTATTACTTAATAATTTTCCATCCTGATATATATCATATATTATTTTTATTCCTTTTGTTCTTGTTTTAATTTTGAAAATTTCCTTTATCAAAGGAAGCTCGAGAGAACTGCGAGAACTGATTATTTCAGTTCAGTTCACAAGAATTGGCTATAGAATTTTCGATATTCGCAAATATTTATTTCCAATCCGTCTCCCACAAATCTTACTCGATACATGGGCTCAGGCCACATGCTTCAATTTTTTTACTTTCAGCAATTAATAGTCCTACACTGCGACTTCATATTCTAATGATATGATATTAAAAAAAATACATAAAAATAATATTAAATGAAATTTTTCCCTAAGTAACGCAAGAACAACATTTAAATTTTCTTCCAGTTTAATACAAGTTCAGTTTCGTCAAGTCTATGTCCGTCTGTCCATCACACATGTCTGTCCCACAATGCGGAGGTAGTAGCAGCACACGTCATGTGCTAATTTGAAATTTATGGCCATTTTACACAAATTAGCAGCTAAAATCTGTATAAATCTCGCGATATTTAATGGCACTGGAACTTGCGATTTCTGGTGCTTTTGGTAAACCAAAGGCATTCATGATGATGATGATGGCGATAATCATAATGATGATGACAATGGGTGAGATGTCTACTTACTGGCTCACGTTGTTGTTTTGTCAGCGTTTTCTACTCATCTAACTGTCTATGTTGTTTAGTTTTAATTAGATCAATGTTAAATTACATATTCGAATCAGCCACCATGACTATAATTCAAATTTGAGAAATGCAATAATGATGGTAAAAACAAAACCAGATGATTTTAATTAATTTCAAACCACAAATTACATTAAATCCGAGAGGATGTCAATGATTTAAATGGACGAATAAGCGTCACAGAAGCAGATATAATTATTATACACAAGACCCTAAGCGGTCGAATTAGAACGGTCATCGTTATAGAACAATAAACGATTTGCATTGAGATTTATAACGGAGAGCTTATTGACATTTATAGAGCCCTAGCGATATTTATTTACTAAAGTGTATTTATCTTTTTGTGGTAGTTTTAAACACTTCCTTTGAATTTATATGGTAGTCCCAACCAAAATATGGGAGGCAATTTCACACAAACAAAATAGAAATTGGCTCTTCTATTGAGAGATTGTAGACGGAGGTTTAATCAATTTTATTGACATTTCATTGGAAGTTTAAGCAATTATATCTTGGGTTTGACCATTACACCAAGACAAGGATAACCCAAAAAAATATTTTTTTCTTGGCAAAAATAACGTGATTGCTGAAATCAGATTCATAACATTTGAGAAAACAACTATATCTTGTGTCTGTTTTAAATGAACCGTTGAAAAATTCATTACATTGCCACTATGAGCGGAAATTGAAAATTTACGGCCAAAATTATTTACAATCGATCTAGCATCTCCAAATAGGGTATATCGATATTTCTTATCTAAATCAAATGTTATCAACAAAACGGTAGTCCATCCCCTTATTCCAGGTGCGTTACTATAGAGTAGTCGGAAATATAATTCCACTTGGCATACTACAGAATGTACTCATATGTTCATATATGGAGTTTAATTTATGCTTGCCTATTTTCCTTATTAAAGACGTATAATATCCCCAGAACTTGATGTAAATAATAGAAACCTTGATGTAAATAATAGAATATTAGTATGAGGTGTTTGCTTATTATTAATTATTAATTATTTTGCTTATTATTAATTATTATGGAAATATGTGTCGTGATGTCCAGTTTTATATTAATTAATAAGAAAACGTAAAACAAATTGTAAGTAGAGCTTATTATACACATCATATAAGAATGTAAAAAAATATGCAATTTTGTCTTTAGGATTTTCAATAAAACACTCCTGATGAAGTTGGGAAGAACCAACGAAACGTTGAATAAAATATGAAATAAATTAGTTTTATTTAATTCATACAAAAACCAACTGACCAAAAAGGCCAGTTTGAACAACTATAATAATAAAAATTAAACGTACGGTCATAATACATATAAAACCAGGTCTTATTTCATTAAATTAATATTATTTAATTAAAAATATTAACCATAAATTCCGTCCGTCTGTGTCTGTTGTTCGCAGGATTCTGGTCGATATTATTAACCGATTTTGGTGTAATTTGGTGCAACGTGTTTTCTTGTTTTCTTAATATTATTTAATTAAAAATATTAACCATAAATTCCATCCGTCTGTGTCTGTTGTTCGCAGGATTCCGGTCGAAATTGTTAACCGATTTTGATGTAATTTGGTACAACGTGTTTTCTTGGCAAAATGACGAACACTGTTGAATTTGGGTCAAAGTTAGATATAGCCCCCATATATATTTATCGACCGATTTCGACAAATAAGATAATATTTCCCTTATTTACTAAACGATTGTCATTTTCATAATAGTGCCCTTAAAGTGTGCAAAATTTTATCAAAATCGGCACAGATTTCGATATAGCTCCCATATATATGTATCGCCCAATTTTAGCCATAGGACCCTTTTTTGCTTATCTTGTTCTTCTAATATAATTATTTGTGTTTTTATTAATTTACTTATGGTTATGTGGTATTTTACTTTTCCAGAAAGTAACGATAGCATTTATATGTTTTTTGTTTACTTTTCAGTCACATTGAAAATAATTCTCTATTTTTATCTTCACTATTTCTAGAAAAATTTAATTTATTTTAGAATGGGCAGACAAAATTTACATGTAAAAACATGTAAAAGTATACTTCCTCGCGAACAATGCGAACAATAGCAAACAAAGGTTTTCATTAACATTCGTTAAGAAATCCACATCTATTCCTCGCAAATTTACATTGTATGTAATAAAATTTTCACAAATAAATAGCACTGCTGAAACCACACATACAAGTTCCAATACAAAACAAAAAATAAACCGTTTATAACATTTTGAACTACTTATCTCTCTTCTTAGAATCCGCATTTAAAAGTTTTCTTTATTCACTTTTATTGCGAAAAAAAATAAGTACGAAAGTTTTAAATTTTTGGTCTCCTTAATTACACGCAATATTGCAGATTGGAGAAAATTTAAACAAACGATAATGATACCTCACACTATTAATGGAATCAAAACTATACTATTATTGGAAACAAAATTTTCTGCAGATTTAAAAATGATTTATTTTTAATTATGAATCACTCATTTTCCCCCAGAGTATAAAAAGTGTCGTACATAAAACTGGCTTTATGTTAGATAATGTGCGTTTATTCGCTTATTTATTGTATACTTAAGATTGCCTTGGATTTTAGTTTCCATTAAAATTGAAATCACAGTTATCCCGCTTAGAATAAAAATCAAAACCACCCTGACCATAGATACCATGGCTTATCGTACATTTTGCTTTTGTCCGATCGTTCATATGAACATAATGAAAATGCTAGTATTTGCTTGGAAATTTACGATTTATTGAGCCTCCTGCTGTATGCTAACCTTTGTGGAGAATTGGAAAAACTGCAAAACCCAGCAAGACTTCCTTGATTAGAAACAACAATTCAATGGAACTGACTGACTGGTATGACATTGTGATACGTTGCCACTTAAGAATTTAACTCAGTGTCATTAGTAAAACGAGATAAAAATAGCTGTTAGATAGAAAAAATAATTTTATTATATGGTTTGTATTTAATTAGCTTTACTGTGATCTTTAAACCAACTCCATCGGCTTTCGTGAAACTATTTCTTCAGATTTAATATTTGCAATGCAATTATAGTTACATTTTACACTTATCCATACGGTTACTATACATTTTAGGTGTTCAACGATTGCATATAGTCTACATATATCATTTAATTTGTCAATGTTAACTGCATTACCGACAGTTTAAATTATAACTATACTATACAAGAAAATTATATCCGTTGCACATTTTCACATATGCAAATTTCGCTTTAATCATATGAATATTAGATTGAAACGATAAAACAAACTGGCATAAAAACAAATACATAAGGCAAAGCTCATTTCACTGTGGGCAGAATAAAATACCATCATGTTTTGGATTAGGTTCGCCCTAACACCAAAACCATATTCAGCTATGAAATACTGGTGACATTTTTGAGTTTTTTTCCACGATTCAATAAGTGGTTTCACGCATAACGTGGTACTTATCATTGAAGTTAATATAGATAGATTCTTCAAGTGGTGGATTTTTATTAAAACATTTTATTTATATCAACTCTAAATCAAATTTATTATTATAAAATTATAATGCCCAAACAAAATCATGGAGCTTTCATCGTCTGACTACACTAGACTTGAACAGATTCTGTTCAATCCAAACTACCGAGATAAAGAAATATTTTTGCATTTTAGCATTTGATAAGAAATGAAATCTGACAAATGACTGTCCAGATTGGTCATTTCAAGATTTTCTTTTCAGATAAAAAAAAAAAACACAACACTCAGAAGAGAGAGAGAGAACTAGACAAAGAGAGCAAAAGACATACATTTGACGTTAAGTGGCGCACCGCACGGATAGCGATTAAACACATGTGCCGCACTATCTACAGCACCATAAGTTGTTGTTGTAGTATCTTTAGAATGCTTAACGACGACAAACAATGATACCACTTAACACTGTCGTCCACTTGAATTTGACATGCACAGTGTAACTTAAGACTAAAAATTTTGTTTGTACAAAAATTAAAACTTAACCAAATGTTCATTTAATATCTAAAATATACAAAGAAAGTATTTTTATTAAAAATAAAATCTATTGAAAAAGAAACTAGTTCGTTCGAATCATCACTCAAAAAACGTGAACCTTCTATTTCACTAATTGACAAATATAACAATTGGAATTGTTATATTTGAAGAAAGTTTCTTTTACTCT